>NC_065527.1:10025200-10361956 GCF_006386435.1 Epinephelus moara
ACAGGCTACAGTGAGGCTAAAAACAGAGCTCATATGACGTTTTTCGAAACAACTTTTTATGTCAGGGCTTCAGCACACTTGGATCACTACGGATGAGCAGTATGAAGATACTTTGTGGATTCAATTTTGTGTTCTTGGACGTTAGTCTGGGGCGCCGTCTGCCATTAGGTGTGCTGGCGGCTCCCCCCCGCCAATCTCCGCAAGGGATGTGAGGACTCTAAAACTTCACCAGGACCTCCATCAGCATATGGGTGAGTAGATAATGGCTGAATTTTCATTTTTGGGTGCACTATCCCTTTAAAATGTAATAAGTCATGTATGTATTTTAATTACTTCATCAAAGTAATGAAACTTATACATTTGAATACTTCTCTTCACCCCAACACTGTTCATTATATATCTATAAAGTGTCCTCCACAGAAACAGAGACAGAGCCCCTGCACACTGTACATAGTTTCATATGACTCTGCATTGTGCTCTGCTCTCTAAGTGTGTTCACACCTGTGTTTTTTATCTAAACATTACCTCATTTACACACTGATTTGTCACAAATTTAACAAGAGTTGTAAATATTAAGTCTCTTAATAGGCAGATAACTATTTTCAATCCAACAAACAAAAACTGTGGTTTAAAAAAGACCTTACTGATAGATGTAGCTACAAAATCAACAAAATGACCTTGGACTTCATTAATCTTTACTGCAGAGCTCACACAGTAATTTAGTTTTTTGTTTGTTTGTTTGTGACAAGCCATAGCATATTGGTCCAAAAAATTTATACCAAAAAGGTCTTATTTTTTTTAATGTTTCCATACATTTTCTATAAATCTTGCTAAGAAAAAAAATCTCATCATTAAAGAGCCAGAACAAAATCTTACCCTCAGATAACCACATTGAATCAGGGTTTCTTAGCTGAAAAGTTTCCTCCTAGTCTCTACATGGGGCAGTTAAGCAAAATGAAATTCATTCTCCACCAAGCTCACAAAAAACACAAAATTTAATTTACACAAGGGTCAGTGTCATCATCCTGTTTAATTTGAGTTTCTGTCCATTATTTTTATACAGTCTATGGTTGGTTCACGTCATGTTGAACCACAGCATGCAGTTTGCACGTGATCTGAGGTATTTGGTCCACAAGGTACAATAACTGTCTCAGGAAATATCGTAGTTTCACAGTATTACAGAATTTTTATTTTCATCAGTCAGAATGACCCTCAAAGGAAGAAAATGGAAGGGTTATTTGTTAGTAAAATTGAAACTTGAAAGTCTCCTCTTTGAAAATAACAAAAACAAAGGGGAGATTATCTGTCCAGTTGCTTTTTTTCCCAATATTGTAGATAAACAAATGTACACAGTATGATAACCGTCAACTTTTATATCACTGTATACCTTAAAACCAGAATATCGCTGCAACCCTAACCACAGTAGGATTTAACCAGCAGTGTTCTCACAGAGCCAAAATGACATGGGCTCAAAACAATTGGGACACGTGTGACCACACACTTAAATAACCACTCAACGTGTTAATATTTTCTGCACATCCTATTCATGTTTCAATGCTCTCTCTGTGTTAACAGGTGGCTGTAGTTGTGACCGAACCAGATTCAGAGCAGGTAGAGGACATCTCCACCCCACCCACTGAACCCCAGGTGGAGCCGATCGAATCTGTGACCTCAGAGCCCTGAACTCGAAACACACTGCTCCCTGTGATGTCATGTCATGTCAGTCAGAGTGTAAATATGGATGTAACTAATATTTTTGACAGCCCTCTGCTGGTCACTCAAATCAGGACTCAGTAACCTCCCGTTTAGCTTGATGACTCGTGTATAACAGTGACACATGTGCTGATGGTAGCAGTTCAAGTTCATGAACAGAATAAGAATTGTTCAAAAAATAAATGTGAATGTCCCAAAAAGTCGTCACTCTGTCCTTTCACTTCTGGCATGACATGAACACAGAATCAGTGTTAGCACACGATGTTGTGGTGATGATATGGATCAGTGTTATTAGGAATGTTGATTTATTCTTCAAATACTAACATCACTAAAATAAATAGTGAGAAATAAAAAGCAGCAGCAAACAAGATTCTCAGCTTTGACAGTGAGGGACAAGCAGAGATCTTGGTTACTATTAAGAGTATGTAGAATATATTCACTAATAGTCAGTGCACATTTTGTGTTATTAGAAAGAAGGCAGATATAATAACCTTGTACTATTTTGCCTTTCGAAGATTTTAAACCTCTCTTGCCTAAAGCATATCGGGCTGATTAAATACGATTTTGTTTCACTGAGTATATTTTAAACTTGTCTATATAAAACTTGTCTTATCCCCATTACAGAATTTGTAATGACAGAGTATCACAGCAGCTAATCTACTGTTTATATGTCCATTCATTGTTGGTTATATTATTTTCGAGCTGTTATCTTGATTAAAACTCAAAGCCCTCCAGTGATTAAGCACTTACATCAGGTTTTGGGGCTCAGAAGAGGCAGCAGAGGGCGAGACATTCAGACTTTGAGTCAAGCTCCAAAAACAACAGTACCCTCAATTTCTCTTAATGCTTAAGAAACTCCAGTCCCTGTTTGTGGCATAATGCAAACCGTGTAAACAAAGTCCCACTTTGGAGACAATGAAATCCATTTATCTGTCTCTTTTTACTTTCCAGTCTTCAATCACAAGCCAAAGTAATCCTGCTAATAATCTTTCCACTGCTCTGCTGTTCATGAGAGTCATGTGTGTGGAGCTCTGAGTGGAGAGCTGCTCCGTCACATTAATAAGAAATGTCCGCTGGATGCCTCCCTGTAACAGCTGGATGGTTCACATATCCATACTTGCGATGCTTCCTGCAGGAAGTGCTGCGGAACATGTGGTCCACCGCCTTGATAACATAATGAATGGATGGATATGGCCACTTGTTATCTGGATACAATGAGATTACTATATGTTATCATAAAATGGAGATTTTTAATAGACTCCCAAACACTGGAACATACCAGCAAGGTAATGTTGAAGCCATATGCGAGGCTGTTTAAACAAGCAGCATCTATAACAGTGTCAAACCTAAGCTAATGCTAATATTGATCATGGGCTTGCTGTCTCTCATTAGACATGACTGAGATGTCCTTAATTCATGAATGAAATTGTCTCTCCTCTAGAGCTGAACTTTAAAGGCACAGCAGCAGGCCGGTAGCCAGGGTACCATTGTGGAGATCTGTGAGAACCTTAATGCCGAGAACACACCAAGCAGTGGCAAAGTGCAGCTTGCTGCAATAATTGCACTTTTTTGCGCCCAGGAAGTGTGTTTATGTGTTTGAGGTGGGAGGGAATTCTTTGTGACATAGGTCAACATGTCACAGGAGTCTTTTTACTAAGTGGCTGTGGGTATCCGCCTTTATCACAGAATCAAACAGCTGCTTGGTGTGTTTTCATGTAAGAGAGAAATGTGTCTGTAAATGATATTGTAACTATAGTCCCTGTAGTTGCTCATTGTTTGAAGGAAACTTGGCAAAAACACTTCATAAAATTGGACTGAGTTTGGACTTACAACATTGATATTTGTAAAACAGAGGCCTCAGTTAGTTTCCCTGTTCAGATTCATGTCAGACACGTGTTGACAGTGTATGTTTTCCTGCACTGGTTTGTTAATATTGTCAGGACTTTGTGAATACCACAGAATGGCATGATGAACTGTAAATGAATGTATTAACATTTTATTCACAATGAAATAAAAGTTAGTGCTGCACCAGTAAAAATGAAAAAGAATTGTTATCTATGATCACTCTCAATCACTGATAATCACATTTAATACTGTAGTGTTGTTACTGAAGCTTTTCGTTTTCAAACATGTCCTTATATAGTTTTACACACACAGTATATATGGGACTTTCAATTTCCTGTTTCTTGCCTTGTTAATTTCCTGAATAATAATTTAGCTAATGTAATAATTAGCCAAAACAAAGCTTTTGTATTTTGTGTTCATCTAAAAAATAAAAATCGATCTATCTAAATACATATGTATTGTTTTGCCTATTACATCATAAATGTACTTCTGAAAAGAAAATCTACTAATAAAAAGAAAAAAAAAACTTAAGTTGCAAAACAAAACAAAAATGGCTATATTATAAAATATATACATTATGTTATTATATAATGATATAATCATAATATTATATTATCATCTAATTATATAATTAAGCTGATAATAATAACATGATAAGCTAAAACAAAGCTTTTGTATTTTGTGTCTAAAAAATAAAAATCTGTCTATCTAAACACATGTATTATGTTGCATATTACATCATACATTTACTAGTGTATGAGGTGGGGTGATATATGATCTTTGTTTTAACTATTGCTTTTTATATTTCAATAAGTGGTTATATAAAAACATTAATTATTAAAACAAAAAAGTCACTTCACAAGTTGCAAAACAAAAAATGGTGGGAGGTTTAGGTTAAATAAATAGTAAAAAATGAAGCAAAAAAAAATAAAAAAAAAATAAAGGCACATCTATAATAGTCTTGATATGCAATTATGTATACCTTGAAGCTTGGTAGAGTTTATGCCTACAGACAGCAGTTAATAATTCTATGTAATTCAAGCACGTGTAAATACTGCCGTCTGGTGGACACAATGCGCAGCTACAACTTATACTATCGCTTTTATTTTGAAAATACTTCCCGGAAGTATCGCTGTGTGAGTGCGTCTACCTTGACACCACAGACTGTAATAATGACGACACGAGAACATAGGTGTAGTAACGCAATGTCACCACAAGAGGGCAGTGTACAGATAGGATTCCTTTGCCCGTCTGCCAGGTACCAGCTTAAGAAGTGTAAAGACTAAAATCTGTGGAAAAGAGACTAACGTGATTTCTTCTAGTAAGCACTTTTAAAATGAAACGTTTGGGTACACAGCACAGTTGTGCACTTATCAACTGATTACTGTCGTATAGCGTTATAGTACAAATTGCCTAGCTAACGTTAGCTAGCTAGCTAACAAAAAATAGCGATTACTTTTTCAACTATCAAGTCTCCTAGACTCATACTGCTTCCATACAGCTTTTCGGTATTTATCTGTTTATCTGCTCTTTAGATAGATAGATAGATAGATAGATAGACAAACCACGGTCACAGCATGTAATGTTACGTGTGCTCTAAGTCTTATTGTGAAAGTATTTACCGGAAGTTTCCTTATGGTATTGTGTCTAACTTGATACTACTATTGTCATTACTTGTTGTGGCCACCAGAGGGCATCACGATTATCTGAACCTCATGGATTATGATCATTTAGAAAGATTTTAAATATCTAATACATATAAAATATCGATTTAAAAATGATAAATATAAATGTTTGATATATATTAATATTCTTAATTACACAATCTATGAAATGAACACATTATTATTAATGTAGACTCAGTTAAAAACTCAATAAGAGTTAGTTAAAAACTGAATAATGTTAGAGGTGGAATTGAGCGTTGAATAACAAACCTTACAGTGTTTTTACATGTCATGAGTATATTTTTATCCTCATTTTTATCCTCAATGTTAGCTGTTACTCCATCACATTGCAGCTCAGAATCAGGGCCACAAACTAGCTAATAATGACAGAGCAGGGAAATATATTTTCTTACAATATATATTTGAGCTCCGTGATGTTGAGTTCCCAGATCATCATCTAATTTAGCAAGCTAGATTCTGGTAAATTAATGATACGCTCTACTGTACACGTCATCTGCCCTCTAGTGGACACAGTGCGCAACTACACCTCTCAACCGCTACAGGTTTTATTTTGATAGTGTTGGCCGGAAGTATCGCTGTAAAATTGTCTAATTTGACATGTAAACATCGACATCCAAATCGGAATTAAATACACAAAGACATGAAACAAAATGTATTGAAAATTAATATAATTTAGGACGTTTTCACCAACAATATTACTAGCACACCTACACTAGCACAGGGCTCTATGCTCAGCGGAAGTTGACAAACGGCTTTACTCTCTGAGCTGCCGTGCATGATACGCTCCACTATACACGTTATCTGCCCTCCAGTGGACACAGTGCGCAACTACACCTCTCAACCGCCACAGATTTTATTTTGCCAGTGGTGGCCGAAAGTATGGCTGAAGAGTTGTGTCTAACTTGACGGTAGAGTGCTATTGTAGTTACTTATTGTGACCACAAGAGGGCGTAAACGCTTGTGATTTGCATGGCAGGTTGTTAAACAGCCAGTTTACAAATCAATGATTTTAAAAATAATTTCTAACCTCCATACTCCTCCATATTTGTAACATAGAAAGCAAATTATTGAATCTGTTCACCAGAATCTTAATACAATATTAATTATTATTATTATTATCATTATTATTTAATATTTTGTGTTTTTTCTTTCAAAAATCAAACAAACAACAATCAAACAAATTGCACGTCATTCATTTAACCAGTAAGAATAACCACAGTGCAAAATTCAAACATGCCAGGGGGTTAGGTTAAATAAATAATAAAAAAGGAAAAGGAAAGAACAAACAAACAAATGCACATTTAAGGCACATATATATAATAGTCTCAATATAACATTATGGCTATATTATAAAATATATGAATTATATTATTATATAATAATATAATTTAGCTAATATAAGACTTAGCTAAAACAAAGCTATCGTATTTTTTGTTCATCTAAAAAATAAAAATAGATAAATACATATGTATTTTGTTGCATATTACATCATAAATTTACTAGTGGAAAAAAAAGACTACCACTATTAAATGAAAAAAAAAACCTATTCACAAGTTGCAAAACAAAACAAAAATAGCAGGGGGTTTAACAGATCAAATACACATTTTATTGATGTTAGCTAATGTTAGCTGTGACTGCATCACATTGCATCTCAGAATCAGGGCCACAAACTAGCTAATAATGACAGAGCAGGGAAATATATTTTCTTACAGTATGTATTTGAGCTCCGCGAGGTTGAATGACCAAATCATTAACTCATTTGGCAAGCTAGATCCTGGTAAATTAATGATACTGCCCTACTGTACACGTCATCTGCCCTCCAGTGGTCACAGTGCGCAACTACATCTCTCAACCGCTATAGGTTTTATTTTGATAGTTGGCCGGAAGTGTCACTGTAGAATTGTGTCTAACTTGACAGTAGAGTGCTGTTGTAGTTACTTACTGTGACCACAAGAGGGCGCAAACACTTTGCATGTCAGGTTGTTTAACAGCCAGCTTGCAAATCAATGATTTTTAAAATTATTTCTTACCTCCATATTTATAACATAGAAAGTAAATTATTGAATCTGTTCACCGGAAGTCTTAATACCATATTTATTGTTATTATTTTTTATTTATTTTTATTATTTTATCATCAAATTGCACGTCACTCATTTAACCAGTAGGAATAACCACAGTGCAAAATTCAAACGAACATGCCAGGGGGTTAGGTTAAATAAATAATTAACAAGGAAAAGGAAACAAAGAAAAAAAAAGCACAGGCACATTTGAGGTACATCTATAATAATCTTAATATACTAGTATGGCTATATTAAAACATATATAAATTCTGTTATCATATAATGATATAATTATCATGTAATATTATATTATTATATAATAATATAATTTTGCTAATATGATAATTAGCTAAAACAAAGCTTTTATATTTTGTGTTCTTCTTAAAGAATGTTCTATCCATATATATATATATATATATATTGCTGCAAATTACATCATAAATGTATTAGTTTATGGGGGATTGTTTTTGTTATATGATTTTTTGTTCTATGTTTTCAGTATTACAAAGCTGGTTGTCTTTTTGTGCTGCTAACCCGCTGTTCAGCGTAAGCTCAGGGTATCAGATCACAGCCTGTCAACACCCTGACATCTGACCAATCAGATCACTGAAGATAACAGTATCCATGGACAAAAGTCCAGAGTGACTTGTAAAAAATAGGAGCCTATGTAGCCTATTGTTATGGGTCAGTGGAATCATTTCATTGCTCCAGGACTCTGTTCCCACTGATTTTATAACAAAGCTTCTAACAAACAGATTGTTTACAACACTGAACACATGATTTTAGCAGGATTTTAATGTACTCAAAGTATATTTCAGTCCGCAGTGATCACTGACAGTGCCACTGAATTCCATCATTGCAGCTCAAAATAACATGTGACACCTGTGTGATGAGAACTAGGATAAAACAGATAATATTTTATGGGAAAAATAATCCACACTGTGATAACGAAAAGATATCGTGGGTAAGTTGAACTGGCTTCATAGCACAGGCCTCTGGAGTCTGGATACGATGGCTGGAGGTGAACAGGGTGGAGGAGGGTGTGACAGTTCTGCCTAAATTGACGGCTGACAGCAGCAGAGGAGAGAGCAGATTTCAACGTTTGCATTGGCATCCAAATTGGCTGATAGAGATCGTAGCGAAGTTTGATTGGATAAGTAGAAGTGTGAACACCCATAGTCAGCTGATTAGAGGAAACAGTGGGAGTGGGAGGTAGAATAAATAAAGTCTTCCTGATTGAACTCACACTGAGCTTTATTTATTGGTTCTTTGGTGAAGAAAGAACGTATTACAGTACAAAAGCTGTAATTAAAGTCTGAATTTGTCTCATCTAGGTGCTTACTGTGGTTCCTTTTCCAACAGTATTTCAACAGGGCATTAATCAAGATTTTTTTTCAGCAAAACAAAAGACAAGATCATGTCAGGTGTCACTTTTCCTTCTACCTTACCGTCATTCCTCAACCTGCAAGTTGGAAAGCTTATGACCACCAGATGTCTCTCTCGGACACAATGAATGCTGGATGTCTGAACACATCTGCAGGAGACTGCCAGGGATGGATCAGGCATCCACAAAGATTCTTTACCAGCTGTATTGCAAAAGAGAACATGCAGTTTGATGTGGATGAGAACTTGTGGCCAAATGCAGAAGACAGATTAACTAGCGCTGCTGTATTTTATTTCTGTAGCTGTCTGGTGTATGTATAGTGAATATGTAGTTATATATGGCATCACTGGAATTAGTTTAATTTTGTGCACTTGGACTGGAATTGCATTCCTGATTCATTTCTGTGACAGGCATATATTGTAGCACCACAATCCATTCAATAAAAAAAGTGCCTTTGTTTTGTTGTAATTGAATCTTGATTTATGCTAAATTCACTTGCTGTAAAGATACCTGTTGTTGTGATTTTATGATCATTATATAATGAGTGACAAATGTTTTCAGTGTTCTGGAAGAGGAGTTTATTCTAAGATGTGTTTTGGTTGCATCGGTGCATTGTGGATGATAAAAGAACTGTTGTGCTGTGCTGCATGTCTGTAAAGAGGAAAAAGTGACCTCAATATAGAGACGTGTGTTCCCAATTGTTAATAAATAACCATAGCTGTGGTCTTTTATTTTTTTTAATGCAATTTTTATTTAGTTTTCATCAACATCAATGCAATTTGTACATTTTTCTTTTTTTTTCCAGCTGTATATAACATTTGTATATGTTATAGTAACCTTTTTTTTTTTTTTTAAAGAAATGAAAAATAAAAGTTACAAGCACACAGAAAGTACAGGTGCAAAATGTGTACCACACAATGACATAAATGTATGTGATATGTGCATAGGGGAAATATAAAAGCAATAGTCTGGCAGAGTATGGTATGTAATTTGTTCCATCTGATGGAGGTCCAGTGGACCAGTGGTCTTGTGGCAATAAGACAGTTAAGACTCTCATCCAGCAGTCTGTAAATAAAAAGTGCGTTTCTATGACAAGATTCTGACAAGCAGGCACTATATCTCATTCTGACCATGTGGCACACAAATATCTGACCATATCCACAGATTCCTTATCTGGTGCCTTTATACACACACGCCTGCAGATCACACATATATGTTAGAGGTCTAACATATATGTTAGAGGTCTAACATAGTCTCAGTGTTACTAAAAAGAAGAGACCAACCTGCTTCAATTGAACTCCAACTTATACTGGCAATACTGGACTCTTACGCACAAAAGCGGACAGATGCTAAAAAAAGAAATGTAATTATGGGAATAATCAGAGATGAAATCAGTGTTAGTATGTGTGTGTTTTGGTGTGTGTGAGTGTGTGTGTGCGGCATTGGCCACATTGCATTGTATTTGGTTACACCCTACATTGCATTGTTGCCTTTTCACAGTGCCATTGTGTTGCCTACTGTTTTCCTAACAATGCAGCGGCCATTAATCTTCGTATTAACAGCTCTGAGTAAATGTTTCTTCTCAAACATGGAAGAAAGAGTGGAGTTAATCTTGGATACCTGTATACACAACACTCAGTATTTTACCATTGTGATTTATGCTCTGATAAGCAACTGGAGTGTTAAAAGAATTGAGAGCAGAGTTGTCACCAGTGTTACCTGCCCAGTACTGTGTTACCACCATGCCATTTTAACAATAGTTGGCATTAGACAATAAGTTCCCAGCAGGTATGTGTTTGTATGCTAACGTCACAGATCCCCATACAACCCTGTGAAATGCATCACCATCAAATATTTACATTCTTCAAAGCAGGATGCACCTTTTCACTTCACCTACAATGTTTTTCTTTTTGTTTGGTGAAGACTGATAAATAACCAGGTTCAGTTCAGGGCTGAGACAAACTCATGAGACAAACAGACCACTTCTGTTTCTGATCTCATTTTTCACAGGTTTAAGTTAATAATCTAAGACTTTTTTTATGCACACTATCTGCCCTCTCCTCTTCAATGGCTGTGTGTAGCTACTGGATATGGGCAGGAATTGAAACACACTATCGTACACATCAATTCAGAGCTTCCAAAACATGCTTAATGTGTGGCATGTCTGGTGAGTATGCAGGCCATGCAAGAACTGAGATGTTTTCAGTTTTGCAACATGCCGTGGATTACCTGGCTATAACATGAGATCATAGCGGTGGATGACTGGCATGACAATGGGCCTCAGGGTCTCGTCCTGGTATCTCTACACATTCAAATTGCCATCAGTAAAATGTAACTGTGTTCATTGTTTGTAGCTTATGTCAGCTTCTGTCACTTCTCTAAAGTGCAAGAGGCCATCAAAGGTGAGCAGTTGCCCACTCAAGTTGGTTACGATGATGAACTGCTGTCAGCTCAAGACCCTGCTGAGGACAACGAGCATGCAGATGAACTTCCCCAAGACGTTTTCTGGTGGTTTGTGCAGAAACTTTGCATCAGCTGTCTGGGTGGCTGGTCTCAGACGATGTTGCAGGTGAAGACGCTGGATGTGAAGGTCCTGAGTTGGTGTGTTCACATGTGGTCTGCAGTTATGAGGCTAGTGGACATCCCTACAGTCAGCAAACCAATAGCACATTCATGTTCTGCACATTTCATGAATGAGGCCACTTCACACAGCAAAAACCTATCCAGACAGAGACTGTCGAAGGGGCTTACGTTGACTGCACAAAAAATAATCAGACCCCAAATTTGATGCTTAACGCTTGCTGTTGTGACTAACATCATTCTGTAACCAACTTAAAACATTAGCATCTGCTGGGCGGTATGACATCAGTTAGAACAAAGAATTACTTTGGTCAAACTTATATTTCTGCAGGCATACATTTGCTGAAATGGAGGTCCATCCAAATCATAAGAAATTATTCCAAAATCACTACAAAATTCCATGTTAGTTTTTGGGTTGAAAATTCATGCTCGGTGTGAAACTGCAAACAACTGCCGACACAACAATCTGCCACAGGCTGAATGAGGAATTGGTGCAGATATACAGGGGCACTAGTGTCTAATGGCTGGCAGGTGAGTACGCACAGAGAGATGATGGGTTGATTGTATGGTTAGGACAACTGTGAATCAGGAGAGCCAGGAGAACCACACCCACACTGACCCCACAGACACAGACAGGGAGGGAGACAGGTAGGAGCACGAGACACAAGGGCGGGGTAAATAGAAGAAACACAGGGAAAGCTGAGGGGAAAAAGGGCATTGGCTATGACACAAGGGGTCTGTGAGTAATGAAAGGTTATTTCATGTTGAAACAAAAGTGCCCCAACTGACCCCCACTCTTTCATACTCAAGAAGTCCACGACCAGGTTTATTTAGGTCACAATTATAAAGGTTTACCTGACTGCATCACAAGAGAGTGTGAGTGAGTGTGTTGTACAGGTAAATTCTGAGTGGATGGTAAAATGAGCCTTTTATCATCAGAGAAGGTCCGATGATGAAAGCCACAGTGGCCAACTGCTTTAAAGACATTTCACTGAACAGATGTATCAAGACCCCCCTATAACTTTATTTCATGATTCTGGATGAAATACTACACTATGACTGATTTTCATGATTTTGGACGACATACTATACTATGACTGTTTTCATGATTTGGGACGACAGACTATACTACAACTTTTTTTCATAATTTTGGACGACATACTATACTATGACGTTTTTTTTCATGATTTTGGATGACATACTATACTATGACTTTTTTTCATAATTTTGGATGACATGCTATACTATGACTGTTTTCATGATTTGGGACGACAGACTATACTACAACTTTTTTTCATGATTTTGGACGACATACTATACTATGACGTTTTTTTTCATGATTTTGGACGACATGCTGTACTATGACTTTTTTTTCATAATTTTGTACGACATACTATACTATGACGTTTTTTTTCATGATTTTGGATGACATGGTATATTATGACTTTTTTTCATAATTTTGGATGACATGGTATATTATGACTTTTTTTCATAATTTTGGATGACATGGTATATTATGATTTTTTTTCATAACTTTTGACGACATGCTATACTATGACTTTTTTTTCATAATTTTGGATGACATATTATACTATGACTTATCTTCATGATTTTGGATGATATACTATACCATGACATTTTTTCATAATTTTGGATGACATGCTATACTATGACTTTTTTTCATGATTTTGGACGACATGCTATACTATGACTTTTTTTCATAATTTTGGACGACATGCTATACTATGACTTTTTTTTTTCATGATTTTGGACGACATACTATACCATGACTTTTTTTTTCATAATTTTGGACGACATGCTATACTATGACTTTTTTTCATGATTTTGGATGACATGCTATACTATGACTTTTTTTTCCATAATTTTGGATGACATGCTATACTATGACTTTTTTCATGATTTTGGACGACATGCTATACTATGACTGTTTTTCATAATTTTGGATGACATGGTATATTATGACTTTTTTTCATAATTTTGGACGACATACTATACTATGACTTTTTTTCATAATTTTGGATGACATGGTATATTATGACTTTTTTTCATAATTTTGGAAGACATGCTATACTATGACTTTTTTTCATAATTTTGGACGACATGGTATATTATGACTTTTTTTCATAATTTTGGACGACATGCTATACTATGACTTTTTTTCATAATTTTGGATGACATGGTATATTATGACTTTTTTTCATAATTTTGGACGACATGGTATATTATGACTTTTTTTCATAATTTTGGACGACATGCTATACTATGACTTTTTTTCATAATTTTGGATGACATGGTATATTATGACTTTTTTTCATAATTTTGGACGACATGCTATACTATGACTTTTTTTCATAATTTTGGACGACATGCTATACTATGACTTTTTTTCATAATTTTGGACGACATGGTATATTATGACTTTTTTTCATAATTTTGGACGACATGCTATACTATGACTTTTTTTCATAATTTTGGATGACATGGTATATTATGACTTTTTTTCATGATTTTGGACGACATACTATACTATGACTATTATTTCGTGATTTTGGACGACATACTATACTATGACTTTTTTCTTTTTTAAAGATTATTTTTTCGGGCTCTTGCCTTTAATGTACAGGACAGAGTGAAACGGAGTAGGGTGGTGACATTTTTTCATAATTTTGGACGACACAGTATACCATGACTTTTTTTTTTCATAATTTTGGATGACATGCTATACTATGACTTTTTTCCATGATTTTGGATGACATACTATACTATGACTTTTTTTCATGATTTTAGATGACATACTATACTATGACTTTTTGTCATGATTTTGGATGACATACTATACTATGAGTTTTTTTTCATGATTTTGGACGACATAATATACTATGAGTTTTTTTCATGATTTTGGATGACCTACTATACTATGTCTTTTTTTCATGATTTTGGACTACATACTATACTCTGACTTTTTTCATAATTTTGGACGACATGCTATACTATGACTTTTTTCCATGATTTTGGACGACATACTATACTATGTCTATTATTTCGTGATTTTGGACGACATACTATACTATGACTTTTTTTTCATGATTTTGGACGACAAACTGTACTATGATTATTATTTCATGATTATGGACGATATGCTATACTATGACTTTTTTCTTTTTTAAAGATTATTTTTTCGGGCTCTTGCCTTTAATGTACAGGACAGAGTGAAACGGCGTAGGGTGGTGACATTTTTTCATAATTTTGGACGACACACTATACCATGACTTTTTTTTTCATAATTTTGGATGACATGCTATACTATGACTTTTTTTTCATGATTTTGGATGACATACTATACTATGACTTTTTTTTCATGATTTTGGACGACATAATATACTATGAATTTTTTTCATAATTTTGGACAACATACTATACTATGACTTTTTTTCATAATTTTGGACGACATGCTATGACTTTTTTTCATGATTTTGAACGACGTACTATACCATGACTATTATTTCACGATTATAGACGATATACTATACTATGAGTTTTTTTTAATGATGTTGGATGACATACTATACCATGACTTTTTTTCATGATTTGGGACGACACAGTGATTTTTTTTATTATGATTTTGGACAACATACTATACCATGACTTTTTTTCATGATTTTGGACGACATACTATACAATGTTTTTTTTTTTAATGATTTGGGACGACCTACTATACTTTGACATTTTTTCATGATTGTGGATGACATACTATACCATGACTTTTTTTCATGATTTGGGATGACATACTGTACTATGAATATTATTTCATGATTATGGACGACATACTTTACTATCACTTTTTTTTAATGATTTTGGATGACATATTATACTATGATGTTTTTCAATGATTTTGCGTGACATACTATGTTATGACTCTTTTCATGATTTGGGATGACATACTATAGTATGACTTTTTTTCATAATTTTGGATGACATGCTATACTATGACTTTTTTTCATGATTTTGGACGACATACTATACTATGAGTATTATTTCGTGATTTTGGACGACATACTGTACTATGAATATTATTTCATGATTATGGATGACATACTTTACTATCACTTTTCTTTAATGATTTTGGACGACATATTATATACTATGATGTTTTTCAATGATTTTGCGTGACATACTATGTTATGACTCTTTTTCATGATTTTGGACGACATGCTATGCTATGACTTTTTTCATGATTTTGGACAGCATAATATACTATGACATTTTTTCATGATTTTGGATGACATACTATACAATTACAATTTTTTAGTGATTTTGGATGACATACTATACTATGACTTTTTTTCATGATTTTGGACGGCATACTGTACTATGACTTTTCATGATTTTGGATGACGTGCTATACTATGAATATGATTTCATGATTCTGGACAACATACTATACATTTTCTCATTTTTTCATGACTCTCGTCACCTCGCAGGGCACATTGTTTGACAGGTAAGTTGATAGTATGACTGACAGGTTCCAGGACGCTAGTGTAGGGGGGGCCTGTTTCCACCAAGCTGGTCAGCTTGTTTAACTCAAGTTACCTCTTGGGTAAATACTAAACTTGTGAATATATTCCTCGGCTACTGAACACTTCATAAGTTGAATGAATTAAATATTATTTTAAAACTGAAATGTCTTATCACACTGGTTGATTTCAACATTTTAACTTCCAATACATTTAGTGATGTCTGTAATTGTCTCTGGTTCTTTGTATCTGTATGAAGATGAAAATGAAAGGAAGTTCAGCAGTCTTGAAGTTTCTTTAATCATATCTGAGACAGATTTAATTAAGACTTCTTGAAATATTTAACATAAAATAAACATTTCAAATACGTAACAATTATGGTAACAATTCCCATGAGTTCCCATGAATTTATTCTGTGAATTACCATTTCTAAAATCATGCAGGGAAACATTATTAAAGAAAAACACATCAACTATTCATTACTGGCTTCTAGTGAATAATTGCCATGCAGAAAAATAACGTCTCCATTAACTATATATTAGTATATACAATGTTCAATAATTAATCTGTTACATGTCGGCAAAAAACAGAACTATGTCAAAACATAAAACAACTGTGCAATAAATAACATATCTGGACAACTGTAGATCCATGCTGTTGATGCAGTTCATGTTTCTTTGCTCTGCCTCTGCTCACTGCAGTCTGCCTGGAAGGACAAGCAAAAATCTAATTCAGTGGCAATGATAAACACAGACATTTGACATGATTAATTTTCAGGGCTGGACCAGGTCTGTTTGCAACTTAAAGCAGATTTAAGCTGTTTTAAAATTAACTGTGTTGTGTTAAAAGCTACTGAACAACATTCAGCTTACACAAAATAAATAAATAAATAAATAATGAGGAAAGTGTGATGGCTGTAAACTCAAACAACTGGTCAGTATAGTCTCTTTATGGAAAGCACACATAAATCCAAAATATCGCCAGTCATGTTCTTGATTTTACTGTCAAAATAGTGGAATAGTTTTATGATTTTTGTCCATAAAAGCTCTGGCGGTTTGGGCAAAGTTTGGTTTGCATTTTTTGTTGGCACAACAAAAACATGTCAAGGAGGTTCTTGATTATGTTATTTCAATACAATGTCCCTCAGCTCCATTTGTTACCAGAGTTTCCATCACAATTAGTTGAGAAAACTGCAATCAATTTAGGCACTGAATAGGAGAGTCGATCATTTTGTTTTTTGTTTTTTTTCAGCTTTCAAATGGTGCTGTGAGAGAAAAAAAGTTTGGGAGCCACTGGCATTAGTAGCGTGTTCATACCAAGGAAAAAAGGTTCTGCTTAATTCATCATTTATTTTGACATTTTGACTATTTTGGTAACATTAATGTCACCAGTACAAGTATGGTATTTTAGGAGCTAGCACAATCAGGCAGTGTAGCTTCAAATACCCACAGCCCTCACTTATACAACTGCTTACATTTCTTTTATTTTGAAGGAATACCTCACCCATAAAATGACCATTTGTTTATTGGTTACTCATTGTGTGTTACCAATAACCAAATGGTTATTTGTTTATTGGTTACTTATTGTGTTACCTTGAATTCTTGAAGAAAACTTTGTGTTTATTGCATGTCTCCCCAGTGAACGGAGAATCCAAAACAAGGTCAACATTGTTCATGAATTGAAGTCTTTTGGGACCACATTTAACAACAATTTACACATTTAGCAAAACTCTATTAAAACATCTATTCACAAACACTCACACAACTCATGCAGTATAATCAGAGTCTCATTCATCCAGTCATATGTTCTGTCAGGCTTTTCTCACAAACTGTTTGTATGTTTTCCTACAAAAATTGATGCACCAAAATTGTTATGGATGTAACATCACTCATAGTGCGCTTATTTGTGGGATGTCATATGCACTTTTGTGCATGCAAAAAGTAGTGTGCCCTACGAATGCCTGAGCACATGCATCCATATGAGCTCCGCTTGAGTAGAGTTTAAACGCATGAGTGTGGCCAGGCACATTATTTGGCCCTGTATTACACTTGCATGTACTAATTTGTTTTAAGTCACTGGGTTTTAGCAAAAATGTGTTTAGGAACAGTGTTTTCCAAGTAAAGAATTGTGAAATGTTACAGTTACCCCAAAACCAAACAACTCCTTATGTTACTTTTGTTATCATATCATTACTGATCTCAACAACTTAATTTTCATAATCGTCACTAGTTTGGAAGGCGGACACTCTTACCTTAAGCAGCTTGAAATATTCCCATTACTTTGATTTTGTCCAGAGGAAAGATGACAAGAATGCTATTGCTGCAGATAGTGGTACTGAAACTCTTTCCACTGCAAAAGAAAGCCCTAAAATTTCTGGTTTGAACACCAGCTAAGACTGACAGCAGAACAGCGTGAAACTCCAGGAAATACACCCCAATAGATTCTCCATTCATTGTGGAGGCATATGCAGAAAATTCACAAATTAAGGTAACATGCGGGGAGTAATTGACATACAAATGGTCATGTTGCAGGTGAAGTATTCCTATGTCTTAGTGACATTTGAATTGTGGACTTGTCTGTTGAACTGTGCCCGTTACTGTAAACCTTCTGTTGGTATATTCATATGTGCCGAGAAGCATGCCTTTGTTTAATAACCTCATACTTCCATAGAATAAGACACAAAGCCCAGCCTGGTTGTATTGTCAGACAGCGCCTTGGTTTAAGCGTCAAACAATGTTCTAATGAGTAAGTCGTGATTAAGATCTGCTGTTGGGAAAGTGGGAGAGGTCAGAGACACTTCATTTCCTCTGCATTACAACACAACATTAAATAGCTATCAGTTACAAAACATGCAGTCAAAATTCAACTGCATTTATTTATATAGCCATTTATTACAATGTTGATAAAGATAAAAATGCCTGTATCACCAACATGTCAACTCTCCAGGACCTAGCCTTGTGTTTGGCTGGGTGACAATGCATATTATGAAGATAATGCACTTTCAGTTTTATGAGTCCAATAGGTAGCAGTATTGAACCCATAAAAGTGAATGTACTGCTTCAACTTGTCTGAAAAATGAAAAATCACTAAATTTTGAGATGCAGTCCATTTTATAAACATGCATTTAACTCAAATCTGGCAATGTGAAACTCTGCAGTTTCAAAATATGTGGTTTTCACAAGCATGTAATACTACACTTGATTTTAAAAGTGTAAATATTAATAAAGTATTTGTTTTTCACCTGATAGTGTCAAACGAAGTATCAAAGGACATCACGGACACAGAAAAAAACAAAAAAACAAACAAAAAAAAACATTAAAAAATGAATGAAAAAAGCCACTCATATTTACTTTATCCAACAAAAACACATGTGCAAAAGATCAAACGGTCTACCAAACATAGTCTGGGCCGTCTAGCAGAACTGACGTCACATACATCATGTGTTTATCCCTGTCAGACTTATATAAATCAGATGTAATTACTAGAGCTCCCTCATTCGAGCATTTGATCTCCCATTTTGTCCATCTCTTAAGTTCGGCAACCCCTTCTCACCATATTAAAGAGACTTGGTCTAAGGATACAGGTGAAGTGATTTCAGATGAATTATGGGCGAGAGGGTTACAAAGGATTAAAATATGTTCCATTAATGCTAGACTTCAACTCACTCAGTTTAAAGTCATTCATTGCCTGCACTTCTCCAAGGCCAAACTGAACAGAATATTCCCTTCTTTGTCCCCTACCTGTGACAAGTGGGGACCTTAGGTCACCTTTTCTGGTCTTTTCCCAAACTCAAGAATTTCTGGGTGGACATTTTCAATTGTATAGAAACAGATATAGCAAACAGTTAGTCCCTGGGTCTCTCACTGTGATACTGGGTTGTTCTGATTACATTACAGCAAATTATTATGTTTGGTATAGTTGGTATGGCTAAATGACATAGTTTCTTGCCCACATCTTGAAGAAATTTGGTACACTCTCTAACTCATCAGGTTTTCTAAAATCTGAGGACCCTTTATTGAACATATCAAAAGGGTGAGGAGTCAAGTGGACTAACCACATTGGACTACTTCCTTGTATTGGACTGAACACTGTGCTTCGATCTTCCAAGACACAGTTTACCTTCCCTGAACACTTATGGTCAATACTTCATTGATGCTATCGCTCTGCCTCAACCTTCCCATGGACACAGTATGAACTGACGTATAATTGTACTATTTTTGTATAATTGATACTAATTTTACTATTATTTATTTATCTTTTAATTATTTATTTTTTTGTTTTCATCCTCGTCTTTTCCTTTTTTTCCTGTCCTGTATTTCTTATGCATGTACATATAAAATTTTGTGTACACTTTAAAGTTGTTACTTGTGGACAGGTCACTGTGTTATCAGAATCTGAAGGGTTTTTTCCCAAATACCTGGGCAGCTATCAGTATCTTTGGATAAATTCATTGATTTACCTGTTGCTTGATGGCTCCCATTCATTCAGAGGATCTCAGGGATTTACTGAATAGAACCCAGTCCTGTTCTTCTTGGGTACATCCCCCTGTTGAAAAACACAAGAGGACCAAGTTCAAATGTCCCATCACGCTATCAGTAAATAAGAAATACACAGTGATACAAATATGTAAGCAAAACATAATCATTGCATAGGTCCAACTGTACTTGCAGTACTTACAATAATAATAGGGGTTGAGTCCGGTCTCTGCATCACTGGGGGTGGAGGTGAGTACACAGGCATAGGGTCCTGGGGTGGTTGTTTCTTTATAGTGTGATATGGATCCTCAGCAGTGTCCATTTGACCGCTTTCCGTTTTCTTACAACACCATTTAACCAACTGAAACAAGAGCATCAAAATAGAGTTCAGAGAGTAGACAGTAGAGTGAACAACTATATCATGAAGCTACGTCCTAGTTCATTTCTTCCAACAAATGAAATGGTCTTTAAAAGAGTCAGAAGTCAAGAAAGTGATCCTAAACCACACCCCAAAATCCTGCACTCGGTCTCGCACAAACTGAAACAAATGCCCAGCACTCTGTGGGAGCTGGGAGCCACAAAGGATGCACAAGTTGTGTCCTTCACATTTAAGAAAAAGAAGGCTGCTTTTTTTTTGTCACATTTGGAGCAGCCATCAGTATGGGACAGGCTTGTAACAGAACATGCATGAAAACAGCTGCTGCTGGAAACCATACTGGGAATTGTTTCCATCTGTTACCAAAACTTATTACTGTTACTGTAATAAGTCACATAGAGCCTCGCAACAAAAACTGTGGAATGAAAAAGTATATTGTACTAAACATGTTTCACTCACCATCATGATAAAGATGATTATGAGAATCAGCAAGATAACAGCGGCTAATACTAAGAGGGCAATACCCCATCCAGGCACCAAATCACTGTTCCCATTGCTGCTGCTTCCACCTGATGTCGGGGGATCTTTGGGCTTTTCACTTGAAACACTGTGAGAATCTGTGCGATTGTCATGCGGATTCACAGTTGTGTTTTTCATTGCTGGGTCTTGTGTGGGATTTCCACTTCCACCTGTTGTGTAAAGGTCACTATGATCTCCATGATTTGTCGTGGTGGTTGAAACCGGTACAGTTTTATCAGAAGAGGTGTTTATTTTGCTTGAAGATGTAGCTGGAGGATCTCGGCTAGTAGTAGTAGCAGATGTGTGTGCTAGAGTTGTTAGTTCAGTGGTAGTTACAGGTGTAGTGATAGTTGTATTAATTGTAGGTGTTGTGAGTATGGTAGTTGTAGGTGTTATGGTTGTAGGAACTGTATGTGTTGTGGGTATGGTAGTTATAGGTGTTGCAGTAATTGTTGGTGCTGTGGTTGTAGTAGTTGTAGCTGTTGTGGTTGTAGTAATTGTAGGTGTTATGGTTGTAGTAATTGTAGGTGTTGTGGGTTTTATAGTTGTAGGTATTGTGGTTGTTGTGGTAGTCGTAGGTGTTGTGGTTGTAGTAATTGTAGGTGTTGTGGGTTTTATAGTTGTAGGTATTGTGGTTGTTGTGGTAGTCGTAGGTGTTGTGGTTGTAGTAATTGTAGGTGTTGTGGGTTTTATAGTTGTAGGTATTGTGGTTGTTGTGGTAGTCGTAGGTGTTGTGGTTGTTGTAGCTGTAGGTGTTGCAGTAGTTGGTATTGTGGTAGTTGTAGTAATTGTTGGCATTGTGGTTGTAGTTGTAGGTGTTGTGGTGGTTGTAGTAGTTGGTGGTGTTCTGGTTGTAGTAGTTGTAGGTGGTGTGGTAGTTGTAGTAGTTGGTGGTGTTGTGGTTGTAGTAGTTGTAGGTGTTGTGGTAGTTGTAGTAGTAGTAGTTGGTGGCGTTGTGGTTGTAGTCGTTGTAGGTGTTGTGGTTGTAGTTGTAGCTGTAGGTGTTGTGGTAGTTGTAATAGTTGTTGGCGTTGTGGTTGTAGTCGTTGTAGGTGTTGTGGTAGTTGTAGTAGTTGGTGGCGTTGTGGTTGTAGTTGTAGGTGTTGTGGTAGTTTTAGTAGTTGTTGGCGTTGTGGTTGTAGTCATTGTAGGTGTTGTGGTTGTTGTAGTAGTTGTGGTTGTAGTTGTAGGTGTTGTGGTAGTTATTGTAGTTGTAGTAGGTGTTGTTGTTGTGGTGGTGGTGGTGGTAGTAGTTGTGGTTGTAATTGTAGACAGTGTAACTTCCTTTACGCTGTCAACTAAAGAAAAACAAGAATTACTGATTACATATGTAGAATGCCACTTGAAGACACATGTACATGACTGAGTGGATTAATTGGAATTACATGCACAAAATGAGAACTTACGGCTTGAGAAGTCCAGATCAAGTTGAAGAGTTTTGGGTTCAACACTGTTGACATTGTTAACAAATAAAAAATAGACGATGACTGGATTGATAGATGTGGTATTGAAGACTATAACTGCATCTGCGTTTACAGATCCCGAGCTGTGAAAGAAAACAAATCAAAATATCAGTGTCTTTTCTGTTTATCATGATACTGCACTGTTCTGTTCCTGTTGGGTCTTTGCTGCTACTCTCCCTGCCTTAGGCTTTCTATGTAGGCACATGGAAGGGCATAGAGGTGTGATATCTCTGCCTTAGGCTTTCTGTGTAGCCTAGGAGAGGCAGAGAGGCCCCAGAACAGAGCCACGCTGCCAAATATAATACTGCAATATGGAAATAAATTTGTCTTTGACTGAGGTGGTCCTGACTGAAGTATTATCATAACCTAGATAAATAAGTTATACACAATTATATTTGTCTTTTGTGATATTCTGATAAGAGGATAATTTCAACTCTCTCTGCAAATAATTACCTCTACTTCAACTTTATATGTAGTAGGCTAGTAGTTCTAAAAATACTGATATATTAACTCCTGTTGCATAGGATAATGATGATAATGACAATAGTGCATGACCAACGGTTTGCTGTTCTGCTTATGGTTTTGCCTGGAAGTGGAGTCTGCACTGCCCCTCTCACATAGCTTAATGTATACACCTAAATGCAGTAATTGGAGGACAGAGAAATTAACGATACTGATGATACCTGAAAGTCATTTCTACAGGACCTCCATAGAAACTACTTGTTGGACATGTCTCAGAGCAGCCGTAGACGCCTTGTAACTGCAAAAGACAAAAACAAATACAGATCAACACCTTATAACTTAACTTTGGAATACAAACTTGATGTAGTGACAGTTGACAGCATGGACTTTTATGTAAGGTTGAGCACATACATCATTTCTGCTACCTTGTGCACAAACTGCAGCTGGATTGCATTCAGACTTTGTAAAACTCATATAGCGATCCAGACCAATGGGTATCAAGTTTGCCCCTCTCGTGTGAATATCTACAGTATCTCTCATACTCTCTCTGTCATCTCTTGCACAAAATGACCTCTATAACACTGCCCTATCAGGATCATATGATTGTGGATTTTGCTGCCCTCCTTGCTACACAGTACATTACATGAAAGATATACTACTTGCTACATAGGCACTGAAAGTTGGCACTGGACATAAAATGTAATTTGGGTGATTGTCTAATAGAGCAAATCACGATGTTTGTAAAAATAACTACATAAAACGAAATAGTGTGGAGCAGTTGCTGCCTCAATCGGTTCGTTTTTAGCCACCTTAAAAAAGGCCCACCTAAAAATATTAATATTAAGTGTGCGTTTTATTTAAAATATTTTCACCACTTACCTTAAGCTGTTTTCATGCACTGTTGGTATGTATACATACGAAATCATGAGCCAGTAATTCATGCATAACCCATGTAATCGGGAAGGCTGCGATAGTATAAAGACCGAAGTTTGTGTAACGGTTAGGGTCTCTTTATACATCACCGGTAAGGAGGAAGGTTGACAAGACTTTCTCCCAGTAGGTGTTTGAACCAAGTGAAACCAAGTGCTTTGAGTTATTTTAAGGTATGTCGTCACCATGTTTCTTTCCTAAACTTAACCATAGTAACTTTACTTGCCTAAACCTACGTCTAGTATGTAATGTCATTTCTGGGGTGTTGATTTGATAGATATCATATGAACCATTGTATGTGCATTTTTATAAGAGAATGAACAAACTGTTGGAAGAGAATACATTGTTTACTTTGTCGTCAGACAGCCTTTTCCAACAGGGAACTGGACCTGTTATCTCACAGCCACCTGACTCCATTGACAAAAACAATAATTTTACTTTGCAGAACGGGGGAGCTGCAGGGCCTACCGCTGCTTCAACTGGTTTGTGTTAAAGATAAAGCAGAAAAAAATATTCCAAGCATAGCATACAATTAAAGTCATATTAATTTTTTCAGGTGGCTAAAATTCGTTTTGCTGCAGCCCCTGTCCACAGCAATACAATTCTTAGCTTTGGTGCTGTACAAAATAAAAGGACACTGTTACAGGCAAACCCCCTCATGGCAACAATTTTCTTCGATGACAGTGCCCCTCCCCAGCAGCACAGTGTGCCATGCCACACCACAAAAACTGCTCAGGAATGCCCCAAGGAATATGACAAAGACAAGACAAAGACCCAAAGACATTGACCTGGTCTTTAAATTCCCCAGTTCGACTGGGCATCGGTGGGATGTGCCAGTAAACTAGACGTACCACCTATCCATGGTTGGGCCTCTATGGTTTGGACATAGCTCTGACATGTCAAGGTATGGACACAGGAAGTCTGGGGATGCACCGTGATGTCTGGCGCCAGGGTCGTCACGGCAGATCCTTTGAGTCCTGTGGGTTGCGAGATGACGTACCAGCATGTCCCAAGGATGCTTGATTGGATTTGGATCTGGGGACTTTGGAGGCCAGGTCAAGGCCTTAAGCTCTTTGTCATGGTCCTCGGGCCATTCCTGAGCAGTTTTTGTGGTGTGGCATGACACATTGTCCTGCTGGGGAGGGATACTGCCATTGGGGATTGGTGTTGCCATGAGGGGGTTTGTTTGGACCGCAGTGGTGTTTGGGTGGGTGGTGTGTCAAGTGACATCCACATGAATGCTAGGACCCAAAGTTTCCCAGCAGGACATTGCATTGTAACGAGATGATCAATGTTATTTACTTCACCTGTCAGTGGTTTAAATGTTTTGGCTGATTTGTGTATATTAACTGTTCAGTTATACTGTGGTTTCTGTTAATTAAATTTGTCACACAAATGTCTTAATGCTGTTTAAAATGTTTTCCCCAGTACCAGGAATAAAATTCTGTCAGAGAAATACTGAACACATCATATATATTCAGACTTTAAAAAGTCAAGGATAGACTAGAGATTAAAGGACTTGAATGAGCTTATAACTGTGTAATAACAACATGTTGCCGTTATTCATCTTACCAGGTCACTGACTTCTTGAAACATGGTCTTATATTCTGGAGATGTTTGATCGAGCAATGCGTTGCTGAAGACCCTGTTGGTGATCTTCAGTGGCAAAATGAAGGCTGTCTGTGGAGTAGTACTGAGTTGCTCTGCACTGCTTAAATCTTGCAGGCGAAGAGACTGAGGAGCCAGAAGACCTGCAAGTTTTAGTGTGACAGAGAGAAATATATAAGAATATAACTCACACATTGAGGTTCTGATTGAATCTGATTGTCAAAGCCCTGGATATGGCCACAGCCTTGCACCCTCATATAGGAGGAAATAAAGATTCATAACATTGTCTAAATATCAGAAATGTTTTTATATATTGATTTTTAAACACATGATTTTTAAACACATGAACTACTGTAGCATTTCTCAACCTTTTCTTCTGCGTGTGACCCCCATTTACCCTGTAAGATTGCTTTAAATTTGAGCACGGCATTGTTTTGCAATCTGTTTTCAACAGCATGAAGATAACTGCAGATGGACTAAGTAAAACAAAAATAAAAAAAATATAGGCCATAAAGAAAATATCAAAATCAGTCACATATTCTGTGACCCAATCTAGATATCCAGCAGTTGCACATAGGGTCAGCAGAATCGGATTTTATGCACGTAAAAACAACTTTCTCCTTCTTTCCGCTTCTTTATTCCTTTTTTCTACCGTGTTATTTTTTTTTTTATAAATGCTAAAAGAGATCAGTTTTGTAAATGCACTAATTATCTCCATATTGCATTTGTATATTTACCAATAATTTCTTTTTTTGTATATATTTAGTTATGATCTGTGCAAACTGACTCCACTTTCAATAAAATGCTTTAACTAAGTAAAAGCAGCTTTTAAGGTTACTAATGAACTTTCAATCTCAACTTTTAAGCCAAAATTGACACGCTCTTAAAGTACTCAAAGAAACTGAAATTTGAACATTTACAATTCTGTGATAACTGGACAACTCCAACAGCTATAGAAGACAGTGTGATATGATTGAAAACTCAGAGAACAGCCATCAACTGGACCTTGTGATGAGATGAGCCAAAAAAACAAACAAACCCAAAAAACAATTTCCAGTGGGGCATCTGATAGGCCATTGAAATGCTTGATTCATACTGCCTCTAGAATTTTGGCATTTAAACCTCTAGTCTCTTGAGCACATTTAGTGAATCACCAAATATTCACATTTCACAAAACCATGCCAATAAACGGGCTAAATTTTAATTTTAATTTTAATTTTTAATTTTTTTAATTTTTTTTTTTAATTTTATATACTTTATTAATCCCCGAGGGGAAATTCAATTTTTCACTCTGTTTGTCAATTACACACACAATTACACGCAAACATGCAAGAAAACAGTATAGTCCTTTAAGTATGACATTTTACTTTCTTTGATTAGTTGTAAATGATACAAATCCCAGTAGCAATGTTCATTTTATTCTTCCAACCTGCTATTAATGCTTTACTTTTGCTTACCTGAAGTAGCCATGCTCACTAAACACAGAGCACTGGTCCAAAGCCATCTCACTTGCACCATGATGAATACAAGCCAGTAAACGTTAGTCCAGTACTGCTCTGGTGATCTGTGGGACGTTCTTGCTTGATTACAAAAATGGTGTTGTAGTCCTTAATGTCCAGGGTTTTATTCAGTCAGGATAAGAATGGGCAGGGATTAGAGGCTGGCCCACAAATGAATGATATCTCCTCTACATTACTGTTCCTGTGGTTCAGACGTAAAAGCAAATCTGCCTCACATACACCCTCAGAGTTTACTTTGGCTAGAAAATAGAGCTTAAATTAGTTTGTTTAGATATCTGTGTGCTGCGTAAACCCTTTATTACAATTATTATCTAATCTTAAATTTACTTGCAGAAAAAGTGTAGTCAGAGCCTGCTGTATACACCATTGTCAGGGTTGATAGCCAAACTAAAAGCCTTAGGAGAATGCTTGATGTTTGTCGTAAATAAATCTACTGAGACAACTTTCCTGCATAGTTTCCCACTCTCTAGGGCTGACTTGAGTTATGCACACAGCTGTTATTATTTGTACGTAACTGTACCTGTAGGTAGCTCTATTTGTAAATGTGTCTCTGCTACTGGTAGTACTGCCACAATCACTTAACAACGCAAAGAGATTAAAGGAATACTTCACCCACAAAATGTATTGCATATCAATTAGTCATGTCATTACACCAATTAGAGAAAATGTTTTTTTTCAAATGCCTACACAGTAAATTGCAAAGATATTGATTTACTGGGGACCACGTTTAACATCAGCAAAACTAAATAAAAACATCTGTTTACAAACTCTCACACAATTCTTATAGTATAATTATCCGGTTGTATTTGAAGTACTTCCTAAACACATGCATTTTTGCTAAAATCTTAAAACTGAACTCTAAAACTGAACTGAAAGTAGAGCTTATCTATGCTCTCTTCAAAGCCAGACCCCGATACTAAGGGTTTTCTTTGTGAAAATGCATGTTTTTTGGAAGTCGGGAGCAGGATATAATTTGCATCACTCCTGGGTTTGTTCTGTTGTTAAATGAGCTTTTGGAATGATGAATATACACTGGCAAGCCACATTATCAAAGGCCATGGAGGTCCATCCAAATTTCACACCACACACACATCATTGGCTGCTGTGTATTCCTATGCAATTTCTGCCTTAACAGGAGAGAGTTTGGATTATGTTTGGACAGTCATTGCATGCAGTGCACAAATAATACTGTTTTTTTTTCTTTTTTGGTTTACCGGAGGTCGTCTGTGCCTGTGTGTGCAGTATAGGCTGGTCTTTGTTTGCTGCAAGAAGAAATAAAATCCAGTGTAAGAAATAGGCCATCTTCTTAAATTGATTTAACTGTTTTATTGTATTTTTTTCTACTCTTTATTTATGTTCCTGACTTTTGAAGGACTTCACATTTATTTTTATTTCTCTTAATATGTTTATTGTATGCACCAAACACAGAGGCAAATCTACCACCAGCTTGAGCACTATCACACTGAAAATTTCAAATTTTCACAACACTAACAAGCTTGATATGAATACATGTGTCAAGATAACAAAAATTCATACTCTTCTCCATGAAACCAGTTATTATCCCAAATTTACATGTGCTGGACTGGTAAAATCTCAGGTACTAAGACTCAGAATGTATAGCCAAAAAGAGGACTTCAAACAGGCCACGATGTTAAGATGTTATTTTTCAGTCTTGACCACTAGAGGCTACCCTAGGTCCTTCCGTAGGGGAGTCTACAGTCCAACAGACCAGGCCTCAGTAGTTTCAACCTTAAACCCTTTGTCACTACATATTCTCCATAAGCTTTGAAATTAGTCAGTATTCAAAACTGAATTCCAAAATCTTCAAGGAGGATCTAGGACCACAGGGTGTAATGTTTGTGAAGGTTATGTGTATTTGTGGCACTCACTTGGGTGATGCCTCAGTGTCCACCCATGTTTTGTGCACTCACATAAAGTTCATGCAGTTACATATAATTCTATGAGCCAAGGTTATGGACTCTGTTGGTTTGCTTTTGTGATCTACTGACGTGATGGAATTTTAAACGTGAGATAACTAGGGCTGTCTCTTGTTTGGGTTTTATTTAAATTTGTCAATGTTCTAAATTGTCTACAATGTCATTTTGTCTTGTTCTTGTGTTTTGCGTGGACCCCAGGAAGAGAAGTTGTTACTGCGGTAACGACCAATGGGGATCCTAAATAAAGAATAAAGAATAAAGGGTCATTGCAGAGTTACAGCAAAAACAAACCTACAAACCTACCTACAAGTCAATGTCAATGTCAAACCACTGTTGACTCCAAAATCCACTGGTAATGGGGAATTATTAAACCACCAACCTTGGTTGCACAGAAAGACACATTTTTAGCACAAAGACAAATCAAGTTTTTAAGACAAATTAACGTGGCCCTTATTTTAAAAACGATTTACTTAATACGCAATGTGGTTTGCAGTATGTGGATGAGACTGGCAATAACGTATCAGTAAGATTCACCCAACATAGACACAATATTTTGAGGAAGATGGAGACACAAACTCCACTAGTACAGCACTTCCTACAAGATGTATGACACTCTGTTCAAGCCACTGCACTACAATTTAAAATACTTTATTTATACCTCAAGGGGCAACTAAAGGCATCGAGAGTGCAAAGACAATTATTTACACACAGTAAAAAGCGATCTAAAAATACAAATGTCACAAATGTGCAAAAAAGAAATATCTAAAGACTAATGGCAGTAATATCTAACACCACAGAGGCACACATTATGTTCAGTAAAGAAAATGAAAAGCTCAAAAGTCCAAGTACAAATAATTGGTCTATACAAGGGGTAAAGTAATCAAGTTCTGTGGCTGCAAGTTTAATGGCTGCTGACCTTTTTTCATGACATCTGTATTTTCACTAAATCTGTCATCCAACACAGTTCCCAAGTATTTGGTCTGGATATTTCCAACACTTGTGTTATGAATGACTGTTGGAAGACTGTCTATGATCCTGTTTGCACCTGGTATTAACATGTCTTGAGCACTCAGCTCAAAAGTGGACAGCATTTAATAAAAAAAGTGTAGACAACCACCGAGACGCATTGTGATCCGATCACTCAAACCACTTGCTGAGGTGGTCTGGGTGGCATTTGACCAAATATCTTTTATAAATGCTGTCCTGATGCATCTCCTACAAAGACTGGATCATCAATGGCTGTTTTGGTGACAGCTGCTAACATTCTACAACTTGCCCAGTTTACAAGGAGTTGGACAAAAGGTTGCTGACAGTGTTATCTTTGTTTGTACCAACACAACCACTAACGTGACTAGTGAGCAGATAGCGAGAGTGCGGATGTCATAACTGTGCGCAGCACCCTTTGATCTTTAGCATACATGACATAGGCTGTAATAAAACCTGAACACAAGCGGTCAGCTGGAGACATTTGATAGACGCACTTGTCCATGACAATGTTTCTTGGCAGTCCACTTGTGTCCAGATCACCGAAATGCATGTTTAAACAGGCTCACTGTATGTGTTTCATTGAGATCATATTGCCTTAAGTTTTAGATACAGTTAAATCCCAAAAGTTTACAATTCTTAAGGCTGAAGTGAACTGAAGTGCAAGACACAAAGAAGCAGGAGTTTGAGTTACCCAAGATTGTTTATTGCAGAGAGTATGGAATGGCCCGTGAGCCAAGAGTTTCACTGAGCAGAGGGGAAGCCTGGGCTGAGCAGATGAAGAAAAACTGAGCCAAGCAGGGCAAATCTGGAGTGAAGCTGAGCTGGGGATCCAGTGCAGGGAGACAAGGCAAACAGGATGAGATCTAAAGACAGAGACCTGAGCAGAGCAGACAGAACTGCAGGGAAATGAGAAACAAGATTTGGCTGAAGTAAGAAGGCAGTGAGTGAATATATGATGAGAGGCTTCAACGCAGACTGGCGCAACAGTCACTACAATCTGGCAAGGTGGATGTGGAAGAGCTGAGTCTTAGAAGTAGTCTTGATTGCAGGATAGAGGGCAGCTGGTGAGGCTCTTCTCTGCTCTGGCACACCTGTCTCCACTCAGGCAGGCAACACAGAGGGAAAAGGAGAGGGGGAGTGAAAGCCAAGGCAGGCTTTGCAGATATGAAGGGTGTAGCACAAAGCAAAATTAGTTGCTTAGCGAGGTATGTTGAGTCTAAAGAGTTTTCTGTCCTGTGAACTTGACTCTCTTTTAACCTGGTTAGATTACCATGGTAACTTACACCTAAACTCCTGTAAAATAACTAATGAAACAAGGTACTTAAAGAATGCCGGTTAGTCTTTAGTGGTGGTGGAATAACACATTTAAAGGTTATAGCCATGGTCAGCTATTGATGGGAAACCAGTATGGGTACACCAGGACATCAGCCAGCTGTGGACTGCCCTGGTACCACAACAGCTCTTCTACATGCACAAAAACCTGACACAACCCCACCAACACAAACAGGGAACCCCTGCTTCCTCCACACACCCAGCAGGGGCTGTCTCATGGCTGCCTGTTCACCCAAAATCATTTCCAATGGCTACAACCACCACAGCCACCATGACACATCAAGGGGAGACTGGTCGACTATGGTGGAAGATGAGGAGGGTGACCTCATCCCTTCCACATCCCGCCTCTTCCCCTCTCCCCCCTGCCAAAAAAACATCAGAAAAGGCCCCTCTTAAAGACCACAGGGTCAAACCGACCCCCACCATCAAGCCTGCACCCCATGTCCCCACCCCTCCTACACCCAACCCCTGTGCAGTAAACTGACTTCTATGTTGGACTTGTCAACAGCGAAGTTGGAGATTTTGCTAGATGATCCTAGGGTGACAACACCAACCACGCACCAGCTCATAATCCTAGACTTTGCTTTGACATGGGTAGGCTTATACAGCAATACAACCATACTTTATTAAACACACAAGTCTCAGGCATTTTCAGATAAGTAATTTGCTAGCGCTTGCTAACTTTACTCGCTGTTTAGACATTGCAGCCGACTAGCTGCACACACGGCATATGAAGTTACGTCACAAAACATTAACGCCATGCCCCTTTTGGGGGATAGAAAGGGGAGAAGGAAAGGAAAATTCAGAGTAAGTTCTCCTCTTTATCCAGCCTATTTCCCCTAGACATCACTGAGCTTAATACAGTGTCAATGAGATTATGACCATTTTCTCATAATTCTTAAATTCAGCTCCTGAGAAATAGCCTTCCTCTTGTCCCAGCCCGATCTTAACATAAGATCCTAAAATGCTCTTTTTCCTCTCTCACTGCAGTCATCTTTGTCTGAGATAATTGAGATAACAGTAAGTTCCAAAAGAAAACTTCATTGGCTTGTAAATGATTCTTCGCAATTTCAGAAATATGCCTCTGAAATTCACATCTCACCTCAGTGCATTTTATCTGTTCTCAGAGTTGACAAAGTCTGAGAACAGAAAAGAACTCCTGCTCCTTTATAATTTTGCTCTGTATCAACTCATAAAACAGTTCATATGATATCCTAAGAAAATGCAGACACAACAATTCGTATAATATCCTACAAATTAGCACCCCACGAATGACATTACACCCTTAATGTACAGTTACATAATTAATGTAAAGTTATAAAGGTTAGGTTTAGGCAACTGCGACTACAGCCTTTCAAAATTTGTGGGATATGTACGAATTTTGGTACATTACTTTTCGTAGGAAAATGCAAGACTAGTTTATGAAACAGCCTCAGTATTAAGACATGGCTGTAAAGAACTCTCTGAACATGAAGTGACAGAAACGCATTGCTTGGTGAATGTCAGATTCCATGTTCAGAGGTTGAAAGGTTTTGAAATGTTGAGTAATGTAATGTCTGGTAAAGTAAAAAATGGTGATGAAATTGTAAGTCTGTGAGTGGGGCTGTGTAACCTGCAATCTAATTCAGAAGGAAAAGGAGGAAGAAGGAAAAAACATTTGACATGTCTTTTTAAAACTATATTGCAGATTTACATTTGTGCATGGTTTTTAGGAAGTTCATTAACATTTGCATTCCTCTGTGGCTGTACAGTCAACTCATGATGTAAAATGGTTCCAGATATCATGGCAAAGAAATGCTTTCTCAGAGGATGACAGTGTGGAATGACATCTGCATCTGTCTCAAAGGCTAAAGCTGTGACTTTCGTACTTTTCCTAGGTCCATGATTGAGGTCCTTGAATTTTCTCACATTTTTCCAGGTGGATTTATTCCAATCACTCAGTTGAAGACTTGGGTTATAGCATCTTTCACCATGTATTGTATGACTGCAGCATTTCCCTGTGTTGGTTAGACAGTCACAGATCACACCCATAGCTTTGCCATCCCTCATCTGCAGAATTAACTTAACATTATGATTGTGAATAGACTGAGAGTATGAACCAAGTCATTTTAGAATGATATGTTCATCATCTGGTACAGTGTGCAGTATTTAACCAACCCATCTAGAGCTCAGGTAAATTTGTCCCTCTGTAAGTGACTTGGCATTTTGTTGCTAATGCCAAAGTATTCATCAAACAACATGATTTTTTTAGTGACGTAATGTATGAGCTGACTTTGTCACTGGGATGGAGGTCATGGTGGATGGTGTGTCATCTAGAGGAGACGCCTGCCAAACTGCAGATCACTGTTTGAGACCAACAAACAGTGGTAGTTTTTTGGCGAGTCACTGCTTTGTTTCCACTGACTTTTTAGGCGCCAAAGAGGGGTGTTGTTTAGCTACAGGTAGCTGTTTTTCCACCGGGAATAGTACCACGAAAAGCGTTTGTTTTTTTACAGACATTTGTGTGTTTCCTGCCAATATAGTGGCACACTACTTTTCCAGTGGGGACTGTGCCAATTTCAAGCCAAAACATAATCTTTTCCTAGCTATAACCAAGTGATTTTTGTGCATAAACCTAACCATACGTTAACCACAGTGTTGTTCAAACAAAAAGTTTCAACATATTTGTTACATAATATCATGCAAATGTAACGGATCTGTGGTTTGCAGAAACATACAATGCAAACAGTTTTTCTGGTGATTGGGTTACATCACTTGAAATGATATTATTGTAACCAACAACCAACTGCAACTGAGCTACTGTGTGTCACTAATATTAGTATTACAGTAGCTCTAGTTGTATCTGTGAATCATGGTCATATTGGCATAATTTTACAAACACTGTCCGGTGGGGCTCTACAGCTTTCAGGTTTGAGCATGTTAACAACTGAGTTAATCACATTAATCAAAGCTACACAACCTTGTCAAACAAGGGAATTAGTTGTTGTTTTTTTTTATCCCTTACAGTCAGACCATTTATTTTTCACCTTCAGGGCACAGCTTTCAAATAAATCTACATACACACAATACAGCAGAAACGCATACACATGCCTGCAAGGATCACAGAGCAAAGGTGCTTTCTTGCAACAACAACACCACCTGAGAAATATTTCAGCCTGATAATGGCTACCTGAAAAGGTCATATGTTTATTTCTGATAGAAGCTGTTCAGGCTCAGAGTGTTCTCCGAGCAGTATGTCCAGCTCAGGACACTATAACCCATCAGGCAGGGGGCAGGGCAGGGCAGAGTGGATGGCCAGCAGCCTTCTGTTTAAATGAATATCAATCTTGCCTTCTAGGCTGAGCCGCCACCCCCCTGTCACCGCAGGGCTGTGATTGGTTCATAGGAGACCAACCTGCAGCGGCCGGTGAAAGCTGCTGTATCAGTGTCCATTCACTGACAACAATGAGGCTGAATAACTAATGAGCTCCGTCCAGGCTGAAGGGTCTTCCTTGCACTGTTCTCAGATTAGCTTTGGACATGACCAGCAGCCTTCCGTGGGCCAGATGCTGGACCAGGGAACCTACAGAATAGCAATGCTTTTATAAAAGAAAACATTTTTTTTAGCTTTATCACCAAAGAAGACACAAAGTAGGAGGATACAGACAGCTTTCCATTTGGATTACTTTTTCTTATCCATTTGATTTTTGAGGGCTCTAAGGGGAAGAAGCTTTGACGTCAAGGAGGTTGGAGTGGAGAAAACCAAAATGAAACCGAGGCTCTTGCTCACTTGCCTGGCAGCTTTCTACTGTTTGAGTAAGTACACTTTAAATTTCATATTCAGTATTGTAGCTTGGTTCAGCTGCTGGAGAGTGCAGGATGGGAACAAGGGGAACTTTGCCAAGTGCACAGAGCAGAGGATGCTGCTACAGCTCCCACTGCTGTGCTGCTGCTTTGACTTTGACTTTCAAATCTCTCAAATCTTTGGCACCTATTAAGTCTATAATCATCAAACAGCTTCCTTGTTAAATGCCCAGTTGTTTCCCATTGAACCTGTCAGTAAGTGTAAAGATTAGTGTTCCACCTGCACTGGTGTATCATCCCTGTGTTTTAAGCTCCTTAAATTTTTGTAAATTGTAGAAACATGCTTCTGCTCTGTCTTCAATTTTCCACTCTGTCCAGATGACTAGCACTTGTCAATATGTACATGGTTGTTAATTGATTTTCACTGATCCCCTGAATTAAAATGTACAATATGCAAACTCTTTCCTACACTTCCTGTCACATCTTGTGGCCTTCCAGGAAGAGAGAAAAGCTTCAGAGACACCAAGACAAACTGCCATTTACAGAGACCAAAAAAATGTAACTTCAACACAAATTTAGAATGTGGTATATGAATGTATACATACTTTATAGTCCATTTAAAGTTGTTATATTGAAAACACTGAATAACCTCTTATAGCCATGGGAACATTATGCAAATTAGCTGGCCATTGTGTAACATTCTTACAACAGTGAGTGGACATTTATTTTGGGGGTGGGTAGCCTAAACATAACTCCTAAAAATAGTAATATACAGGAGTAATAATATGACTTAGTGATCTATCTTGAATAAAAATGAAAGATTCAAATTAAGGGGGCATCCAACACTGTTTGACTAAACAAGAAATTTCATTCTTGAACTTGGAAACAGTGGTTAAAAAACTAAAAAAGTAACTTGAGGTCCATTCACTACCCTTTTCCTAAGATTTTAACTAAGCAAACTCCATTCACTGAGGAAGCCTGTGAAGTGCAGATGAAAACTCCCCATGTTTGTAAGTGGACCTAAAGTTAAGATTTCATCAAATTGAGGATTGCACTGTCAAGTATTTTAATTTTCCAGTTGTTGTTCAGGCATAATTATCACAGAAACATCAGTAATATAACCCAAAAAGTTGTACAACAAACAAATGTTTTATTTAAAAAACAAGCAGAGCATCTTTGCATGAGAAAGGGAGCAGTGCAGACGGTAAAGGAAACTGTCTTTATCTCAGACCACACTCAGGGGTCAGAGTCAGTGACCTCTGACCTTTGGGAGGGGGTTTCGCTCTGGGTCATCTTGGTCAGTGGAGCAGTCTGTGGGGAGGGGGCACAGACACAATAGGCCCCCCCAAGTCCTCAGTCTTCAGTGAGCTGACCTTCACACCCTCATCTCCATAACACTGCCCCCAGTCTGCGCGCAGATTGAGACCTTATTAAAAATATGTGTGTAGAGGGTAATCCCCCCTACAGCTGCCCATGACCATGTCCTCAGCAACCCTCCCCTGTCAGGGCTCCTCACACACAGTGTCCACGGTGGAGGGGGCCAGCAGAAACACCCTCTGGTTTAATCCACAGCGGGGACACAAAGGGCCTGTGGTGATGAAAAAGAGGCAAACATCTCAATCTGTGGAGAGTTTAGGGTAATGCTAAAAGGATTTGACCCATGTAAAGGTATAACTATGAGGATAATGGGACTTTCTGTAGAGGTCCAGTATTAACCTGACTATATGAGGTGTTAACAAGCACGCACAGCTTTGTGAACTTTTATCAGTCCATATAACTTCTTTCATTATTGGTTAGCAGTAAATCTGTGAGATCCTTAATGATTTATGTTCCCACCCAGGTATGTCCAGTGAGAGTGGGTGATAGTAGAAACATGACCGAGCTGTTCCTGGTGAGACCAGACAGGATGACCATGTGCTAAATATAAACCCAAAGCTGCTCATAAACTTCACCAGCTTTTATACGATGTTCATGATCTGTAAATTTCCAGCTGCTTAAACTGCTGGTCAGAGTCGGTAAACCCAGTGTTCTCATAGTAAATGCAAAGGAGCCTATAACAAATAGTTGTCTTCTGCTACTACAGTTATTGTCCCATTAGCTGACTGCCTCATTTGTCCAGTGTCCAGTCTCTTGCACAATGATGAGTCCCTGAGTGTCTTATTATTGAGTTTTGTGAGGTTTGAGAGTCCTTACAGGCTTTTTGTTTTAAATGAGATTTAACTAATAAGAGTTGCTGCTTCCTGACACCTCACTGATTAAAACTGCAGGACCAACAAAGAGGCCTCCTCTCCATCACATTCAAGATTATTGCTTATTGATCCACCTGGCCAGTGGGGACCATGTTTTTTAGGCCAGGCTTTTTGAACCTGCACTGACCATTAGAAATCAGCCCCCAAATGCAGATGGGACATCCTGGTCCCAGGGGCCCATGGGGCCAATATCAGTTTATGCATAGGTAAGCATGTTATCAATAGGTCAGGAAACAGATTCACTGCTGTGAAAAGACCAAGCACACTAAATCTCGTGTTAATATAACTGTATTTATATAAAACAAATCCACTTAATATCATTAGAAATTTTGTAGGTTTCACATTCAGGTTACTAATAAAATGAAGTTCTGTTTGAAAGTGTTGAAAACAGCTTAGTACCAAACTGCAATATATCTTTGGGACTGGTTTAAACTGAAATGTGTCCAAAGTACAGAAGTTCAAAAACTGTCAACTTCATAAAGTTGGCAGATCCATAATCTTTTATCAGATTTTAGTTTCTTCTGTCAAAAAAGATGATAAATGAGTTTGGTAGGAAGCCAGTTTATATTTCTCAAAATTAGGCACCCAAAATAGAATTGCTTTTGAAGCCAAAACTCAGATATTATATCTCCATAAATGTAAAAAAAAAAACCTTTAAGTTGGAAGACTATATGTGTTAAAAGTGCACTTTGAGTTATGGACACAAGCATGTTTCATCTTCATTTCTTAGAAACACACTGTTTAGACATTGAACTTGGCACATGGCACCCAGGAAATGACAATAAAAAAGGCCTATAGGCAGACCCCCCCTACAACAACTACAATAGCATGTTAACAGAAACACAGCTGAGAAAACTCGCCGTCTCCAAGTAAGAGGAGCAACTTCCCATTAGAGGGACAAAGGAGGAAGCCCCGGGGCAATGGGTTTCATGCCTGCCCGGCCATTCCCACCTTCCAGCTTAGACCTACTACACATTCATTGTTCAAACTGCTCCCTCTTCAGAAACAGATATAATAGAGGACAAGGTCAAGAGCAAAGGAAATTAACAAATGGAAATATTCGAACATATCTGCACATTGCAGCTTTAAAAGTGCTCTGATTTGTTAATATTTCAATTAATTATCAAAAATGTACTCCAATTGTATCTCTGCAGATACATGCTGTAAATCCATGAAGTGTGAAGCTCCAACCCTGACTCTCACTCTTAAACCTTCAACCTTATTCTCAACCCTACATCATATGGGACCACCTTTTCTCATTTTTATTCTACTTGCCATTCCTGGCTCAAATCCATGCAGCCTTCAAAAGTTGCCTTTCAAACAGAGCTGTCTAAGGGGGAAGAGAGGATAAAGGAAAATAAATTGATGAACGGATTTGGATATGGCGCTCAAGACCCCTGTGTCTTTGTCTGTCTTTTTTTTTTTTACGGGGGGATGGACAGAAATCTGTGAAGTTCAGGGGCAGCGATCCTGCTAAACAATAGCTGTGGAGGGCTGGGAGAGCAGCTCAGGCTGGACGCAAGCTGCCCCCCACCCTCATCTACACATCCATCCTCCTCACCTCTGACTCTCTCATGACCCCTGAGGAGCTTGGGGTTACAAGCACAGGGCTGTAGTGTGGGGGTTGTTGGGTTAACCCCTCCCTTCGAAAAATCTCATTATAGTCCCCCTATATTGAAAAGAGTCCAATCTCTAATGCTATGCACTTAATCACACCTCATGCGGGTTCAGCTTGTTGGAAGATGCAGAGAGTTCATTTAACTCCTACAGTGGAGTTGCTTTAAATGTTGCTGTCTAACGTCGTTTAGTCTTGACACACTATTAACATCCTTCATTCATCTTGATACAGAGAGTCTCACTGGATTTGAGGCCTGAAACTGGAAACTTAACGAACGATTGATCCCAGTGAGCACTACATTTTTTGTTGTTGGTGGTGTCAGTTCAACTAGATGGTCAATTCTGAAGCTGTACTTTGAGATGATGTTGTAATGGACTGCACTGTCCTAAAAGATGTTCCAGTTTCATCCACCTAACGTTAAAATGACCAAAGACTTGAATTAACACTTTTCCAATACAGTGTCAAAACTTGCATGGTAAGCTTCCGAGATATCAAAATTATTGCAAGACTGTGTGACTGAACTCCGAACGAACTACAGCTCTCCATTAAAGCTGGTTCGCTCTACCCTTTACAAAACCTTAGCATAGCATGTGATGATGAGTCATCAAGGTAGATCCTGTTGACAAACAAGAATTTTGATTTTTAACTTTAACCAGTTCCTTTTTACAGATTTAGGTTGTGTCAATGACTGAAATTATCTATCTTGCATTACATTGACTTGCATTACCCTGTGGTATCTTAAATTATGTTATCCTAATGCAAGTTATGTTACCGTAACTTACATTACCTTGAATTATGTTACTTTAAAGGTGAACTTTGCAAGAAAACAATGTATAGACTCATACAAAAGTAATCTCTCTCAATCATCACACCAGTGTGTGGCAATTATATATCTGCAGAGACTCCGCGCTTTGCCTGTATTTTCTTATTTTGCTCTTATTTTGCTATGTTCGGGGCATTCCTGGGCACAGTATGCAGGTGAAGTCAGAATTTCATAAAAAGGTAGCAATGAGGTGCCAGACTGGAAGCAGCAAACATTCAAAAATCATGGACACAGTGCAGAAAAAAATGCAAATATAGGACGATGAAACCTGCACACGAAATCAGAGTGAATCTGGAGTTGGCTTTCACTTTCACCAGCAATACTGTTTACAAACAGTAAAATGACAATTCCTGCATAACATAAGTACCCATAAGTTACTTTACCTTATAGTGCATTAACTTACACTACATTCCTTTGTGCCCCCTTAAATGGTCAGCATTCACCTTAGACTGCCTTATACAATACCTTATGTTAGCTTATGTTGAGTTGTGTTTTACTTTAGTATTTGGTTATAGTTTAGACTATATTTCAACTTCTGAGAGCATCTCTAAACAATGAACAATATGTACTGTATAAGCGATTAGTCTTTAGAAGTCATCTTGCAGTGTGTTCTCAATCCTGCGCCTATGTAGACATTGTAATGGTGATTATAAAGTGGGAAACCAGGCACAGAAATCCAATGTTAATTGGCATTAGTTCTTCTTGAACCAGTATCAACAAAGATTCCTGCTATGACATAACCTTGTCATAGCAGTACCTTAGTCATACACTCTCCTGCATCTGAGATCAACATTGGTCTTTTAGGCCTCGTAGGCTGCAACACCATGTGTTTGATAACGCTGGCCACAGAATGTGATGCAAGTCCCCCCTTGGGAGCCCTGAATTTCATTACCAGGCCTGAGGGATGGGGGCTCAGGGGGGTTGCAGGGCTCTATCAGCCCAGAGCCACAGTCCTCTCTGCTGGCTGCATCTGCTGGGTGGGAGATCTCTCATTAAGGAGGGCAGATGCTCATTTCTTGATGTGACACATCAGTGATGCCAGTGACAGAGATCATGAGGAGGGGGAACAGCTCTGCTCTATGTTCAGGCTTTGGATAAGCTTTGCTGATTTGTTTTATAAGTGGCAGTCTGAAATCTGATGAGCTCTTGTAAAACCTCAAACCCATTCCATCAACTACCTTGTCGATAAGGAGTGAGCAACCTGCTTGTATTAAGAGAGATTGCAGCTTGTTAAAATAGCCAACTTTGTGGTAATTGTATTTACAATGCCATGATACCTAAGTCCAACCATTTACAGGATGCTTTTTTGGGGAGTAGTGAAGGTGTTAAAGGGTCAATTGATCCAAATCTCAAAAAGTGATATTATTTCACTTTGGTCTATATCCATGCAGATGTTTTTGGTTTTATGCCTCCAAACCAGTACAACAGAGATGATTAAAGTCTTATCTGCTCACAGGATTAAAAATTGAAAAAAAAAATAAAAAAATTGAAATCAAAATGAACATCTGTTTCCAAGACTCTCGAAAGGCATGTTCCAGTAAAAATGTTGCTTTTTAATGCTGTGAGCACCACAAACCAATTTCCAATATAGTGAGGCAGAGGCAGAAATCACAGAGATATATACTGGTGGTATCTAAACAGCTAGCAACACATTAGTATAGAGCATCAGCTGCCCTTCAGAGTAAAAATGAACTTCACTGAGAACAGAAATAAACAAAACAACTGAAGTCAATCCAAAGTCAAGTTCAGCTGCAGGCTGCTGTGTGTAGGATGTGATGCTTGATGGTGGCTGGACAACAATACATTTTGTTGTCCAGCTCACAGCTCAGTTAAAGAAAAGGGTGTGTTTGGCTGGACAGATGCAAGACTTCGTAATGACATTGATAAGGCATTGTGCAGGTTCAAGTGCAACCATGATTGTTACCGCTTTACAGCTGGGAAGGAAAGCGGCTAGCCTAGGGTTCAAGGTTCTTTGCATTTGTGGACATTAACACCAAAAAAGGCTAAAGAAAATAGGGAAGACTGAGAGTGTCACCAAGGTCATGGAGGGGAGGGGACAAGGGTGAGATAGAGAGCTCTGGTGGCATGGGAAAGTCACCTCAGAGATGGATCTGAAAGGACGCGACAAGGCAGGAGGGGTGGAGGGGATGCATAAGAAGGGGCAGATGGTGCCCTTGGGTGCATGGTGGCGGACGGGAGTTTTTACAGAGGTTACTGTGGGTGAGGTGCAAATAAGCATAGTCACAACACTATTGTCACAATTGGCCCCGACTTCAATAGAGGGTCTCCTAACTTGACCCCGGCAACCCTTGCCAGTGTTCTCCTCCCAAACTCGGGTATTGTTGTTGCCCTCTCTGGCTGGATAGCTCACTGGCATCCAGCTTCCATTGTGGCTTGACTTCAGTAAAAGCGTTATAGGCCGCAAAACCAAATGCACCATCAATCAGATGAGGTGGTTTTGGGTGTTGAGGGAGGTTTTTCAGATAATTTGGTTAGGGTAATCTGAGGCTTGGTGTCCAACAGAGAAGCCTCCCCTTGTGCTATTGTATCATGAACCATGGTGTGTTTGTGGGTTTTAGTTGAAAAATAGATGGAGTTTCCTATGCTCAACCAAAATCCTCCCATGTCTTAGTAGAAAACCCTCCAAGCGCAGTTCAAGGTTACTCTTTCATGTAAAACTGATTCCAAAAACTTACTATGACTCTAAATGACGGTTTCATTGGATTTTTTGTTTGGTTTCTTATGGTGTGTTTGGACTGATTGAGTAGGACTGCTGGACTGGACTGTGCCATTCAGATGTATTTGCAACAAACAGCCAATGTTCTACATGTAGACCCCAACATGGTTTTGCCACAAAGCTTCTGTGCATATCAGTATTTCTAATACCAGACTCATCCTGTTTTTTAGTGACCATAGCTATTTATCCAGATTTTTAAGCCCAAACATGATCTTTTCCTAATCATAACCAAATGGTTTGTGTGCCTAAACCTAACCACACATTAACCACAGCATTGTTGAAACTTAAAGTAATGTAATGTTTCAACGTATCCACTACAAAACAACGTACAAAAGTAATGCATCGATTTCGGTTTGCAGAAAAGTACAATGCCAACAGTTTTTCTGGCATCATTTTTTATCTGAAGCTAGCTAGCCACATACATACTGACCCTAAATGTATGTGTGTATGTGTGTGTGAGTCGTATGCCTGTGTGTGTTTTTGTAAAAGGTAGTTCACACTCAGAGTGATTGATCTCAGAATATACCCAGTACTCTATTTTTTTCCATTATTTTCCCGTCACTGGAATGTATTTCAGTTTGTAGAGATATTGACAGTATGACTTGACCTTTATTGAGCCTCCCATCACTTCCTACATGGACCTCATTACATTTCTGAGTTTGAATATTTCTCAACAAATTATCATTTCAAGTAATCAGATTTGTAGCATTTCTCTCTCTGATAATCTGTCTTTCTCCTCCTCCTGTGTGCAGGTGGCTGTCTGTCCTCAGAGCTGTCCTTCCTGCTAGAGCCAAGTGATGTGATCGCGGTGAGGGACCGTCCACTCATGCTGGACTGTCGGGTACAGGGCGAGGAACCGATCATGGTCACTTGGCGTAAAAATGGGGTACCTTTACCTACCAGCCCGCGGGTCCGGGTGCTGGCGAATGGCACGCTGTTCATCCAGAGTTTCCAGAAACGCAGAGAGGGGAGTGACGCAGATATGGGGGAGTACGACTGCGCCGCCCAAAATCGCTATGGCTTGCTGGTCAGCCGCAAGGCCAAAGTCCATTTGGCATGTAAGTGTTTGACAGTGACTGCACATGACTTTCACAATATGTATGCATACAAGTACATATGCTTTGGAAGGGCACAGACTGGAGGAAATAATCTAATTGGTTATCTTATTCCCTGATGAGCAGAACAAGTTCCTCACAGTGCAAATGAGTTGAGTAGGAAATTGGAGAGGCAAAGAGGAAGTGCATTATCCAACATCTGCACATCATCAATTCCTACAGCTACATTGTAAAGATATGGAAATACTGAGATCATAATTATGAGAGCCTTATCTCATACTTTCGGAAACTATCTCATAATTTAGATACTGATGTCGTCATTTTGAGATCCCTTTGTGTAATTAGGAGATGCTACATTTTCTTTCTCTGGTTAATGTAGTTTTCTCCTTAGAGGTCTTATCAGAAATTTACTTTAAAGTTCAAAGTAACTTGTTTTTCATTACTTAATGCACATTGTAATAAAGGACTGGTGTCAGGATTTTAGAAGTACTGAGTTCCCCAACACACTCCCTGCTAGACACCAAAAATGATACAAATATTTGTTTGGTTTCTCTATATTTCATTATTCAGTAAACTATCAAATAATATTTTCTGTGTGTCTTAATTCCCTATATATGAGGACCTGCAGCCTTCTCCACAGTTGTAGCCAGTTTCTGGTGAAGAAATTCTTGATTAATTAGGGCCCATAAGTAGTCAAGTTGAATATGCTGAGCTTAAAATAAGCTTAAAAAAAGCTTAAAACCTCCAATAAAATATCCATCATGAGTTAGTTTTTCCCTGATTTGAATGATCTTGGAAAGCCAGAAGCCTTGGTACAGTAAGTTACTCACTTAATAACACAAGCTGCTGTGGCTGGTAAGATAAGTGTAGCAGGTAAAAACCATCAATTTTAAAGAGCACTAAGCTTCACAGTGCTCTTTCATTTTACATTACCTGATTTTGGCTCCAGCCAGTGATGATTACTGCAATGTTTTGATAAAGAATATTTCTGTGAAATCATACTGGACTCTCATATCACATTTCACAGCTAAATGACCATTTGTATATAAATTACTCTTCATGTGTTACATTGAATTTGTGAAGAAAACTTGATCTTGCTTGCCTCAATTGAACAAAGAATCCAAAAAAAGTGAATATTCATGAATTGTAATTGTAAAAGTATTGGGAGCCAAGTGGAAAAACAGCCAAGCTATCAAAACATTCTTTAACAAATTCTCACACAGCTCGTGCAGTTGTATGTGCAGTACTTCCCAATACATGCATTTTTGAATTTGAAACACTTCAGCCAATGAGTAGCATGCCTGAGCATGCATCTGCGAATTAGGTCACTTGAGCAGACTTCAAACGCACGTGTGTACCCAGACAGGCTTAAAATAGTTTGTGCTAACGTGTTGTAAATCAAAATGTTTTAGAAAAAATGCACGTGTTTATGAAGTATTGAGCATATGACTGGATAAATAGGAGCTGGATTATACTGCACAAGTTATATGGGAGCGTGAGAACACATGTTTTGATTTAGTTTTGTTGTTGTATGTCTTGCTGTCTTTGGATTCTCCTTCACTGTGGAGGCCTATGATAAAAAACAGTTTTCTTCATTACTTAATTGAAGGTAACACATTGTGAGCAATTCATATACAAATGGTTGTTTTGCAGGTGAATTATTCTTTTAAGAGAAGAAGTAGCTGTTTTGAACATGCTTTTCTGTTTAACATGCATGCACACAGTGCTTATGTGAGCATTTCTTCATCTGGTTATCAGGGGCTGAGATAGCATACAATAACTGTTCTAGAGGTTTAGTGTCTCATTCTGTGGGACTTTTTTCATAGTTGTCAAACCAGTCACTCTGCAGGTTATCACAGCAAAGAAACTGGTGAATAAGATATTATCATATACAATAGGAATGCTGGATAAAACTATAAGTTCGAACTTCCAAGTTGTAATACACATGATTTACCTTCACACTTTTAGAGTGTATGAAGGCCATTTGATTAAAAAAAAAAAAACATAACACAGTAATGACCTTCATTACAGTGATTTATATGTGAGGACTACAAACTCTTCACTTGAAGATAAATGATCCTGGTGTTTCATTACAATTGTGGGGTTTTGTTTTGTTGATGTGTATGTGAAGTGCATGTGATGTAGATTGTATATATTGAGAAATCTAAATTAAATCTTATCAAAACACAGACAACAAACAGGCACTTCCTCAGGCATTTTAATATCCACATCCCAGCATTATCCACAGGCCGTAAACCTGCACAGTGAGCTAGAGGATGTCCCACAGATAGTCACCACATGTTGCCTTTTCTCTGTCAAAACATCCCATAGTCTTTGTTATAAATGATGCTTCAAACGGTGAACACCTCTGCATCATACTCGGCAACCCACACCCCCCTCGGACTCTTTGATCCTTTGTTGCCAGAGGGAACAAGTGCCCAGATACAAACCTTCCACCAAAACATGCCAGGTTCATTATGGAAAACCTATAAATTACACTGCTCAGCACATGTAGGCATGTACAGTAATGTACATGCCTACATGTGCTGAACACACACATGTACCTGCACTACTTGTACAACGTTCTCCCCACCCCCACCCCTTCAATCAGTCCAATAAAACCAGGGGTTTATGGTTAATCCAGGAGAATTACGGCTATCCCGAGGTGGTTTTACCTCAATGCAATGAGTTGCCATGGTGATGCTCTCTCATTTGCAGACCCCTCCTCTATGGTATACACCCTTATTGATTATGGCAACCAGGTCATTAGGAATCTGTGTGTGTGTGTGTGTGTGTGTGTGTGTGTGTGTGTGTGTGTGTGTGTGCGTGTAGTAGGTATTACAGCCTTTGTGAGCAAAAAAATATGTCATGATTTACAGTAACAAAGGCTACATATAATTTGGAAATGGATCATAAAATTGCTAAAATAATTCCAATTCAAACCCCAAGATTTTGCACTTTCACAACCACAGTTTAGAGTTCAACAGAAATCATTATGACCCTTAACTCATTCCAAAATGTCCTGAATTTACTCATTTAAGCGGATTTTTGTGTTGTTTGCTCCTCAGCTCTTCCGAAGTTCCACACCCACCCTCTGTCTATGTCGGTGGATGAGGGAAGCGTAGCCCGCTTCCAGTGTCAGATCAACGGAGTACCTGAAGCTAATATCACCTGGGAGAGAGACAGAGCACCGCTCAACACCACCGACAACAGGTAACATACACACATGCTCTACAGTGTATAAACCTTGCTGCTCCTTCAACTTTTACTGTACAAACTCAGCTGTCAACATGTACGATTCAAGGGTGAAGGGTACAAATAGGTATTTTCCTCTAAGTAGTATAAAATTATTCCCTGCCTATTTTTTTTTTTACACCTAAAACATCTACATTTTGTCATAATATGGCTGGACAGACTCAGGAAGCTAATTTTGTTGCTTACAAGTCATGCAATGTATAGATCTATATAGTAAAGATGAGGTTTTTATGACCCATCCACCCCCCCCCAAAAAACATGTGAAAAACATGTGGTACGGTCTCAGAAATTATAGAAGTATTACAGTAAAAGTATATATATTTGCACTATGAAAAAAACTGCACTTATTAGTCACTCGACATTAAAGTGTATTTGTACATCACTGTGTACATTTGCTAATCAGCAACCCACAGTACTGTAACTTTTGCATTGCGTGCTGCCTAGGGGTGTTATTTTTCAGTTCACATTTTAACAGTTTCACTTATGGCTAAAACTGACAGGACATTTATCATTTTACCTCTCCTCCCTGTCCAGATACACTCTCCTGCCGATGGGTATTCTCCAGGTGACAGGCGTAAGGCAGGCAGATGCAGGAGTTTTCCGCTGTGTCGCCACCAACATCGCCAATACTCGCTACAGCCATGAGGCCATGCTCAACATCACTGGTTGGTGGACACACTTGTACACTGGTTATAGCTACATTATTCATTTCTTTATGTATTAAACTGTAAGGTATATGGGATGTGTCCATGTACGTATAGAGGTCATTGTCTTCACTGCACTATATCTCACAATTTTTTTTACCATATTCCTTCATCCTACCAGGTGGGGCTCCCAGAACCTACAAGGAGCCAGTCATCCTGTCAGGGCCCCAGAATCTGACCATCACTGTCCATCAGACGGCCATCTTGGAGTGCATCGCCACGGGAAACCCAAGGCCAATTGTTTCCTGGAGCAGGCTAGGTACCACCGGATGATTGGAGGAGAAGTTAACAATACGCAGCACGTTTTAAGCTTGATCTCACAAACTATTTCTGTGTCCATCAGATGGACGCTCCATCGGGGTGGAGGGGATCCAGGTACTAGGAACAGGGAACCTGATGATCTCAGATGTTTCCCTGCAGCACTCTGGTGTGTATGTGTGTGCTGCAAATCGGCCCGGCACAAGAATGAGACGTACTGCACTCGGACGACTCGTAGTACAAGGTAAGGCTAAACAGAGATACATACTGTTAAAGTACTCTGGGTCAAAGCACTTATTGGCCCAGTAGAGCTCCTCACTTGCCACCAGTGCTCGCCACGGAGTTTGTATTGATTAAAACCTGGTTTACACCTGTGATGAATCTACGCCACAGGTACGCCATAGCTTATGCCATACTGTACCTGATGTGCACCTCCCGAGAAAATGTAATGACACGTTGCAGCAACACAGACCTCATGGTCATTTCAAACTTCTGTTAAATATTATTGCTGCTAAGCCATGTTTTATGTGTTGGCTGAATCACTGCACAGAAACTCAACACAGTGGCATAGAAACCCTGCCACCAACTAATGTTTTGGTGGTAGAATTGCAGAATGATAGACACACCAGCACACAAGAACAATGATGTAAGCAACTTGCATAGGCTTTGGCATAGGCTCTGCATGATGCTTATGTACAACTAGAAATCAGCCTTAATCCTGCAGACATAGCATTTTTGTTAGCAAGGAACAGTTCAACATTGTCTTTTTTGCTATTGTACCTACGCCAAGTGAGAAAATTAGAGAAAAAAGTTATAATCTCTCTGTGTCCATTATAGGCAGGGACATAACCATTTCAAAAATACTCAGTCTATGAGTCCAGATTTCCCCAGTGAAACCTCAGAAATGTTCAACAGGCAAAAAAAAATCTGTAAAAGTTTATCAATATTATTATCCTATGTCTCACATATTATAGGCCTACATGTAGCTGTTATATTACTGAATCACTGCCCAGAAGGAAGTGTGCATCTACTGCTAGCTCATCGAGCACCAACCAGCTAACTAACATTACAGCTAAGCCTAGGAGGACACCATTAATGTTTACATTTACCACTGTCATGCGCATTGAGCACGAGCCTCTCTTACATGAGTAGATGCACGCTTCCTTTTGCCTTGCAGATACAGTTGACAGGTGTAGTTTGCCAGAAGAAAAAGTAGTTCCTATATAAAACTGCTCACATCAAGGTCTGTGGATCATCTTGAGAAACCAGGTCATGATTTCTGGAAAGAGACAATGCTGCTGATGTTTTTTTCTAGTGCCATCTCGTTCCATTATATTCAAGCGATGACAGACACCTCTACAACCAATATGTGCAACATTCGGAAACTCACATCCAAACAGTCTAGATTGTGAAATGGGACTACAGTCAAGAGGAAAAATATTTATTTGTGATTTTAGGGTGAACTGTTGCTTTAAGTGACAGATTTAACCTTAAAAAATCCATCATGTGATTCCTAAATGTTGGACTGTTCCTTTAATGTAAAAGTAAATCAGTGCAGAGCACGTAGCAGTCAGGGAAGGAATGAAGATACACATACATAAGAAAATAAGTTTGAATCATATTTAAAAATATAAAAATTGTTATGCAATCATACTGCTCTGTAAATTGACCATCTTATATAGATACAACCTTTCCTGCAAACATGTAGCCTTTTAGCAGCCTATGTTTAATAAGCAGACCTCTATGAACGATCCTTTGAGTGTGTGTGTGTGTGTGTGTGTGTGTGTGTGTGTGTGTGTGTGTGGAGTGTGCACTTGACCATATTAACTGGCGGTGGTGGCGGAGGGGAGAGGAAGGAAAGGGTCAATAGCAAAGCTCCACCCTTTCTTCTCACCTTTGCCCCTGGTTGTTTAGTGGGGGTGGAGGCTAGGAGCATGGGCCTGCTGTACAGTGACACTATTGGTGTGTGACCCCTCCCCATCTCAACCACACATATGCGCACCCTTTCCAGTCTCTTTGTAACAATTAAGCGCTAACACCAGTGTTCAGTGGTGTGTCTGTGTATGTGTGTGTAAGAGGGGGGTGGAGGGCTCTCTATGACGTTGACTCATCCATCACCCTGCAGATGTCCATACACTCTGCCCACATATATTTCTCACTGTCATTAGCTTTGTTTTAATTAGCTGTCCTGAGGCGAGCTCAATTAGCAGCTCACCTCCCAAAGTGTTAGAGGGCGAACAGGGGGATGAGACAGAAACATGAAGAGCGTTAAAGTGTTCAGTTTCTAATTAGCAAGCTATCTCTGGTTCCTCTGTAGATGTATAGGGTGTTCCTGTAAGGAGTGAAATTTGATTTGTATAAAGGCGGGAGGGGATGGTGGATGGCGTGATGTCAGTCAGGCTGCAAGCTACTGCAGACTGCTGTTCAAGATTAACAGACAGAGCCAGTTTTAGCAACCCGTCACTTTGTTTCCAGCGGCTTTTTAGGCACTAGTCATGCGTGTTTTTTAGCCACCCATTACTGTGTGTTGTGTTTTTTCCAGCGGGGATAGTACCATGAAAAGCAGTTGTTTTTTACAGAGACATTGCTGCCTTTCCAGTAAGGAGTAGGCCCCCAAAACTGGTTATTTTAAGACAAAGCATGGTCTTTTCCTAACCATATCCAAGTGGTTTTTGTGTCTAAATCTAACCATACATAAAGTACAGCATTGTTGAAATGTAAAGTTTCAATGTATCCACCACATGATTATGCACAAATGTAACGTATATGCTGTTTGCAGAAACGTACAATACCAAAATATTTCCTGGCGGCTGGGTTATGTTATAAGGGAGGGACTGCTTACAATCACTCGAGGACTTAATACTTCTGCTTCATTGAATTTTAGAAGGAAATGTGCTGTTTTTATTCAATTACATTTATCTGACAGCTTTAGTTACTTTGAAAATTAAGATGTTACTTACAATACAACATTTTCTTGTTGAGGTATTTGTGTCTTTACTTAATCGAAGGATCAGAGTACTTCTTTTACCACCAGTGTTGTCAATTTGCAGTCACAAGAACATTAAGTTGTACTCCATTAATTTTGTATTGCACTTCCCTAAAGTTGGGTGACTTGTGAGAGACATATTAAAAATAGAATGGTCGCAATCTGTGCAGAAGAGGCCAAAATTTCCAGACTTTTAGTCTGCAGCAAAACTCTCAAACTTAATGCCTACGCTCCAAGTTGAGAAAATCTTAATGGCGTAATGAGGATTATTTTCTCAGAGCTTGTAACTATCTACCAGATAGTACAAATGTTTTTACTCCCCATGCCACGATGAGTAAATTAAACTTTGTGTAAAGTTGGTGGCGTGCACTTTTAACAGTTCTAAACTAGACTTATGTTACTGCTTGTTTTAAGTCACCTTTTTAGTCTGTGCGCTAACCACACAACACTGAACTCACTTCAGAACAACTCTCCTATATGTCATTGTGTAAGACTTAATCTTTTGGTGTTTTGTGGTGCTCTGTCAACCTGCACACCTGCAATAAAGTACATGTCCGAAACATGCTGTGCTAAGGCATCAGAATTACATTATAGTAGCTTGCTGCATTTGAAATGAAAATGGTTAGGTACAATGTCAACTGATGTTTATATGGGCAAAAACATGCAAATCCCCAAATTTCTCTGTTGATATTCACAGAGCTGATGACTATGTTTCAGGTCAGGACACTGACAGTGAGCCGAGGGTAATTTTTTGACTGCTGCTGCTGTAGGGTATTATAATAAAACTAGGGAATGTATTTATTTTTTATGTTATTCTTAATGGGAACACCACCGAAATTAAGAATTCCAATATGTTATTTGTATGGTCCAGGAAAGTTTAATAAATATTTGTGAACATGAGCTGCTCTCTCTCAAAGCCAGAAACCAGGGAAGTTAGTCTCAAACTTGTGACGTCATAGGGTATAAAATCTGGAGCTCCTTCATAGACAACCGATTATAACCGATTGAGCTTTATCCTATTGTAGTGCTCTCAGTTTTGAAATAGAAAATGAACACATATACTCAGAACAGTCCCCTGGTTGCTCTCAGTTACATCTACATCTTTCCCGATTTATTTTCTATAAAGCAGCTCCAGAGTTTATACCCTATGACAATACAAATTTGAGTTTAAGCACTCTAGTTTTTGGATCATGTTTACTGAAGTTTTTTGGACTATATTAGACCATAATAATCATTTTGAAAATGAGTGTAGTTCCCTCGTATATTAGTGATTGAGAAAATGATACTCCACATGTATAACTTCAAACAATGCATCCCATTTGAAATATAAACCAACAGAAAGACCTGGAGCAGATTTCATTAGATTTCTTGTAATCTCAGTTACATCAATCTATATTCATATAATTTAGCTTCATCCATCCATCTCTCTGTTCCTTTTGTGTCCGATTCTTTGACAGGATCAATCAATACTTTCCCCTGTCACTCTCTCACAGTGATTGGCAGTGCCTCTGGTGTGGAGCAGGGGAACAGGGATCTGATCTCTAATATATTCATTAATTTATTGATCAATTTGCTCTTTTGGGGGGGTTGAGAGGGAATAACAGCTTTAGGCTTTGGCCACCTGGTAACATGACCACCCACCCACAGCTTCAGAAGTTGAAATGTTTTTATCATTCTGCAGTGCTGCATCAAAAAATAGATTATCACAACAAAGCTGTGTTAGAAGAAAGACCTGAGATTAGCTCCAGTCAAAATAACTAACTCCTTTATTGACACTGGGTCATTTTTATCTAAACTGATTTAATATTATATCTCATATGATAGACTACATGGAATAAAGCATTACAATAATATGCCTTTTCTAACTATTTGATTATACTGGGAAGGGTGTGGGATCAGATTAGTGTCAATATGATTTTGATCTTTTGAAACTATGCCTTTGAATGTGCAGAAAAATTGTAGATGTAGAAACAAAACTGCCTAAATGCCTGAGTAAAATTTCTGAAATGGTGAAGTTACATCAAGACTGAGAAAAAGATAATTGCTTCTGTGATTGTTGGAGAACACATCCACAACAAAAAAGGTTAAATTCAGCATTCAGAGCTCCTACACTGCATTTAAAACTAAAATAAAAGACACATTTTTCAATTTATAAAATGAAATATTCTTCTATTTCAAGCATATTAATATGTTTGAAGTATTTACAAATATTTCTTAATTGTTTTTTTGTCCATAGAGTGCCCAAATTTTACAATAACGGAATATTAGGTTGGAAAATGCTCTGCAAGTGTAGCAGTCAACTCATTCATTACAGCTGTAAAAGTATTAGAGCTTGAAAGTGCAGAGATGTTGTGATGACTCACAGTATGATTCAGCTCAAGTCAAGTTCACTGAGAATCTGTGCGTCTGGCTGCTGTTTGTGTTTAGAGTGTGAAGGTTATAGCAGAGGTCTGAACTTTCTCACAGTCTGTGTGCTAGCCCGTCTGCGTATGTGTGTGTCCACGTTCATGGTCAGGACGAAGGGACAAAGAAGACAAAGAGACAAAAAGTAGAGGACATCTAGACGGTCAATGTAGGGTGCAAGGTGCAGGAGGAGGGTCCAACGGGAAAGGAATGGTGGGGGGTGATTGATGACCTGCAACCCTTTGACCTCTGACTCTGACCCCTGACCTCGACAGGAGGATTCAGGGTGCATGTCTGTGAAAACGGTTGGGGTTAGGGAGGAGGAGGTGGAGTCAGGACAGACAGATAGGGAGGTGGAAGAAGGAAAGGAGGTGTGGTCTCACAGTTAATTAGGGAGAGCTGGAAGATGAATAGCGTCCCGGCGGAGGGGTGAGGGCAACCAGGGTGTCACCATGTAGAGGGAAACACAAAGGATGGCCAGCCATTATGGAGAATGGTGCGTTAAATACGCCCATCCTTCTCTACTCCCTTCTTCGCTCCTTCCTCTCCATTTTTTGTTGACCTGTTTTGTGGACGGGTTGAGCTGCTGATCTTTTATCATGCAGATCCCACTGACAGTCTCAGTATACTTCTCACATTTATCATCAACATCAGCATCATAATGTGTCAAAATCTTCAAATGTGTTTCCAAAATACAACAATTTTAAGTATATGTCACCTCAAGGGGGAAAAAGGTTAGGCTAGGTTTATCTTGTAGTTCCAGGACTTATCTGAGTGTGGACTGAAATAAAGCAGGATGCTAACTGTCCTCAAAGCGTAATGTGTTTGGTGTAAAAAACAAGAGCACTACAGGTACTTTACACAATTATTTCAATTTTGGGTTCCTCTATACTTCGAGTTCAGTTATTTTTAAGAGAAAATAATATGTTGTTTTAATAGACAGCTGTACAGTTTTTGGTTTGGGTTAAGAATTTACATACAAAACCTATGATCAGCCACCAAAATATGATGCAGTCTTCTAGATTGAAATAAGCAGCAGCAGAATAAAAATAATCTCTAACAATGCAGCGAGGATATTAATGCATCAGTGATAATAACAACCCAATCTCCAGATAAAAACTTGGCATTGTACATTTCTGCAAACCATTGATATGTTACAATTGTACATTATAATGAAGTGGGTACATTGAAACTTCAACAACCAATCAACAACCTTGTGGTTAATGTGTGGTTGGTTACAGGCACAAAGACTACAAGGCGAGGAAAAGGTCATGTCTTGGCTTAAAATACCCAGGTTTGGAGGGCATAATAGCAGCAGAAAGAGCCGCAATAAATAAAAAGCCGCTGAAAACACAACAATAACTCGATAAATCACAACTGGTTTGGTTGTTTGTTGGTTTTGAATGATACAAATGAAACGCATAAATGTAACGTATTTGTGGTTTGAAGGAACGTACAATGCTAATATTTTCTTCTGGCAACTGGGCTGACTATAACACTCTGACAGCCCCCATGTGCATAGTGAAGCTTTTACTTGCGGTAGTACTTTTTGCTGAAAATATATACTTTAAATGCAGGACCAGTACTTTTATTAGGGTATTTCTTGCTATGTTTGTCTGTGTAAATTATAAGCAAACATACAAATAAACAAATATTCAGTAAAGAATGAATATGTACTTGGGTCTAAATGGATCGCTGTCAGTTTTTACAGATTTCAGCTATTCTTTCAATTCCTTACTATACTCGTTATTACACTTTACAAATCAAGGAACTTTCTGAAAAACCTAAATACAGTTCGGTACATGCTGAGTGTACTGTCAAAGGACACTGTTTCTATTTCCCTAGAACTGGTTCCAGATCATAGTTGTTTCCATTTAACGTCCTAGAATTGTTAAGAAATTAGAGGACCTCTTTGCAGCTTATTACAGTAGAACCTCTGGAAAGTAATGCTCCCTAGAGTAGAGAACACATCTACTGCTCATATATTTATAATATATATATTCTGAGGAAAGCAAAACACAATATGGCTCACACACATATGTTAATCTGGTAATGCTCAGTGCCTGTCCGAGCAGTGCATGGATGAATGGAGCCCCCCCAAACAGGCTGCAAACAAAAGGGACTAAGCGTAATAAGAAGGGGGACGAGGTGTGCTGAAACTCAAGGTCAACAGAATCAGCGATCAATACAGAGTATGGATCGACTGATGAGCGGTCAGCTGAGGATGCATGACACTTTCTAACATGATGGCGGGGCGGGTGAACAGATGAAGGGGTGGACAGCTATCCCCCCTGAGAGATAATGACCATGCACACACACACACACACACACACACACACACACACACACACACACACACACACAGAAAGAGAGGTAGAAAGAGACAATGAAGAAAACAGTACCTTGATCTTGATCTGTTATTTGGAGCAGTAACTTAACATTGGCCACCAAAAATACTGTTGTGTTTATGTTTGATTGGCTGGCAGGTGTTAATCGAATCATACATGCCGATATTGAATTTCAGGCAACCATAGCAACACTCTCTCTGCTTCGTGCTATGTTACCAGTTAGTTCTCATGGGTAAACTTAACAATGGCTTTAACTGGTAAAAGCAGACAAGGGGTTTATTCCAACAAGCGGGCTAGAGTCATCTTACCAGGGGATTCACTGATACTGAACACATAAGAGATTTACTAAATGAAAGCTGAGTAAAAGTAAAACCTAGAGCTTGGGAAAGGAACAGTGCCTGTGTCATTTGTGGAGTAACTTGACTCTTATGTCTTGGATAACTTTGCTAAGTAAAACCAAGGGCAGCTTTTTCTGAAGCCAGATCTAAAGAAGTCTGACTAACTCATCGCCAGATAGCTTCCTACATCCTGGACACATGATGTTACCTGTGAGAAATTAACTGGCACACAAGTAACGTTTTGTGAAATTAATGGAAAGGAATAGTGGTGATAAATGGGAGATAAACATGCAGAAATCAAAAACACGACAGTACGGGTCTGCAACCTTTTCCATGATGAGTGTTAGTTTACAAAGATGAAGATAATCGGTGTGTCAGTGGTGTTTGTTAAGCTTACGCATTTACAGTTACACTATTATTGGACATTTGGACAGTTGCCCTATTTCTGGTTTTCAGTCATTTCAATATTTCACTAATTCTCCTCTCAGCAGTTCTTGGGGACTAAATTAAGTTTTTAATCCTGGATACGATGGTGTCTTTATTCAGCTGTCCACCAAACAAACTTTTGCACTGTTGTCCTTTATGTATTCTTTATCTGTGAGTGGTTTCCCACATTAAGCAACACACTCTGATTTCTATAGCCTTATTTTCAGAGGTATGCAGTGCTTTAAACGTGCTACTATACACTTGACCCTAACACATCACATCTTCACAACAACATGCACATATGGTTTGGTCGCCTGCTGCAACAAACTTGACCTCCATTGTCCAGCTGGGCTTAAAAGGTCTGTTAGATTTGTTCTCCATTCTGCATGCAGATTGGTGGTTGTGGTCTCCTCTTTGTCAGGGGATTCGTGGTTAAAGCACCTGCGCTGTTGTACGGCAGCTCAAGCTCTCAGCATGAAGTGTGTTCTGTTTTTGGTAAATGCAGATTTAGCATGTGTCAAAATTAATTCATCATGCTGGCTTAATCTGTTTAAATCAGGCAATTTATAATTATGTGAACACACTGAGGAAATGTTTAAATCTAAAGATGTTTCACAAAATCCACAAAGTCTTCTTTACTCCACCATGTCTACATTTGCTCATCACACACACACCTACAGACTGCAGTTATGACTTCCCTTAGTTGCTTTCTTCATGGGTTAGTTTTGGTTCAGATGAACTGGTTCTAGCAAAAAGTGGTCTGACCATGAGAAGAAAGAGAAATCTCTGGCTGCAGTGATGAATGCTTCCTTATTGAAATGGCCATCTTGTTGACACATCCCCCTCACAGGGGGTGCAGGGCCACAGAGGGTGCTGAGGTCAATAGATCAATGAGATGCTGAGCGTGGGCTGAAGTGTGTGTGTGACTGCTGCCTATATCCCAGGATATATATGCATGTCTATTGTGCCTATATTGAACTGGGTGTCAGGAGGAGCAGTCAACCCTGCATCTGGACAGCCGAGGACTGACTGGGGTCAGCAGGCTGCATGTGCGTGTGTGTGTGTGTGTGTGCTGTAAAGGGACCTAACAATTGTTTGGGTTTTGGAGAGACACCCTTCACATATGAAGCCAAGACACAGACGCAGATTTATAATCTAATGAAACGTGTATTTCTGAATGGTTTGAGGCAGTTTTCAAACTAATGTGTCAGTTTTACTATTTTTTGGGGCTATTTTCTTTATTCTGCTATGGACTACTCTACACTGTGTGTTTAAAAACCCTTTTATCCCCTTCATATGTACACTTGGATGCAGTGTTAGGGTAAAGAATACAGCACATTATGGGAAACATGAGTTTAAGTTTTTATGATTGGATATTGTGATTGTTTTTGTTGTGTGCACCTTGTCTTATCTCCTTCCCTGTTTCTCCTCAGCTCCTCCTGAGTTCTTGCAGTGGCCCCAGTCTGTGTCCAAACCAGCAGGGGGCAGTGCTGTTTTCACCTGTGTGGCCCAGGGCGTCCCTGAGCCTCACCTCATCTGGCTGAAGAACGGCAAGGTCCTGATGCCCGGACACAACGTCAAGCTGACCAATAACAACAGGTAGGTGGCAGCAGGGATGTAAAGTGTATCACCTTTTCTTAGCTCTGCAGGAGCAGTATGGACAATCACACAGTTGAATGATCTTTAAAATTAAACATTAAAACAAATGCTGTTCAAAGAAACCAAGTAAAGCTTGAATCAACATGATTAGTCCAGTGTGATCCTGATGGGACAGTTACTGATAAGTTGTTTATCTAGCCTAAAAAGTATATGCAAGTAATTTCACCTACCTAAGAATCAATAAAACATGAAAAGCTGGTCAATAACAGTAACTGCAGGAGGTTTAACATGATATACAGACTACCCAAGTAACTGGACTGTGACAGAATACTGTCCTAGGGATATTTTGATGAAAATGAGAAGTTGGACTGAGTGGCAAAATCCCAATCTGTGCAGGTCACCACTAATATACAGCAGAGCCTTTTTTCAGTCCTGCATTTATCAGTTGTACCACATGGTGGCAGCGATGCATAGAGAGTGTGGAGCTACTGAGCCCTGATTGTCCTCTGGTGTTCAGTGTGTGGTCTATGACAAAATAATTACAAAGAAATTCAGTCCGTCCATTAGAATATTCAGTCTGTGCAGTATGTTTATGAATGCTGGCACAACCATATCTTTAGGTGTTGATGTTGAGTGCTTTGATATTATATTCAGTTTATTAAAGGAAATGACCCTTATAATGTGGGTGGAGGGTCCTTAGATTCTCACTAACTATCTAATCTCAAGAGGAAACTGTCCTCTTAAGATGCATCATTACATAATTATTTCATCATGTGTGCATCTTGTATGTGTTTATCCAGAGTGCATGCAGCAGATCACACAAGGAAATTTAATTGTATTTTACCTACTAACCAACCAATGCTAGAATACAACCTTTACCCAAGTTTGTCAACTGATTAAATGCCTTGTAATTTGGAAAACATGCAAGCACAGTATGCACTAAAGAGATATAGGTATTAAAACTAGTTTTGGACACGGGGTCTCTCATAAGATACCACTTCAAAATAAATTAAAAATGCTTTATTGCTTTAATTTATAGTGTGTTTTGGAGCATAATCCCAAACAAATTTGCACTTTTAAAATTTCCCTGTTGGGATGGGATGAAGTTATTGAGGTGAATTAAAGTTAATTAAATTCTTCACAAAGCAGACCTTTGGGCCACTTGCCCAATTTGCCCAGCTTTGAGCAGCAGCAGTAGTAGAAGGAACCATATGGGTAAAAGTTGGGAGAGTGAACAGCAGTAACAATAGCAGGAATGGAGGGAGTAACACAAGTATTGGAAGTATTGATACTGTATTTCTAATATGGTATGAGTGTTATTATTAGTATGTAGTCATCATAATAGTGATGGGCCTACTATAACTGTAGCTGGAGTACAGGTATTACTAGTGCAATGTTTAGTTGTACTCACAGTATTGCCTTCCCAGTAAATTGATACAGCTGTGTGTTATCTTCACAGCACTCTGGCTCTGACCCGTATCAGCTCAGATGATGAGGCCATCTACCAGTGCATTGCAGAGAACAGTGCTGGTACCAATCAAGCCAGTGCCCGCCTCGCCGTGGCCCAGGTGAAAGACCTGCCTGCCGCTCCCCAGGGCCTCAAAGCCAGCGTGCTGTCAACCAACGCCCTGCAGATCACATGGAGCCAGCCACCCGCCAGTGTCACTGAAAGCATCATCGGCTACGTCCTGCACATACGCAAGATAGGAGGTGAGTGTCAGCGCACATTCACAAGAGCAAGAGTCTACTTTAGAAAGATGCCATCTGAACTTCAAAATGTGTAGTCACAATAATTACTTAATTCTAATTCTGTGTGTGTGTGTGTGTGTGTGTGTGTGTGTGTGTGATTCAGAGCCTGACAGTCTGGAGCTGCAGGAAGCCATCAGTAAAGGTACTTTCCAGCATGATGTGACCAACCTGGAGCCAGCCACCACCTACTCCCTCTTCTTGAAGGCCTACTCCCCTCTGGGAGCCAGCCAGCAGTCCCACACTGTGGTGACTACAACACTAGGGGGCGGTAAGAACATGAAGCACTGACGAAACCATGAGGAGTTCATTTGTGCTCCTTCTCCTGAATCATGTTTGTCATTATTATTTTACATCACTGTGAATGATACTGGTCATCGACCAAAAAATGATGAAAAGAGAGAAGATCAGTGAGAATTATCTTTCAAAACAGTAAAGACAATATTTTGAAAAGTCAGGTATTAGAAATAAGACAAGTCATGTTGAAAGAAATAAGACTTAAATATCCTGAGATAGAATAAAATTCTCATCACTCTCTGTGTTCTGTCTCTGCTCTCTGTCCAGTGCCAACCGCTCCCACCTTCTTCACCAAAGTGGTGAACTCCAGTGCCGTGCAAGTCCTCTGGGAGCTCCCCAGTAAGGCTGGTAAGGCTGAGGGCTTTAGGCTGTCCTACCGCAGGGTCCCCCACGCTGACTTCCAGACGCCAATCCAGCTGCCCTGTCACGTCAATGCTCACACCATCGCTAATCTGGGTGAGTATAGGAATACAGAGCTTGCTTTGTCCTTGGACCACTTAATAAACAAATATTAATCATATTTATCTGTATATGTAATAAATCATTTGAAAGGTTTTCAGCCCAGCACAGGTCAGGTGTAGGCTGGGGTGTTTCTAAGATTTTAGGGCATTCAGGCATCAGCCTAAATCTCTGTCAGTCCTACCCTGGCACCTTTTTGATAAACCACTCCAATCCAATCCAACTTTATTTGTAAAGCACTTTAACCACAGAGTACCAAAGTGCTGTACAGAAGAATAAATAAAAGACAATAAATAAAAGACAAAACAGCTCGCACAAGGCATAAAATACAAGTAAAATAAATTAAGAGACATAAAACATTTGTAAAAAATAACAGCTATACAATAAAAACACACAATAAAATAAAATAAAACAAGCAATAAAACAAAAAAAAAAGTCAACGTCTTACAGGGTGTCAAAGGCCAGGGAGAAGAGATGGGTTTTAAGAAGAGATTTAAAAACAGACAGAGAAGACGCCTGTCTAATGTGCAGAGGCAGATCGTTCCACATTTTAGGAGCTGCCACAGCTCTATTTTGTTGCTTTTCTACTTCAAGTACAAAGAAATTCCCAGTGTTAATCTTACTGTAAATTAGTAAATGGTTGGCGGGCCACTGGGCACCTTATTGCAGGCCAATTCTGCAGTAATCTGAGAACCACTGGTGTAAGATCTTGCCCTCAGTCATGTTTTTCAGACAGAGTTTTCTCTCAGGTTGGGCACAACCTGTAGCTGACACATTCTAACTCCAACCATCAACCTATCGCTGAGCCTAATGATGTATAAAAATGAAATCTTGCCAGGTCAATACACTGAAAAACTGCTCCCTCCCACATTTTAATCAGCATGTACTATACAACAGGTCAGCACTGACAATAAGAGCTGCAGGTGCAATGAAAAAGAAATGAATAGAACAAAACATAAACATTTCCACGTTATACTAAGAAGATGTTGCTCACTCCTTGTTGTCTGAATAACAGCATCCACCTCTCCCTTCACATTTGTTTACTCAGTGACTCCTCCGGGCTCAATGCCTGTTACCATAACAACACACATGTCTTGGTTACTTACAAAACAATATGATTGAATTGGAATACAAGACATCAGCTTCACAGTGCCATCTCCCATTACTTGATTCTATTTCAGAGCCGAAATGTAACACCTCTCTGAAACACCAAATGCACAATTTGGACAAAATCTGGCACCACTGACTGTCAAATGTGTCGCATTGTTGATTATACTGTGGGCAGTAACTCGTCCCCCCTGTCTTTCAGAGCTTTTTACAGTTTTATTTAATAGGTCTCTTTATGGTCAGATATAGACTATATATGATTATCTAAAGATCTGCCTCTATTTGCCAGTCTGTCCATCAGTATGTCCTTTGCACACTTATGGGTAGGTACGTATAGTAATAGTGTCAAAGGTGAACGTAACAAGCGGACAAATCAACTGCAGCTTATCTTGGCAGTCCCAGAGGTTTATGTTATTCCATAGAAAGCTGTAAGGAAGGACAGCAGGTCAGCTGAGCATGCAATAATGTGTAATTACTTTAAAGGCTAACATACAATTCAACAAGAATTGAGTATCATAAGTGAATAGTAAAATGTTTTGGTTTAGGTGAAAGCAGCTTACAGCACCCACTGTCTTAAAATGTTGCTTGTAATTAGTGCCAAATTACATAGATCTTTTTAAGAGTTCTTTCAAACGTCCCAGAACATTATAAGGAAACTACAGACCTGTAAAGTATTACCACTTTTATTTATGGCATGTCAACATGTTTATTTATTCTCTCTACTTAGGGAAAACACTATAAAATCAAGATGATTAAAAATGAAATAGTCATAGCTGACCATGAGATCATATTTCCTGTCAAGCTGCAGCTTAAATAAAGGCTGAATACTAAAGGGTTATTGACAGAATAATGAGCCTACAGATATGCCTGAATAACTCTGTCTGCCTATTATCAGTCAACCTCTGCTCCTTTACTCATCTCTAACAACTGTTGTCAACGCTCTCCCTAATTCACTGAACACGCATTGATCCTCACAGCAGAAGTGCAGTCAATGACAATCATATTTCATGTGCCGCATGACAATCGCCTCATTGGTTCATCATTTAGTAGCACTGGATGTAATTGAAAGTGTGGCGCAGTGGCTCAACATACACATCATGTCTTGGTCACAACAGGCAGCATGCAGCAGGTGTTTTAAGGAATGGATGCTAAATACCATTTCTGTAAAAAGGATAGTGCCACTTACTGATTGAGTCAGTTAAATTCACAGCATGAAATACAATCACCAGTAGAAAGGAGATTGTTAAATGGGATATCAGTGATCCAGAAAGCCATGTAATGTGAGAACAAGATGATGTGATGTGGTTTAACACAAAGACACAGTTGGGTTTTGTCACATAAAATGTGAGATTATAATGAATAACCTGGAGATAATTAGTGTGTGCACTTGCAATCCCTGCACCACCAATCCAATAGCCAGTGTGTGGGTTTTGTAGTAACAGGTAACTTGAGTATGATTGTGCTTAAAAATGACGCACATCCTCAGCGGAGACAGTCACTTAAATTAAGACACAAATCTTTTCCCCTTTAAAAACATTGTTTCCAACTGACTGACTCTGTGTGGGGGCCTTCTGTTTCAGATCCAGGCGCAGTGTATGAAGTCAAACTGGTGGCCTACAATGGAAACGGGGAGAGTGACTGCGCCAAGAGGCTGGTGTCGCTGGCAGAGGAAGGCTCAAGTGACAAAACCACTGGTGAGTGTGATCACAAACTGTGTCCTGGAACAGCTTTCAGCAGTACTGAGAAGGAAAAGAAATTGTATCATTAATTCCATATCACCCCCTTTTTTTTTTTTTTTAATTCACGCTCGACTGAAAATTAGAAAAGACCAGCATTTCTTTGAAATATATATAACCTTAAAAAGAGATTTCATATGACATCTACAAGTCAGAAACTGTTAAAATATATTATACAAGTGAAATATAATGAATTTAACCTAGTTAATATATTATTAAATAGATACAACAAACACCTAATATCCCAGTTATGTAACAAAGTAGAAAACTCAGAAAATGATTTGGCAGTCCATGTCAGAGGTCAACATTTACTATTAAAGGTATCTTTTTTAAGCCACAAATCTGTCTGAAGCACAAAACATATACATCACATTATAGATAAATCAAAAATGAATTAATATCACAGGATAAGTACTTCTTACAAGTTCTTTTAGCTGCTAGAAGAAGCTCTAAAACTGAAATGGCTGCCAGACAGGGACCACCAGACTGCAACTGTCAATTAAGTTATTGTATGAAGTGCCTGAACTTGGCCTTTAAACCATAATATCAGCAATGTGTAAAACACTGGAAAAAGCTGACCGTTTATGTGCCAAATGTTAGTTTGGCTGCAGCTCAGATTTTTTTTTTTCATTTTGAGGATATATTTCATTAGTGCCATGTTTGCTTCCAGGAGAGAACAGTCTGTGTCAGTGCAGGGAAGGAGAGGCCTCTCTTGGCAGCATCGTCATTGGCATCCATATCGGCACCGCCTGTATCATCTTCTGTGTTCTCTTCCTCATGTTTGGATATCGCCGTAGGTAAGTACCAATACACTGTACATCCTTTTTACTATGTATTTATACACTATCATGAGGTATTGTTAAATCATAACCCACTTGATTATATATCATGTTTACTGTGATACAGAAACCTGAACCGGACTACATCATTGATCAATAGGATGGGCTTTTTAAAATTCTGCACTTTCATGAATTATTCTTTTGTTCTGCTGATGTAAAGTTATACAGAGTGTGCACTTATAGATGGAACCTGTTTTCAGTCTGTTTTGCAGTAAAGGGACTCAGGACAGCTGGTCTGTACCGAGGGACAGCACAGGACACAACGGCATCCCTAAAGATGGAACAAACCGCCCCAGAGTAGAGCCGGTGCCTCAGGTAGTCACTCCGAATATGCTGGTCATAGCTTCATTTATTAAGCATAGAGTCATTACCATTTCAAGTATTTCTCTTGGGGTAGGAACTTGGAACAAAGTATTATATTTGAAAATTATATTTTAAAAAGTTTGAAAATCTCGATGAGAAATTGTTAAAGTAACCTCCTGGTTACTTCAAGATCAGGAATAGCCTCAGGTAAGCTGCCTTACTAACGGCTATTCATAGATAGTGGTTTGGAATGATGTTCTGACATTCTGCCATGTGGACACATTAAAAAGGGGGGTTCTCGGTATGTTCTCAGAACTATGAAAAAAATCCTCTAGGTCAAAAATACCCATAAAAATTATCGATATTTTGTTGCAGTGCTTGTGCATGTCATAAAAAGTTCCATATTTTAATGATATCTGATTTCCTGTCTTTGTTCTCTCTTGTCCTGTCTTGTCCTGTCCTGTCTCTTCCTGTTAGCAGGTGGTCTGTCCAGCGCAGTACCAGGTCGTCATTGAGCAGCACTTGTCAGGTTTGCCTGGCACGGACACTGGCTAACACTGGTCAATGATATCAACACCAACATCCCTTTCCTTCTCCCCCCAACAGTCTACTCACTTATGAAACCCAAGCCTCCCATTAATGAGCACCCTCTGTGCCCTTTGATAGGGGTCAGTCATAGGTTTCTTCACCCCAGACCTGCTGCTAATAACCTGAAAGTAGCCTCCATAAAACTGTGACAGAAACCTGATAGAGCTATCCTAGTCTTTGCCATCCCACCCCCATCCTCCAATTCTACCTCAAACCAAAGCTTATTGCCTTTATTGCCTGTGCATGTGCACATGTGCATGTAGAAAAAGCCTTCAAAGAGCATTGCCACTCCAGATAAGGTCTTGTCACATTCTTCTTGCATGCACACCACAAACACTCATGTCAGTTTTTTTCCAGTAGGAGTCTGTTCCATAACCAAAATATTATATTTCTCAGATCTCCTCTGGTAAGCTGACATGTGAAGATTGTGCACCATGGTGTTAAAACCTCAAATTAAGCCATTATTAGTCTGTTGTGACAGAACTCTAGACTTTGCCTTCAGTTCCTCTGCAATAAGAAAAGGAAGAAACATAGTGGCCTTTGCAAACGCCTTATGAGGGGGAAAGTCGGATTAAAAATGATTGTCTATCACCATATGAGCCATTTAGAGGAACAACGTAAACAGGCATTCTTTATTCAACCCTTCCTCAACCAAAAGCTGCATACCTCCAAAGAAAGCTACCTCAGTTTTACAAGAATGTCTGAGCCATACTTGAGGCCGATTTTAGCCTGATTATGCAGCGTGTGCTAGCCTACCTCAACCAAAAAATACTGACACCCTTTACCTTCAGCAACCACTTCCTCGACCAGTGCCAGTGATCCGTGCCAGTCGCCAACCAGGACAGTCCAAAGAGTGCTCACCAGGATGACTACCAGGGAGAGCGTAACTGTGGCAGAGCCTGAGTTCCACTGCCACAAGCCTTAGTGAATCGGAGATCGACAAGAGCCTTAACGACCTCCTCTTCAAGCCAGGTCACCTTTTGTTTCCGTCAACACTGCCAGTTTTGGTGGAAATCTCCAACTTTTCTGATCTCACATCAGCAGACATTAAGGAGTACATGAAGTTTTGCCTCCTTGATTACTCTTGCTCAACTGTGTGGCTATTCATGGCTCTCAAATACCCACGAGGATCCATCTCCAAAGACATATTTGTGCAGAGAATGTGGCTCATGGAAAATATGGACGTCAAAGAATGTTTTGTGAACCCTTTAAGCAATGCATTCAATTTTTTTTTTCCATGAAGCCCATCAAAGAAAACAACATCAAACTAACAGGATGCTTCTTTGATCTGCACACCTGCAAACCTGATAGCGTACTGATGCTAAGCCAAAAAACTACTGCTTGAGGCCATGCTGCCAAGTTCACTCTCCAGATGCCAAATCGGTTACCCTGGGACCTCGATGACACTGAGTTGGCGGCGAAATAAGTTTTAAGGTGACACGTGCCTGAATGCACGGATGAGGCTCGTGTTTCACCGTGTCAGCCTATCCAAAAAGTTCTTCTATGAAAACCAAGCTGAATGATACCCAAAGATGTAAACATTTTGATGGTTTTCCTTTTTTTCCTTTGAGAAATTATTTTAAGAGAGAATACATTTACTTAAAATTTTTGGATGTTCCTGTTTGATAGGGGTCGCCTGTGTGAAAAGTGCTTTAACTGAACTCAAGCCAAAAAAAAAAAATTCTCATGATTTTGTTGTCATTTTTTTTTTAAATAATACTTTTCATATCCTTAAGTTTGGTCATTCCAGGTGCACCCCTTCAACATGGAACCCTTTATTTTGTTGACAACTTTTAACTTCTAGTGAGCGACCAAATGAAGATGTCAGATATTTTGAAAGACTTTCTATGTCAATACTATAAGGAATACTTGCTTTCTTTTTTAAAGTAGTTCGATTCTTGCCAAATATTTAGCTATCTTAAAGAAATATCTAACCAAATACCTCTACATTTTTAACATTCAGAGTCTTTACCTTTACACCTCCTCATAACCAAAGCACAGCAACACGCTTGTGAGCGTGATTATATACATGTGTGTGAATGACGAACAATAGGTGAACCTTGAGGGCAGCAGCTTTGAGAAGAAACCAAAAGTTAGATTTAAAAAAGTTGCTTTTGACCCTAAGCTTTTTCTACAAAGCCTTCCAAAGAACACAACTGCATTTAAAGTCCAGCTGATAATGAATTCCACATTTTATTCTAACAAAACAGTGCCCAAAAAGGAGAAATTAATTTTGCATGTCTCAAATAATTTTGTTATTGTTTCTATATTCTTTACTTATAATGTCGCCTTTTTATCACTGACACTGACTAACCCACCTAGTTGCCAGAAAAATATTTGCATTGTACATTTCTGCAAACCACTGATATGCTACATTTGTATGTAATTATGTAGGGGATGCAGTGAAACTTTACATTTTAACAACTCTGTGTTTAATGTGTGCCATTTTAAACAGAGATAGTGCCATATGGAAGATCTGCCATTATGCGGTCTTTGCTTTTTTACACCTAACTAAATACATTATGCTGCCCTCACTTTGATATAATTTTGTCTGCAAACATGCATGATTGATTGTGATTTCAGATGGACTTTAAAAAAAGGTTTCCCTACTGAAACCCTGAAAATAATGCTTTGAACCAGGGTTTCAACCATTGCTTTACGTCTTGGCTGAAGAAACTCACATATCTTTAACCAAAAGTGTGTTTTGCCTCAAGCTTTAATGGTCCTCAAGGTTTATCTTTACCCTTTCCTAGTATTTTAGCTTCACTCAAAGCAGAACTTTATAAAAGATAAGGGCTTTTCCCCTTGTCTCCTTTCTGACATAACTAAAAGCTGTTAACCAATGCGATACCAAAAAGTGTATTTGATATGGAAGACCTAAAAAGTCGATGTGTTTTTTGTAGTGTGAAGTGTGTAGTGGTTAAACTAGTTTTTAAAATGGAAAGCATTTGTTGCTTCTGTTTGGAACGATTCATTTCTCTGTCTCTTTTCATTTGAGTCTTATGTTCTTCCTGCTGTGCACAGGAAAAATTGCCAAAGCAAATGTTTGCTTTTTTTGAAAAAAGTTTTTATTGTTATTATTATTATTATTATTAGATCTCATAACATTAATTATGATCATTTCAACTGTTTTCTTTTGTTGACATGTGTACGGATGATATGATTGTTAGGATTACTTGATGATGGCCTTTGAGCAAGTGATGTGAGTTTTCCAGAGACACTAAATTTAAGACTGGAGATTTCTTGAAGCCAAACTCACGTTCTGCCCTGAAGAGCCAGCGACTAGAAGAAAATGAACCTCAGAAAAAGGAAAAAAAAAAAAGTAGGACAGTAGAGACTGGCTGCTAGTACCAACGAGAAACAATGCTTTAATGATTATAAGTGCTTCTCTGTTCTCTAAGCTTTCCACTGGTGTAATGTAGCCAACTGAAAACCTAAAGCTTTAAACTGTTGTGATTGAGGCCCCGTCCTCGGTCTTTGGCCAAAATGAAAATGTTTGGAGGTACAGGACATGACTATAGATAAGCTGGAAACAGAGATCAAGCTGTGACATGGAAGGGTTTGACTGTACACAAAATGGTGTCAGTTCACACAAATGACTAAAAAACCTCATAGTTGTGTTTCCCAATGTTTTTTCCACTAATCCAGTAAAATGGAAGTGGACAGAATTTCTGTAGCTTTAAACTAGACAGTGCAACTTTTGAAAGAAAAAAATTGAGATACCACAAGCGGTAAGAGGGCGATAAATGTTTTTTGGTGATTTGTTTGAACTGACCCTTTGGTGTTATTTATTTATTTATTTAGCCTACAAGTCCCTGCTGTAAGTCTTAAAGTTGTAAAGGTAATTACAAGACAACACCAGTTCTTTGCCATGGACACCGGTGGTGCTCATATGACAAATTAATTGCATATTTATTGTCAGGCAAATCCTGATGGTACTGAGTGTCCATAAGCTACTCTTCTTTGAAGCAATGTGTTTCTGTTGAGTTCTGCATATAAACCAAATAACTTATTAAGAAATGTATGATAATGAGCACAGAAGAAACTTCACTTTAAAGCTAAATCTGGTGTCAAGTTTTACATTTTTACATAATTATTAAAGTGTGATAGTTTAAATTAAGAAAAGAGCTAAAATTACCTGCTAACTTTGAACTCTCTGATTCCTGACAAACAGCTTGGGCTCTTGGTGACTGCTCTATCTAAATGTCTGACCTGACCTTTGCCTTTTTCTCCTTCTTTGATCACATTCCAACATGCCTAAAACCAAATAAAGACTTTTTGCCTAATTAATGTTTCTCTATTTTACTTTTGTTAGCATTTAGCAGATGAATGGTGGAGTAGGTGATACCAATGTACCACCTAGCGTGTGCTGAGATCCCTTAAGCCCAGTTCAGATCGAAGATTTGCAATGAGACAAGCTGAAACAGGCAACTCCTTGCAATGCGCCGTTCTGCAGTGTTCTAAAAACCTGCTGGTTCACACCATTTCAACTAGATGAGATGGTGTATCATCTCTATGCAACAACTCTTTGTACCTAAGTTCTGATTTCCAGCTTTTCAAGCTTGTTTTGTGGCTAAATATAATTTGTTGCTTCTTAAAATATGAATGATTATGATAGTGAGATACTGGCTAAAGTTGCATTTGTAGTAGTAATGAAATAGCAAAAACATAAACAAAACAAGCATGAGATACATGAGATACAGCACATACAACGAGTACCAGCAGCAACCCACTGTCCACCACTGGCACACCTGTCCCGCCAAGTGAACACAAGTCATTTTGACTTGACCAGTGGACTTCACTACAAGATGACTGGCTGTTGAAACAGGTGTAAATCAGCCACTGGCGATTTGACTGGCAGAGCTGCAGGTTACACCATCAGCCAACTTGAGTTGAATTCAGACTGGCCAGTTCATACCGCTGCAACTTTTCTCTGCAACGTTCTAAAACAGTTTCGTCTCATCGCGAATCTTTGGTCTGACCTGGGCTTTATATTGACAGAAAGATTACATACATACTGTGGCATTGTTTGTGCCCACTGTTTAAATGAGGTCTGCTCATGACATCATGCATCAGTTCACATACCAGCTCTGGACTTTCAGTGAAAATGAGCTGCGAGTTTGGTTGTAATCCCTCCTTATGTGTTGTTATGGCCATCCAGACAACATGTGTTTGGTTGGGTTCATTCTACATACTTAAAGCCCCTACAAGGAACTTTAATTTTGAGTTGATTTTGGCGACCCTGTGGACAAAAGCAGTAGTGTTTTGCAGGAATGAAGCCTACATTTCCCATGAGCTCTAGCGCGTATTGTCATAAAGACGCTTACCTGGCTCGCGCATGTGTTTGTTTTGGGGATGAATGAAATAACAAGACGGGAAAACTTTGCCCTCGTTCCTATCGGGGATCCCAGCTCACCTCTGCCGCGCCCCAGCTCCACCTCTCCTGCGTAAGCGCCACTGCCGCTGGGGTAAACGCAGCGGTATGGATAAAAGCCCGTTTGGCGAACACTTCCACGGCTTCTTGGACTGAGTATGGAGCGGTGCCTTGCCTCTTTATTTCTCGGCACTCGCTGGACCCTGTCGGCGCCTGGCTGGTACTGTCATCGGCCTGGATGAGGTGTTCCAGCCCCGCGGCCCCTGCTCTCCTCATCCCCGCTGGCGCGGGGTGAATCTGCGCAACCTGTGGCCTCTGTGTGTGGCTCCCTGGACAGCTAACGCCGTGGACCCGCCAGCTCCTGCCAGGATTGGGCAGGTAAATGCTAGATCGCTAGCGAACAAAACATTTATCCTGAAAGGATTTCCTGACTGATTGGGTTTTCTCTGTGTGACTGAGACGTGGCTGACTGTTGGTGAGTCCAGTGCTTTCACAGAACTTTTACCCGATGATTGCTGCTATTTTAACTCCCCGCGGACATCGGGTCGAGGAGGAGGAATAGCGACTATTTATAAATGTAAGCAGCTAGGTAAGATGCAGTGTGCCGTCTGAGTGCCGTAAATCGCTTCGTCCTGGAAGCGACCTGCCGCGGACCCGGACACAGTTTCCTAAAGGTATGGATATACACTATATAGAAATAGCTTATCTTCACACTGATGGTCTCATTTGCTGTTGTAGGTCACGCACAGACATCAGCAGAAACGAGAGACTTTTGCATATCCAGTTAAAAGTTCCTTGTAGCGGCTTTAACAAGAAAGAGCTTGTAAAATAATTAACTGAATACCATGTAGAATAATTGTTTATGATGCTTTTTCTAAACTACAGACCATAGGAAAGACACGATGAGTTGAGTGTCATCTGCATAGCTGTGGTAGGAAAAGCAATGTGAGTAAATTACAGAGCGAAAAAGAGAAGAGAGGAACCAGAATCGAACCCTGAGGAACCACCGCAGTAAAGCAACAAGGATCAGACACAGATTCTCTCCAAGTTACCCTGTAAGTGTGGCACTTTAGGGTTAGGGTTAGGCTCACATCCATTAAAAGGGAAAGTATGGAGCCTACACTGTGCTGTGAACACTGCAGTCCATTGATGGGTCAATAGAGGATGGTCACTCTGCTTAGGGCTGAGTTGTGGCTGGTTTTGAGGCTCATGCAACCACTGTTCATACTGTGGAGAGTTTTATTAGTAAACTGCAACTATAAAATGAAAGGATATTTTGCTGCCTCTTGCAGCAGCTGGAGTTAGAGACAAAATAACTTAATTAACTTTTAAGGTGGAACTTGAAATGTTACTCAATGCATGAGTTGACAATTACAGTTTGTTAATATATTGCAAACTCTCCACAGTATTAACTGTGGTTGCATGAGCCTCAAAATCAGCCACAATTCTGCCCTGTGCAGAGTGAACGTCCTCTGCTGACCAATCAGACAGACTGCACTGTTCACAGCTCCACCTTTTAGTACAAGATCTTTATGCTAGGTACCCCAGCAAAAGGGGTACCAAAAATGGGGACAGTACGGAATGGTTCCATTGGTACCATCCACAAGGTACCATACTAAAAGTGTTTGGTGGAAACGGGGCTTAAGACGCCTAGTTCTTGGAGGATTGAGAGGAGGATCTAGGTGTTCAGTGTGTCATAATGCTGTTAAAAGGCCAGCAGGATGACAATGGAGATGAGGGAGCTCTCCAGCAGTGTGGATTTCCTCTGTGTGACAGCAAGGAGAGCAGTCTCAGTTGACTTTCCTTTCCTTCTTTTCCAATCCAAGGTCAGACACTCTCGAGGGTGAAGAAATACAACAGCTTTGCAGCATGGCAAACACTACAATCAATAACACAGCCTTTATGTTTAGATAAGCACTGCAAGCAAGCCTGCTTCAATATACAGGTGACATTTAAAAAAAGGCAATTAACTTCTTGGAAAGTGTATTTTTTGTACAGTGTCGGCGTTGGGGAGTACATATTTCTGCATAAAAAAAAGAGAAAAACTCAGAAATGATTTACATAAAACACACAGATAATCTGAGAATATTGTTCTCCGCATCAAAATTTCAAAATATTCCAAATTATTCGGAGCTCCATTGTAACACACAAGACTTAAATTCTGTCACAACTGCTAAGGATATTACACTTTTATTGAGCATATAGTATATAAGATTGATACTTTACATCACACCTGTTTGCACTTATAGAATAATAATGTTGGTACACAAATTCAGTATATCATTACATATAAATTGCACATATATTAGTATACTGCATACATAACAACAGGTTATTTCGTGCTCATGAATCACAGTTTCACAGTTTTTCTAAAGGGTAAGAAAAGCCAACATTGTTCACCTTCCCATAATGTTCTCATGCATGAGCATCTAACAGCTAACACCTGCATTAAGGACGCTGGGTATATTGTAACAATGCTTTTTTCCTGAGAGTCAGATCACCATTGTTTAAACAGGATTCCCACTGTGCTGGTTTGAGCTCAGATCAGACTCCATCTCCACAGCAGCTCCACCGCTGCGAGCAGACAGACGATCCACAGAGCGAGGTGAGACATTGTTGATTCGGCGACCGCGGCAGCACGCCACAACATCAGCAAGGTCTGCCCGGAAAGATGGTGTGTAGAAGCTGTAGATGACCGGGTCACAGCAAGAGTTCAGGTTGCCAAAGATAAACAGTATGTGGTGGACATACTCAGGTGTGTGCTTGATAATGGCTGGTTGGAACCAGTACCAGATCCCCAGGAGGTAGTAGGGTGTCCAACAGATGACGAAGGAGCTCACAATCACAATGGTCATCTTGAGGGTCTTAATCCGGGCTTTGGGTATCATGTCTGTTCCACTGCGTCTCAGGCAGTGCTCACCATCTGCAGAAACACAACATGGGCAAAAACTCAAGGCATACATTTCATAAATGTAAGAGAATAGATTACCACCACCATAACAGCTCCATGTTTAGATGTGGATTATCGTTCTTTAGAGTGCTGGGCATTGCTGACTGCCATAGTGACTTAAACCTATTTGTGCATTTAAATGAAATGTTGTATTTCCTATGATTGCAGTTGTATATGGGAATTTGTTTTAAAAACGGTCAAATGTTTGGCTAAAAAGGTGAGTTTTTCTCATCATATAATATTTAGTCTTTACAGTTTGGGTAACAATTTTACTGTTTGCTCTAATTTTCTCTTTTAAATACATTTTCCTAACCTGTTGGTTTGTTTCCAACCTGTCTGACTTCGTGTTTCTTGACCCGTATAACTTATTTTAGTGATGCCACTTTGTTTACAGATCTCAGCTGTTCACTTGGTCAGTGTAATGTTATTATAGCAATGGTGGACAGAGTACTATAATATTGTACTCAAGTACAAGTAAAAATGAACTTACATTAAAGAGGGTTACTTAAAATGTAATCTGAGAATGCTACATTTTTATTTTAAAAGGTTGTTTGTGGAGACAAAATATTATATGATGATAGAACTCCTCCTTCCTCAGTGTAGCCGGAATTAACCAGAAAAGAGGACAAAACTCAGACAGTCATACAAACATGACCAATAACTAAATGAATAAAAGTTTATGGACACCGCGCAAGTGCAACAAGGAATATAAAACTACAGACATTAAACAGCCCGAAGAATCAACAGCATCATTAAAGCAACCAACACAGAGACGTACAAACAACATAAATCCCACATTGGCTGCAGCCAAAAGCGAACATATTACTTAAAGTTGAATGCTTGCTGGGTGGTGCATTAAATTAGCAAATAATTAGCATGTTGTTGTTTTTTTCACTTCAGCGTTGGCTTCATTTTTTAGCCCAGGAGGTTGGTAGTAATAGATCAGAATGGACTACTACTTCTGTAAATGTAGTTTAAAGTAGAGTAGCTTATTCTGTCACATCAGAAGCATCCATCAAAATATGCTACTACCTCTATAAATGTGGGTAAAAGTATGTGCGTCTACTCTGGAATATTTTTTTTTGCCTCTCAAACACACTGGAAATGTGCACCTCATGTTGGTAGGTCATTCTGAGCATTAGCTCTATTGGTCAGAACACTGGCCCTCCTGACACTCCACCACTGACCATAAACATTTATAACACTTCCAGTGTGTCGGCTGAGTGCAGTGTGACCTCTCTGAATATGGAACTCTGCCCTCCAGCGATCACAAACGCACCTGCAGCTTCTTCACTGCTGCAGCTGCTGATTTATCTTTGTCACACAGTTTATCAGGACTTTTAAAAGTGACTATTGCAATGTACCTATACTTGAAATAAAAGTACATAAAAACAAAGTTTGTTACATCGATGAGACGACATGTAACTCATTACTTCCCTAGTTAGACCTCCGAATGTCTTTTGAGAGTCACACACCTTTTCTCTTGTGCATTTGCCCATTGATCTTGGTGAGGATGCGGGTGTAGCAGAAAGTCATGACAAGAAGGGGGAAGACATACAGTGTCACAAAGTGAAACATGTTGTATGCCGTTTCCTGCCAGCGAAACTGGAAACTGCCATGGGTTGCACACTGAATGAAGTCCACTCCATCAGCTTTAATGGCCCGAAAGATGAAAAGCTGAGGATGAAGAGATCGCAAAGAGATGAGAAATGAATTTCATGCAGTCACTGAAAAACACAAATGCAGTTTGTTTTATTAAACAAACTATGTATTATATTTGTTTATACAAAATACACAAAGATCCACACAATGCAGGGGGGTTCTTTCACTCTGTGTAGTGTGAGTCCCTTCGAGTGTACCAATTATACCACGTCAGAAACTAAACACTGGGACCAACAGGTTGTTACCTGTTCTAGAGCCAGCTTTAAAAGGTGATGAAGCCAAAGCTTGTTAACTGGACTTGTTCGGCATGATGCTGGGGCTGAACTAGTTGGTTAGTAACTTTCTAGTGGAGGTATGGATTTACAAGAGTGGTTACACTTGAACTGAAGCACTGTTCATTAAATGGTTGTTAGTGGCAGTGCTGTGGGTGAACACAGGGTTAATAACAGCGTTGTCAGAGATGGAACACACTTAGACAAATTAACAATAGGGCCACATCTACTCCAATTAAGCTTCTATACAGCAGCAGTGTGAATACAAGTTTTACTGATCACTCCCATTATAACAAAGTGTTTGCTAATAAGCTATAAATATATGAATTATATATATATATATATATATATATATATATATATATATATTATATTGAGTTAAATTTGATGTGTTTGTCATTGTCAACTAATTCCAGACCAACCAGTAAATGTATCCTGCTAACAAGTATACTGTGTGCGTGTGTGTGTGTGTGTGTGTGTGTGTGTGTGTGTGTGTCAAAGCCTATTCCTCTGTGCCATAAAACTCCATTGTCTCCCCAACAGATCAATGAGCCATTCTGTTGCCACCCTTGCCAATGACAGTTCACTTTGCCTAATTAGTGGTCTGCAGTGTTTTAACTTTATATTCTAATGTTCGCTCAGCTTGCTTGGAAACAGGCACCAGGTATAATCCACAACTTTTGCCCATGGAAAACCACAAAAGAACATTTTCAAGCGAGATGAATAGAGCAATGCCGTACCATGCAGTATAAGTGAAACCTCCAAATATGTGCTTAGATGGAAGTGTGTCTGTCAAGTTGGACCTGACCAAGGTGTAAAATAACCATCCTCTGACCAATTACATGTTGGGATAGAGTCATGTCACTGTCATGCTAATCAGCAGTACGCATGCAGAATGGTAAAGAATGTCCAGCTAACACAGGTAGGTCAGTAATGTGTCCACAGGCACATCAATTATCAGTCTGGTGTGGTTGTGGATTAGTTTCCGGGAATGCACTCTCTCTTTTACTTTTTTACCCCTGCTGGCCTGTCATTTCCCAACTGTTAGCCAACCTCAAAACATGATTCACAGGTGAAAAAAGTCTAAGCTGCGGTGCTGTTTGATCATTACCACATCTAAAATCTAATGATAGTGGAACTATAAGTCCAATCTGGTGTTAATCATATATGCCTACAATAATAACAGCCTTAAAGATCAGTGTGTAACCCAGAACCCACTGTACCTGTGGAGATGCCAGCAGCACACTCAGAGCCCAGGCCACCAGCAGCATGCGTCTGTTCCTGAGCCCAGCATCGAGAGAATCCAGAGGATGGAGGATGGCCCGATAGCGGTCCAGACTTACCACCACCAGTATGAATGCTGCTGAGTGCATGGCAAAGAGCTTGAGGAAACACAGCAGCTTACACATAACATCCCCAGCATACCACTGCACTGTAATATTCCAAATGGCATCCAGTGGCATGACCACAAAAGTCATCACCAAATCAGCTGATGCCAAACTGGCGATGAGCGGGCGGAGATGTGCTGCCAGCCGATAGCCCCGTCCCCAGCACACGCTGATCAGGACTGACAGGTTACTCCCAGCAGAAAAGACAAAGAGCACCAGGGTGGCTGCTACACGACAACGGGCAGCCACAGTGAAGGACGGAACCTTCCAGGGTGGAGGGGAGGGTGGAGCAGATGAGTTCAGCAGGGAGAAGACAAGGCCTGTCTGTAAAGGGTCTGCAGGTGTGGAAACCCACAGAGACACGTTCTCTGTCATCCTGTGGCAAAGAGAGAAAACAATCATTTGACATGGACCATGAACAAACAGAATCTCTTCAACTGCTTTGTTTTGACATTTTCGTCAGTATTATGACATGACCTGCCAACACAAAACATGCAAGCAGTCTCAGTGGGACAAAGCTCCTGCAAGTGTCTGCAAACTACAAATTTGTTACATTTGTATGTCATTCTTAAATCTCAACGGCACTGTGGTTAATGTGTGGTTAGGTTTAGGCACAAAGACCACTCAGTTATGGCTGGAAAAGATAGTTAAGGCATAAAAATCACAGTTTGGTTGCACAATCATGGCTGGAGAAACCATCAGAGAAAATAATCACTTTTTGTGGCACTGTCCTCAGTTGAAACACGACAAGTCACTGAAAAACAACCGGTTTTGTTGTTTATTGATCTCAAACAGAGGACTGCAGTGGTCTGCAGCTTGGCAGGTGTCTTGCCTCGGGGCTCACACCATCTAAACCATTGGCTCCACTTTCCAATGATAAACTCAGCTCATGTACTACGTCAGTAGAAACGTTGATATGATAGGTATAAAACAAACAAATGCAGCATATTTGTGGTTTGAAGAAATCTACAAATGTCAATGTTTTCTTCTAGTGAAAGGACAGTGAAGACAACAGCTTGCTTACTAATTAGAAAAACTAAATGCCAGGGTAGCAGGTTGTGCTGCAAACTCCCAGCACTCCTCACTCACTCATGGAAGTTGACATTGATTTGAATTCCTGGATTGGGTACTGTTTTTGCTCTTGAGTTTGCTGGTCATGCTATAGCCTTGTTAAATCTTTTAATACAACAGCTTGTAGTTTGAATTTCTACAGAGGGCTGAGGTCAGAGCTGATCAAAGGATATCAGATTTTGTTGATTTTACATGATGTTGATGTGTTTTCTTATTTTGTTGAAACAGAATCTCACAAAGCAGCAACTAACCCACTAAACCTGTGGAGGTTAAGAGATAAAAACAACCACTTGGCAGAGAAAGTACTGACAGTACTGCTGATTCTTAGGACAAACAAGGTGGACATTTGAAACATGGCACATCATTAATAACATGTTGAATAAAACACCACTAAGTAAATGGTAATTTTTGGTTCATACAAACATCCAAGTGAGCTGATGGATACAGCTAAGATAAAAGTACATCTGAGTCAGTGGGTTTAACTCAAGTAAAATATCTGTATTCATTTCAAAAACTCCAAGTCAGACACAAGATTCAGTAAACTTTCTTAACTGGACACACTGTCAGCTTGATGAATCCTATTCATGGAGAAGAGCGTGTTCATGAGATTTTGTCATTGGCGTCATCCTGCTCCTAAGAACTGGCATACAAGGACTCCTGTTCTGCTCTGTGTGTGGGGGGCAAGTTTCATTCACAACAATGTTAGCAGAGCCTAAAAAGAAGACTTTCACAATACAGAGCTTCAGGTCTTGCTGTTGCAAATAAGCAGAAGATAAAAAATAGTCAGAAGTTGTTTTAGAACGACAATATGTCATCAAAACAAAGCCGTCCATGACTAATATACTGCAGCAGCAACCAGCATCAGGATCTTGAGACAGCTGCATTTCCTACCTAGTTGCGATAAAAACAAGAAAAACTTGAGGAACCTCTCAGTAAACTGACAAACTATAGATAGATAGATGCAAAACATGCATTTTTACAATATGCATGGTACAATAGTGCACATGGGCAAGTAGGAGCAATAAGTTACATAAATAGTAAAAGAGAGCACATCTTATAAAAATAGTAGTGTTCCCTGATACAGTCATTCTTTGTTCATTGCCTGTACGGCATAGGAAATAAATGACTTCTTATATATGTTTCGACTGGTTCTTGGTCTGATGCCCAGACGGGAGCAGCTCATACTCTGAGTGTAATGGATGTGAGGCATCGGCAATTATATGTTTGGCCTTCCTGCGTACAGCACTGTCAAATATATTGCTGAGTTGTTTCTCTGACTTGCCAATCATGACCATGATAACTGATGATAATATGGTGATGAAAACCAAATGCAGAAAATAAAATACAACCAAATACAGGAGCACACAGCAAAAGCAGAAAACCATGCATTGTTTTTCTTATTGCTACACATGTAAAATTGGTGAAGATATTGGCATTATTTTCTTGTACTTTCTGTATCTGCAGCACATCCGCAACTAGTTTGGTTCGTACTCATCTCATAGATGAGGTTTAGACGTGGCAGGCAGCTGTTGTTGGAGAAAAAGCTCTAATAGACCCCCTGTACACTAATTGCTCAGCAGCAGACAGCAGACAGATAGAGCATTAGCTGGTGAACACAGTGGAGAATGCAATAACTAAAGAGATGGATATTTCACTCAGGAGTTGGTGGAGGCCAAAGCCACACACACCACGAAATAAAGAGACTGTCCTCTTATACCTTTACCCCTCTTTTATAGGAGAGCCAAACTTAGCTTTCTATAGATCCAATTGATGTGCTTTTGACATCAATAGCAACGTTTAACCCTCCCCAAATCTGAGGTTTTTATGTTATATTGTAGGCCAGTGATTCTCAAAGTGGGGTCCAGGGACTCCCGGGGGTCAGTGGCACTCTACCAGGGGATCTGTGAAAAGTCTTCACATTTATTCATTAAAATCATCATGGCTTATTTTTTAACAAAAGGAATCATAGTTCAAGAAGTGATGCTTTAATTTTAAAATCTATAATAGTTCATACAACTCATTCTAATCTCACAATAAGTCTATAACACTTAAAATCTGCAAAAATGTGTTGGTAAGTGTCTAATATCTTTGTAATACAGTTGTTCCTTCACATAACTAAGACTATAAAAGTGTAAAAATAACAGACGACATCAAATTTTTCCAAAGGGACACACATAAGGGGCCCCCAGGCACATTTTTAATCTTGTAAAAAAAAAAAAAAAGAGTCTCTGATGGAGGTTAGAAGCTGATGAGTGCTTCAGAAAACAAACTGCGACAGAAAATGACACGACACCATGCTTTGTAAGGTGGTCAGAGGTGATGTAAAGTGCCATTTGTAATTAGCCACCACATGCGCATACCACTGGTCCTGATCAGTGGAAGGCGGTGCAGGAGCGCCCTCTGCTGGCGGACCACTGCACGTCTACATGTGTTGTTGCACCAATGAACTCAGTATAGGCAACGTATGACTCAAACGCACAGGTATCACTTAATTCATTTCCACACAATAAAATCAAACACAACTCCTCTGGTCTTTTAAGAATAACGATCTGAGTGAATGTATTCTCCTCTTTATTTCACTTTTTCCATATTCTCAGCTGCATATGTTTGACTGCATTATTCCGATACTGGGGGGTGAGGGCGGGGGGACGCGCCCTCGTCCCCCACCGACCTGCACCCACTGGTACTGACTCAAACACATTAAACCATATCTGTAAGCACACTTTAGTACTTTGAGCTTCAAAAACACAATCAGCAGACGTATTTCTACCTGGAGGAGAATCTGGTGAGTCCACTGGTGGTCAGATGAAGAGAGGAGCAGAGCGGAGCTGTCCAACGTGCTGAAGCATCACTTTCCCTGCTCCCTGTCCTCCAGCCGCACACTTTTTACCATCTGATAAATCAACGAAAATTCAACCGGAGCAGTGTGATGTTTTTTTGCATCGGTTCCATCTGCTCCCTCCATCAGTCCGCATGCACACACACACACACACACACACACACATTCACACACTTAGACACACATATACTGCCTTCTACAGAGAATATCTGTACCGCATGAACGAGGAGCCACAAGATTCAACACCGATTGGTTAATTAGGGTTGGTGACGTGCGAGGTGTTGCAGCGGTAGCCACCTTTGTGACAGAGAGGCATCCTGGGGAATTTCCAGTATATTATGTGCTCTTTGTGCAGAGGTGTGGAGATGATGGGCTCTGTCAGGATCATGTTTACAGTTTTAAAATGTTTACACATGTGGCTGTCTGTAACATTCTGTACCTGCCTGCTTTCATTGACCTGTCCTTTGCAGTATATTGCAAAAATATTACCCCATATATTTCAGAAACATTACCACGACAGGCAACCACGCATTGCTGTCCGAAATAATTGCAAGCAAATAAAGGCTAAATAATCATAAATAAACTTAGTAAATTGCCATTATTATTACTACTGGTTCGAGTATTGCAGTGCACTGCAGTTCTGCGTGTGGTTTGTCCAAGTGGTGTTGCCATAGCCCAAGCAAAGCTGTTGCTCGACTGCTGTGGACAGGTACAATCAATGCCAAACACTGTCTCTCTTAATGTCATTGCTTTCAAATGTATTAATAAGTGGAAAGCTAGATTGTAATATGAGTGTTCTGTAGGGCATATCACTGTCGACTGTTATAGTGTTAGACTGTCATAAATAAGGTCATCAATATGTCATAGTATAGTATTTAAAAAAGAAAGTCATTGTGTATGCATGATAATATCGGCTCGTCATCGGTATCGGCCCATATCGACTTTAAAATGAAGTACTGGAATCGGCCAACATGCTTTTTCTTAATTTGCGCAATTAAAGAATATTACATACATTGTAAAGTATTGCATTTCATGTCTCCATCGGCTGATGGGCTATCATGATAAGAGTATGCATGCACAATCTGATGTTGATCCCACTACAGAAGGGACTTACTCAGAGAAAAAAGTGGATATACTGATACTGGTATTGGTTATTCGTCAAATGTTTTGTTACAGGCATATCAAACATCGGCAAAAAATCCAATATCCAATACCTATTCTGGATCCCTCAAATGGCGTTCAGTCATCAAAACCCCACATCTAAGATTTTGTTTTAAAATGCTATAAAATAGTCACTTTAGCTGCTATGTTTCTGAACATTTATCCTGAAGGCATTTTGCCCCAGACACCCCTCGAAGATTAGTTGCAGAAGGTGGAGATCAAAAATGGTCCCTCTGTCCCCCCAGTATTAAATAAGTGATTACGGCCCTGCTTCTCGGTGTAAAGGAGCATGCATGCTAGGCCAACAAATATCTGCATTGTGTGCAGGGGATCTAGCAGATGACACTGTGAATTTCCTATGTAAAATATCTTATTCAAGATAAAGTAGCACTCCAAGTGCTAGATAAAAAGTATCACAACCCACTGATATGTTCAGACTTTTAAAGTGGCAACCAGTTTACAGTATATGAATTCCATTTAATGTGCTTTATATGACGCAGACTAAAAACAGGCTGGTGCAGTATTTGAAATATGGTTAACCTGATTACATTTATCTTCAAAAGTGATGGGGCTCTGTGTCTCTGATTGACAGCTTTTAAAGGTTGAGATGTGACAACACATCTCGATGAATGTATTCAGCAGTAGAGAGTGTGATGCAGATGCAGAGGACAGATACGAGAGCCTCTTTTCACGTACATTCCAATTTCTTGTATTTTCTGATGTCATTTATGAGTCACCTCAGTAATGTCTGTGGGTTCAGCGTCAGTGATGGTCCTATCTCTGATTCAGCCTTATGTGTGCTACACATCAATACTGAGGGCAGGCCAATATGAGTTCTTTGATATTCATACAAATGCTGTCTATTCAGAGTTTTTGAGGACTTTATTTTTGCAGGTCAAATATTGTTTGTTGAATATCAAAACAGATGAACAGGCACATCCAGAAATTAGCAGACAATGAGCTCCCATTAAGGCACTATGTCATCCAAAGACCTCACTCACTATCATCACCACCACCAGCATGACGTTAATAACACCTTTTAAACTCTTTCGCAGAATGAGTCAGACATAATTACACTCATGACCGGATCAATCTGCGTTAAGGCCCCTGCTGCAAAAACTTGCTGCTGGGCCCCTATTACCCCTATTATTTTCTGACAAAGCGCCCCTCATGAGGACACAACGTATACAGCAGGACAAAGATTGAGGTCTTTGTCATAGCCTGCTTTAGTCATAAATACTCCCATATTTCCAAATGCATCACCTCAAAACAATGTCCACATAATGAACCTGGAGCCCGACAGTCTGGAGCCCGCTTTGCCTGGTTGATAATTCAGCCTAATTGTGTATAAATCGCCTGTGGCTCAGCGCCCAAATATACGTCTGACATGCTTGTGACACATAAACCTTCTAGGACCCTGAGGACGTCTGAGGCTGGCCGATTAACTGTTCCAAGAGTTAAAACAGAACATAGTGATGCAGGGTTTTGTTATGTGGCACAAACCTGGAATAACCTCCCAGATGATGTTATACATGTTAATCTTATTTTTTAATCTTTGCACCTTTTGTCTGCATCTTTGCTATTTTTAATGGTGATTTTTTAATTGTAAAATTTAGAATAGCAAATAATACAATTAATACAATAATCAATTTTACCTTTTATATCTTTTCTCTTTACTCTTTTATTGTAAATCTGTAACCATTATTATGTTTTATATTCTATTGCTCTGTAAAGCACTTTGAATTGCCCTTGCGTATGAAATATGTTATACAAATAAAGCTTCCTTGCCTTGCTTAATTATACTTTGGCCTGTTTTAATGTGACATCATAAAGCATTATGGCGGCTTACAGCAACTCCTGAAATGCATTATACACATATCAAAATGAAGTATGTACAATAGGCACACTTTTTATGCTGTTACATTATAAACATGGGCTTTATAAATGCTGTTACCAAAAGATTCTTGTGTGTTTTTGAGCTGGCTGCAGGTAAGTCAAGAGGGCTCCTTAAGATTTTTGAATAGCCTCTTACAAACACAACTTGGGTGCACATCATCACAGCCCAGCTGAGGGGAAAGGTGCTCACAAAAGTGGTTAATAACCGGACTGTCGATTCCTCATTGACTCTGCAGGGGTGCATGTTGTGCCACTGTACTGACCAGGACAGGTTGGTTAACTCCAGTAGCAATACTGATTAACTTATGGATGGCGTTTGCTCTTGGGTGTGTTGTTTTGTGAGGATATAGAAAACCCAGATAAAACCGTGAGGAATAGTAAGATCTAGCTCCATAAGTCATTTCTGTTAAACAAAGAGAAACAAGCAGTTAAGATAGGCAACCATTCTGCAAAAAGAAGTGAAATGTACAAAGACAAACTAGAAGACAAACTTGGATGTCAAGAAAACTATGGCTGGTCTACAGTAGAAAAGTAGAAGAGTGTCATTAAATCTGATGATTTATTGGGTCAGGAGATCAATGAATTTTACCTCAGATGTGATGTTCATAATTTCCTAAATTAATCTGAACAACTAAGGTATATCATCTCTAACTCATCCCGCTCACTACATTTGATGAACGTACTGTAGTTAATACTTTTAAGTGCTAAAAAATCAACATAGGTCGACAATTTCGCTATAACACTGAAAAAAACAACATAAAAAAATAAACATATTAAGATTCAAAATGAATATGGGTTATGTATAAGTTCATCTTCCATAAACATACATATTCAGTCCAAAATAATAGAAGAATGTACATATTATCTATAAAATAAAATGTCCTCTTTATTTTACCTCACTCTAAAGAAGTCATCAGACAACTTCAGGGTATCACTTCAGGGTGTGTCCCCCATGATCTCCATCAGTGGTGTCCATCTTTGTATAAAAAATTCCTTCTGTATTCTGAGCATACATGCAATTATTTTCCCATTGTATAAACACTTTCAATTGTTAGTACTCAGCATAGAAGCTAAGAACAATCACCCAAAGGTCCTGAATGATTATATGCCAATGGCCTTGACCTCCCAGGTCATGAAGTCCTTTGAAAAAGATAAGACATGACCTTCTGGACAAAACCCAGCACCTTCTTGATTAATTTCAGTTTTCATACAGTGCCAGACATCTGTACAGGAGGCGCCTCCATGTTTGACCTTTTATTCAAACACCTAGCAGGCAGTGAAACTCACACTGAGTTATTTGCTGATTTCTCCTCAGCTTTCAACACTATTCAACCCCTCCTGTTAATGGATAAACATTCCAACTACTTCAGTGTTGACTCTAGTTTTTGCTGGTTGGATCCTTGTCTTCATCTTGAACAGAACCTGGAGGGTGAGGGTGAATTTGTGACTGTCAGGGGAGCTCTCTTCATCTACAGGTTCGCTCCAGGAGTGTATCCTCTCCCCGCTCCTTTGTATTCTGCATACAGACGACTGTCGGAGCCAGTTTTAGAACCAATATATCCTGAAGTTTGCAGATGACTCAGTTATAGTTAGTTTCCTCTACGATAATGAACCAAGTCATGGCCCTGTGGTTGATTATTTTGTAGGATGGTGCAAAAACATGATCCTTCAACTCAGTGTGTCATCGACAGAAGACATGCATTAACTTCCAATGACATCCCTCCCCTCACTCAGAGCACCATTATTGAGGGTCAAGAGGTAGCATCTTGGTTCAATCTCTGATAACAAGCTCACTTTTGAATGCTTAATTGCTTGTAGGAAAGGTCAACTACAACTTTTCTGCTTATGGAAACTTGCCAAGTTTATGCTTACATGTCCCTGATGACTCTTATCGATATATCCTACGCTGAATCAATTTTAACAATTTTCCTCATCAGTTGGCATGGCTGTATCTACATATCAAATCCAAGAGTGCACTGGCTAAAATAGTAAACAGAAGTAACACATTTTTTACACATCCCACAGAGTAGCCTGTCTGTTCTGTATAAAGTCAGGTAAGGATGGAAAATTGCATCCTGTCTGATGGCACCCACCCTCTTCATCAGGAGTTTTAATCCTTACCCTCTGTCGCCTGTTTTAGATTTACCTCAGTCAAAACAAACAGATACAAACACTCATTAATCTCCATAGCCATTGTCTTCCTAAACTCAGGGATAAAGAGGTAGCTTTCCCATTAATAGTATAGGTCTACTTGTATTCATGTTGATCTCCCAGCTTTTCAGAATGAGAAAATCAACTTACCAGTGTGTAAATTCTCCTCCTGCCTACTTCTGCTAGCCAGGTGGAGATTTTCAAATGTAAATATCAGTAAACATTGAAGAAGAGATGGAGAAGATGGGCACCAGCTGAACTATCATCCTGCTGGCCATTGTACAGGCGTCGGACAATAAACTGGGCGACATCCATGCTGCATCAGTTTACAACGGGATATCACTGTAATACCCTTTGTTTCACTGAAACTTGGCTGCGTCCTGGACAGTGCCATTCAATCAGGTGAGCCTTTTTGCCGCTCTAACAGAGCAGAGGACTCTGGCAAGAGAAGGGGAGGAGGCTTGTGCTTTATGGTGAAATGGACTGGTGTGACACTGGGAATGTAAGGTGTGGTCCTGCTCCTGATCTGGATCACTGCTGTATGTTGTCAGAAGTGGCTGCGGAACAACCATGTGACCATGCCGCCATCTTGTTGAGGTCAGGATAAGTAAACAAATACGTTGCATGCCCCCAGTGATGCGAGATAAAGCCAATAAGAGTCTGAAGCACGCACCAGGACTGAGTATGCGGTGCAATTAATTTGCAAAAAAACAGAAGCAACTGTACCCAAAATTAGAATAGCGAGGCAAAGTTGTGTCAGAGGTTATGCAAAAGCAATACAGGGCTGGAGTCAGGTTAGCCTAGCTTAGCATACACACTGAAACCAGGGGGAAACAGCCAGCCTGGCTTCATAAAAAAGACATACCAACCAACACCTCTAAAGTTCACTATTGACATGTTTCTTGTTTGGTTTCAGTATTCCGTACATAAACAGAAATGTCAAGAGAAAATAAAGGTTTGTGGTTTTAAGGGGGAATTATGCACTGGAACTATTTGTAGTTGCACAACATCGGGTACAGCGACTGTGCACAGCTCCCTGGAGTCCTGTCCTTACAGTGAGGTTGCACCATAGCCAGAGATGCTGCATTCGTGCTGAGCGGATGGATACACTTTTATGGATGAATGGACCACACACACAAAAAAAAAATAGTCCCATCATTCCAAGATAGTGGAAGTTGTTAAAGACATAAAAAGTCTATAGGCCGTATAATTATAGGATACACTGTTGTTTACACAATAAACATACTATACATATACACATACAGGATAATAATAGTGCAAAATACTTTCAAGAGAAAAAAATCATGTACACTATAAATACACTGTACATAAAAGCTATACAGAGAGAGCAGTTTGTGGCTCTGAGTTCAGTTATAGTCTTTATTTAAAGTTGTTTCTGGGCTTGGATGTATAGACGTTTAGACGCATGGAGGCAAAGTGCAGTTTTACGGCTGCAGGCTTTCAGCAGTGTTAAAGTTACTATACCATACTCTAATGCCCTATATTAGGATGCTCTGTGTTGTACTGCAATAAAGTTGACCAGGATCCTAAGGGTTAAGTAGGCCCTCTTCAGCTTTTAGCTTTCTCGCTCCTGACAATGGTTTGAAAGCAAAACAAAAAGCTTCAAGCAGAAAAATAGCTGTCTGGCCTTTATAAGGGAAGCCTAACTCTGATGTTACATGCATGTTAATAAAGCCATTAATAAACAGGGCCGCTCATAAACAGGGAAAAGGAGAAAGCTCCCTGGGGTGCAGCCCCTGGGTGGGGGGCCTGTTGAGGTCAGCACTTTAAAGTAAAAATATTCACCGCTACTTATTCAAACAACAATAAAAATAAGCACTGTGCAGAATTTATTGTTGCTTTCGTAAGATATAACCTTATTCATCATGACAATGCTCTCTCCTGAAAATGGTATAAGTAAACTAATTACTTGCTAGAGTGAATTTCCTTGCTATGCCAGGACATACAGGTCAATCTGTGGAAAAGAAAGTTGAAAAAGTGGGAGATGGAAAGGGCTATAACTCCAATAGTGATGAAATGACCAACTTTTTTCAGTCAGCTTAGAAAGCTGCTCCCACCCAGGCTGAAGAGGCAAACAACAGACAAACGTTACAGCTAATGTTACTAGCCAAGAGGTAACCAGTATCAATAAAGGAGCCACCAAGCCCAGTACCACCTGTGAGAAAGAGGATGATAGTGCCCTCTTAGAGACTGAGAAAGTCTCTCTCAGTTTACATCTATCTGTGTACATAAGAAAAGCAAATTTAGGGAAGGCCCAGTCACTGGACTTTTTCAGGGGCTCAGCCATTTCTGTCGGCTAGCCTGTTAATAAAGGGTTACAATCCATCAAGTCTGCAGCTGTAAATGTTATTAAGTTGTTTATAAATGGATATTTGGTCAGAGGTAAAATTCCACTGGAGCAGCAAGTGTCCTGTTGGAGTAATCTTAACATCTGCCAGAGAGAATTTTTAATATCCTGGCAATCCCAAAGTTCTCATTAATAGCTTATAACTGACCTAAACAGCATTAGTAAATGATTTATTAACTATTTATAAAGCCATTAGGTGCAACTAATGGTCCAGTATTCTGGTCCACTGTGTGGAGTTACATGAGGAGGTCTGCAAGGGAACAAGCTACAGTCTTTCAAATTTGGATGCCAGTCTGTGCAAACTGTTGCAACTGTTCGATATGATTTTGTCTTTTCATTATATTTTTCAATCATAATACTGTAAATCGCCTGTCTCAATTAGACATCTGGTCTGGCTGGCAAGCAGTTCTTTATGTAGAAGTTCCTCGGAAGTATAAAACTGGGTTGTTAGCGACCTTAATAATGTGTCCATTCCTGGATTACCCTATAAAATATTCATATTCTTTATGTATGTACGGGTCTGCAGATCAAGGGGATCAAAAGTGTTTTTCATAGAAATTAAAACAAGTTGAGAGTATTGTTTTAACAGGGTAAAGTGGTGTTGTTTTGGTATGCCAGGTGCTGTAATCCTCGGGGGCCATAACTCACTCTCTCTCTGTCTTTTGGAGTGAGTTGAAATCAATGACTCATAATTGATAAATCATCTGAAGCCTAATTTTTATACAAGTAATATTCATATTGGTTTAAATAAACAATTTCTCTGCAACAGTTTTGTGTGAAAAGTCCCACATACACATCTGCCCCAAAGATAAGCTTGTTGAGTTCTGTGATTTGAGCAAATAATAGCCTGGGCTATTAATTGAAGTTGTACGATATATAGGATTCTCAGGAAATGCAGCATACTGAGTGGATTATTCTGTTAAAAATTTTTTTGCAATAGCCTTGAGAGAGTGCTCCCAACATGAGTCACAAAACCAACACAGGTTCACCACAACTTAAATTGTTCAACAATTAAAACAGATCAATTACATAAACTGAACATTACAACTAAATAAATACATGAACAATAGCAACAGAATTCATACTGTAGACCTTGACTAGAAGTGAAGTTAAAACCTGTGAAGCCACTAGAGGGCCCACTGTCCATTTGTAGTCAGCCTGAACAGCTGCTACCACCAACATTTTAACTTCATTCATTGTCTGCTGCCTGAGACCCAGGTTATTACAATGTGTATTATTGCATGGCCTGACTGTGTCTCCGGATGACGATATCCTACCTGTAGGTTACACTGTGGTTTACCAGATAGTGGAACCACATGTAAAGCACATGGCATGCACAGAAATGTTATAATACTGTACCAGTAACCCACAGTCTGTGCTGCATGCCAGGAGTGAAATCGGAAAGCAATGAGATCACCTATTGCTGACAAACAGTAGGTGTTGCAAACAAAATAGGGAATGGAAAATATCAAGTGGGCACAGGTGATAAATAATTTTACTGTCAATATGCAAAGTAGGTCAAGACATCGTATATGGATGCTCTCTATTGTCTCCTCACGTGTCTGTGTAAAAACATATCTCAGCTTGACAATCCAGTTTTTATCATTTAGACATCTCGACAAATTATTCGTATCAGTGTCTTTTAATGAGAAGGTCGAGCTGATTCGTTTACAAGTTGTTTACATCCACCACACTGTCTATGCTTACATACTGTAGGTTAAAGCAGGATAACGCACTGCAATATCGCTGTTACAGTAAAGAGTTATGCACAGCCGATTAGTATCACATTCCTCTCATGTCCCTGGCAATGTTTTTGAATCGTGGCACATTTGAAGTGCAATGACGCTGCAGGCTGAAGAGTTTTCTTTGTCAGAGCATTTGGACTGACGGCGCACAGGGAGCAGACAGTGGAGGGCTGCTCAGGAGTGCATCCGCTCTGATAGAGTAATGACGTTTCTTATCAGCCATCCGCACTGCTGTCACAGCTATGTTTGCCATGTCTTGGGTCTTTGTCATGCACATGCGTGCACAGAAACCCGCTGGTAACCCGGTGTAACACGAAATCGGGACTCTCCGGTACAAATGTAACAACCAGGTTTATCCTGATCCCTGGCTCCAGTCAAGGACAGCGGATTAACCTACCCTATGTTAAAGAATTAATGCAGGAAGCCATTTATGACCCGGTTACTTTAATGAATGTAAACGAACACATTGTTTCTTTAGCCCCATTGGAGTTAACATGGCTCTCCATCCAGACACAGACAACAACACTACTACCAGCCAATCAGATCTCTCTCTGTCTCCGCCGCGGAAATAAACGACCAATCAGCTGCCCGTGTGCTTCCCGTGATAAGCGACGGGGAGCCAATCAGCTGTCTGTCTGGTTCTGCTGGGGAAACGAACAGCCACTCAGCGGTCTGTCTGGGCTACACGGAGTGACGGCCTGGCCAATGAGCGCTCTGTCTGGCTGCACCGAGGGGGTGAGCGTCTGCCGAGGCCCAATCAGCGGCTCAGTGCTGCCTGCCGGTGCCGGGGACTGGTGGTGAGGAGCCGCTGCAGCGCGTCAGGACCGGACCGTGAACCCGGAGACGGTACACACTGAGGCGAAAAGGAGACACAGGTGAGTCCGAGGATGTGAGCGAGGCCTGGCTCCGGCGGGAGATGTTTTGAAATGGCAGCGGCGGGATTCATGTCGCGGCAGGACGGCTAGTTGTTGTGTCGTTTTCCTACCGGTGGATATGCTGATAGACAATAGAGCGGCTTTGCTTTGCTATTTATTGATGCGGGCTGACATGTTGGCGACCAGTAGCCGTCGCCTCGAACTGTTAATTTGCATTTAAAGGTCTGGAGTCGCAGCAGAAACATCATCGGACATCTAAATCCTGCCCGGCTGTTTGTGTTTTGACAATAACCGAGGTGTTAGCGGAGATATTGTGATTACATTGTGATAGAAACGCTGTGCGGAATGCCTCCAATCCCGTTTCATTGTTTGATCCAGAGTCTCTAGGGGTTAACTCAGACTGGAGAAAGAGCCAGGGTCCTCCAAATACTTGTTAACGCTCATTTAAAGAGCACCGGGATTAGATGAGATGTTAGATCGGTTATATTGAAGCAAAGCTGTGTGAAGTGGCGGATTAAAACGCGCTAGGAGGAGGCCGGGGTCGCTGATGGCTCTCAGCAATTAGGTAGAAAAATTCGAAATGCATCAGCCATTTACGTAGAGACTCAACTGGCTCCATATGCACCTAAATGGCTGCCTGGCGCCTGACAGCATAACCAACATTTTACTGTAAGGGCAAGGCTTTATTCAGGCCGAGCGGCTTGTTGTTTCCTGAGCGGCGGATTAACGGAGGTAGATGTCTAGATGACGTTAGAGACCAAACGGGAATCAATATTTAATGTGTGCTGCCTATTATTCTGCAGTATACAGGACCTCATTTTGTGTCTGTTGACCAGAATTGGTCTCTCCCCTGTTGCTGCACTGCTCCTCAAGATTTACATGAGTCACATGCAGATGAATCCACACATGACTGCCATCACTGCCTTTGTGATTGCATTGTCCAAATTTGAATATGTACAGTCTTTGAGATGGAGGGTGACGAAATGAGGTGAGGAGCCAAGGTGTTGTTAATGTTACATTCCTCCACGACAAAAAGACATTTGCAGAAATGGGTAGTTTTAAGTCACAGTCAAGTTTTGTCTTTCACACCAGCTTGGGTAACAAAAAAAACTTTATGTCCCAGGAAAACTGTCTGTTGAAGTGAAAAGATGACAGACAGCAGGAAAGTGGTTGTCATTGCTTCATCGTTTCTTGCCATGAAACCTGCACCCCTTTCACTATCCTCAGCAGTGTATCACTTTCAACCAGCTGTTTGTTTCTAGTGTCGTCTCCTCTCTGGGCTATTTGTATTGCACCTTTTCCACAACAGGGTAAATCATCAAGACACTTTGAATTTAGGACATGGTGCTCACTTCACAAATCTTCATCTAAGCGTGCAAGTAAAGTAGCCCCACAGCCTTTGGTTCTGAGATAAAAGTTGGCAGACCTTGATACACTCAGCCCTCCACTCACATAGTGATAGTGGGTCTGTATGAATGAAAGGTCCCTGCTGTTGAAGAGTGTGAATGAACTGTAGTATTCTCAATGATGGAGTCCTTCCTCTTCCTATTTCCAACTCTGAGTCCCATGGCAGCCCCAGTAGCATACAGATGAAGAGTGCTATACTGTTATGACAGGTTTCTACAGTACCTCCTGAGTATTATAGTGCCATTTTTGAGGAACTTAGTGCATTTAGAGTTTAATGTTTTAATTATTTAGCTGCTCCTCACTGAAACACTGCAGATAATGTAGTTTATAACATATGTACCTGGGCAGTAATTAGGAAGGCTTTTCATTAAAGAGTAAAAAGAAAACTACTGATGCATTAATCTGGCTGTTTTGTAACCCCAACACTGTGTCCCAGTTAGGCTATGAAACCACAGTACTTACTGATCAACCTGGACCATTAATGGATTTTTGAGGGCAGATACAGATATTGATAATTGGGATCATGATAAATCAGCTTATATGAACTTCTTAGAGGACACATAACATAAGCAAATGTTTTCATAAGGAACCCTTTAATTTGGTTATTAAAGAATTATGATTAAAGATATATACTTTGCAGTATAAATGTAAACTTGTTAATGGTAGACAAAATAAGTAGTCTACTTGAGACTGTTTTTTAACAACGTCAAAAATATTATGGGCATTCTATCTATACTATTAAAAAAATGTGTTTAGTGAAATGAGCTGATGTAATTTTGGTTGGACTGAAAACTCCAGACTGTTGGACTAGGAAGGACTTGAAGTGGCAGAAAACTTTTCTGTCGAACATTAAATGTTTATGCCTACACAAACAACAATGGTAGCTAGAGTTCAGAGATAAAATATCCTTAAAGGAATACTTCACCTATAAAACGACAATTTCAATATCAATTACTCACTGCTTGTTACCTTGAACTGGTGACAAAAACTTTGTTTCTCTGGCATGCCTCCACAGTAAACTGAGAATCCAAAAAGGCGAAACATCTTCGTGCACTGAAGTAATTTGGGACCACGTTTAACAAAAGCAGACCTTTACTAAAACATCCGTTTACAATCTCTAACACAACTTGTGTGATATGATTCAAGTCTCATTTATCCTGCATTTTTGCTGTAACATTATGATTTAAAGCATGTCAGTACAAACAGTCTCATTTGTGGCCAGGCAGAGTGCTCGAGCACACGTGGGTGCGCACTACTTCTTTGTGGAAGTGTTTAAAATAGTAAAGTTTTTGTGAACATTTATGTGTTTAGGAGATTCTGAGCATACGACTTGAAAAATGAGACTTGGATTATACTGCACAAGTTGTGTGAGAGTTTGTAAGCGGATGTTTTATATAGTTCTACTGCTGCTAAACATGGTCCCAGTTTACCTCAATTCATGAAGGATGTTAGCCTTTTTGGATTCTCCTACCAAGCTGATGGAAAATACTTTATCAGACACAGAGAAAAGTAGCAGAATGTTTTGAATGATTGACGGTGTACATGGCTCCCAAGCTGTCCATGTAGCCAGTACACTGGGAGGACCAGGGATAAAGCCTATGTGTTCTTAACAGGAAATAGTTTGTGATGGGGACGTCTCATGGACCCGGCCATATACACTGTACAGAGGTGTATGATGCATGAAGCAAATCATTGTATTGAATTTTACAACTGAAAATAATGGTGGGAGCAAATATGCATCTATTTTGCACGTTACAAAAAAGTGGTCAGAGTGGACATCATGTCAGTATGCTTAAAACCAAGTGCTTGTCAAATCATCAACAGCATCTGGGAAGTCCTTTCCAAGGTCAGAATCTGACAATTGTGCACGCTTTCAGTGATTGGCCAGCTGCGTGGACGTGTGATAGTAGGCAAGGTTTAAACTGCTTCTTTTTTTCATTCTTCACACAACTATTTCTGTCACTTTTCATGTAAACAACCGAGTGTGACACTATGAATGGCTACACGGAGGGACTGTCTGGAAGGTGTGTTGCTATCCTGTTTGTACAATTCATGGTGTTGTGACTACAGACACACAAAAGACACAGTTGTTGGAGAGAAATCGGGGAGGCAGCAGGATGCAGCCAGGTGGAGGCTATGACTGCAGGCATTCAGAACATTTAGAAAACATTTTTGGACATGTCAAGGTCACATGACATGTTGCGCAACCTAGTTTGTCTCAGGCAGTCGGAACTCTTAAATTTCTCCAATGTTGACCATGGAATTGGACGTTGTTTAGGTGGCTACCACCCAAAAAAGAAGAGTAAAGTGTTCCAAAAGCAGAACCTGAATCTTGCCAAGCAGAAAATTTCAAGCTTTATGGAGCCAAGATCTCACTGGCTGGTTTGGTGTATGAATTTTTGTTGATTGTTTGTTAAAAGTAAATGGTGGCAAATAAAAAATGCACACTGAATGAAAGAGGTCTTTACAATTGAAATGTGCATGAATATCGAATTAATTTAATTTGCAAAATACCATCTGTATCCTCATAAAATAGAATCAAAATCATTAACAAAACAAAAACTATTTTAAAATAATGAAGCCAGTGGTGTGGAGGAATCTGAATGGCATGAACTTTGATTCTGAACTCATTCATGTTGAGTGTGCGTGGATATTGGAACAGAACTTATTGATTCTTCATCATTTCCAAAAAATCGTTTCTTTTTTGAAACTGAGTCATATCTTTCGAGCTGTCCTAAATCATTTATAGAGTTAACAATCAGGAAGATTTACATTCTGAAATACATTTGAGACCAGACCCTCTCATCAGCTGAACACATTTGGCTCTAACTTCTGGTAAGGTAACATCATTTCACAATGTGTTTCCCCCTCCTTCATACAGTATCACAACTCCTTTTATCATTGCACTCAGTTTCCTGTACAGATCACATCAGTTGACGTCAATGAAGGTTCCTTGTGAAGTTCTTTAACTCAGCCTGAGGCTGATAGGAACCCAAGGGTGACCTGGCTAGGTCAGGTTGGACTCATTTTCACATGCAGATTACCTGACCGGGTTCTTTTAGTGAGGATTTTCCATGTTCTCCCAGTGTCTGCATGGGCCTCTCCCAGATGCGGTGTTGTTCTTCCACAGGGCATAATTGCTGTTGTCTGTGTATTGCCCCAGAGAGACTGAGATGTTGGGGGAGCTTGATGTTTGCTTTGGGGCGGGTTTTGGGTTAAAAAATGTAATTCTAGGGCTGCACAATATATTGTTTCAGCATCGACATTGCGGTGTGGGCACGTGTAATAGCCGAATCGCAGGATGTGTGATTTTTGCTGCTCGATACAAAAGGAAAACATGCCTTCCCCTTTAAGACAGGTTACATGTGTATTTGAACTTCTTTGGTGGTGTTTTGTTTTTAAAAAAGGGCCACGTTTTGTGTTCACTGCAGAGAAGAAATAAAGCATCTGTTAAATGCATGTCAAGACATCTTCCGACCATTTTTATCATAGAGTTGCTGGATTGTAAAAGCTAGTTATCAACTACGAGCCAGGCTAAATTGAGTAAGCTAATTGAGTTAGCCTAAAGAAACCAGAGGTCTCCCACCCACGGTTTGGAGCCGCAAGGCTGGAAAGGTAATGTTCACACTTAAATCACTCAATAAAGGAAGACTGTCTGATAAACAACCAAAGCTCGCCCAGCTAGTAGTTAACCACAACCTGAAAATGAGCGAGGAACAAAAAGGAAGCAACGTGAGAGAGCCCCCTTATTTTAGGTTATTATGCATTATTAATATGACATGTTAGATCATTGACTTCAGCCTGGATTGACAGAAGAGTATTATATGAATACAGTTGTACCTAGCCTAATTCTTCAGAGTAGCAAATCATTTTTCAGCTTTCATTGTTATTTTTTAAAACTTTCTATGCAGACGCACTCCCCTACAAAATCACACCATTAATTGTCGAATAATTAATTATTTCCAGATAGAGCTATTGAAGTAATCTAGTTACAATTCCTGTATTATTTCATATCACAATATAAATCCAAGGAAAAAAATATGGCAATGTTAGTTTTTTCAAAATCATGCAGCTATACCATTGATTGTCAGGCCCAGGATCACACCATAAAGGGTGTCACTTACTGTACCTTGGTGGCATGTTATAAGCTTGACATTGCCTCAAACTCTAGCAAGTGCCTGACATGTGCATCTCTTCATCTAACTAGCTCACTCTTTATTGTTCCACCCTGCTGTATTTAAAACGTGTGCTGATAAAAAAAGTAAGTGCCACAAAATGTCTTTATGCATATCAGTTGTTACTCACTGAGGAGGTCATAACTGGTAAATATGTTGACTAAAGCCACAGGAAGCTGTGGCAGCTTCACAATAAAGTATGCATTGCACTATACTGTTTTTTGAAGTGCTGTTGGTTTCCTCCAAACCCACATTTTTACATCAGACATTTTCGCTTGTCATAATAGGAACAGCACAGGTGTTACTAATAACATGAATGATGGCCTTGCTCTAGTCTCTTTAGCTGCTCCATATGTTCACCAGCTAGTTGCTGTTCTGTCTGCAGTTTGGTGCCGAGCAGGTACAGCTGGGTTTTTAAAGCTTGTAGCTTATTTTCAGCTGGAAACAGAATGGGTAGTACAACCAGAACAGCTAGCTAAAAGAGGCTAAAATACTCACTTTTCACATTAGCAGTGGATCAGTAGGCGATCAGATGACTGAAATGCAAAGATATTGATTGGTGCAGCTTAAAGTATTCTTCAAAATGAAATTATCATTCAAACAATCAACATGATTGCCTCTCACTATATGTATTTAATAGCTTTCTGAAAATGGTAGAATGGGAATGTGAAAAATGATTTGAGCACAGCAGTGACGGAAATTGACGTCCAGGTTGGAAATATTCACTTTTTTTAACCCTGTGTTTGCAATTTTTTTGTAGCTTGCGTGTAGCTACTACCTGGTTGATACCTTTTTATAAAGTGCAGGCCTCACCTGTGTGCTGTTATTGGCTGTGGGCTACACGTTCAGTAATGTCCTGAACACAGCAAATTAAGGAGAAAATAAGAAAATACAGGCAGTAGGCTAGGTCCCTTCAGACACATACACCGCTACACACTGTTAGTGGGTCATTAGTGATGATTGAGAGGGATTTCTTTTGTATAAATATATACAATTTTTTTTAATGAAAATCCTGCATTTTAAAGTCTGACAAAGATTGTATTTTTTTTAGTCCTGTCTTTAGTACCAGACAACCCTTCACAGGATACAAGCCATTCATTACTTTAACCTTGGGATAATCAGTAACTCAGTAACCAGGTAGCACAATAGCACAAACTCCAAAAATCACAAGATTCATAGTTCACAACAGTGTATCATACAGTAAGTGCTCAGTTCAAACCCAAAGAATATAGTCCTTTGCTCTCTTTAATTTCACAGTTCAACAGCAGTCAATTTCTCAGCAGAAAGTGCCTCTTCAGGATCCCAGAAAAAAAAGCTAACCAAAAATACTCAGGATTAGAAATTGGCCTACCAAAACAGAACCAAGTAAACCGTCTTGCGACTCATTGGCAGCTTGAGTATGTTTTCTCTGGATCATCTCGGGGTTGTACTGGAGTTACATCCCGTACAATCTCGGTCTGACATCAATGAGCCTCAGGGGGCAACGGCCAATATTTCGGGACATCTAGTGTAGCAGGCGGATATCTGGGCCAAGACGTTTTCCCTGCGCTGGTCATATCGGCTAATCTTCCTAAACAGATGTCTGCATGCCAATGGGTTCCACTTGGACTGACTTGCTACTTGGACTACAAACATAAACTAGAACACTATGATACAAAAGTCTTGTCCCGTTGCACACAGATTCTACATACATATGTAAATATGTGTTCATAGAGATTACCTCCCATAGTTTGGACAGTATGCTGCAGTTGGCTCCAGGAAACGGTCGGCCGGTTTGCTAGCTGATTAACGAAGTGGGGGATAAAGTTGGAGAATAATGTAGCATTGTAAAATGGAGGACCTCCAACTGCCAATCATTGGCAAGCAAACTGGACATCACTCTGTAGACGGTGAGATGGTTGTGAGTGGATGTGCACTTTGCCGGCATAGTTTTTGCTTGAGCTGGCGCGGTAGAATTGGTGGGTGGGCATGTGTGATGTAGGGGCTTGTGTGAGGTAAGAAGCTTCACTTTGTAACAACAGTGCGCATTTAGAGTGGACTGAGTGTTTCTGTAGTTCTAACAACTCCAACAGTGTGAGTCGTCCTCTCTCTAGCTGATTGCATCACATCAGTTTCAGGAGTCGGACCCCTCCAGTTACCTTTCAGATCATACCAAAGGTTATAATTTACACTGATGAACTTAATCGTTTTGAATCAGAAACCTCAGTATTTGGAACATGTAGCTGAAAAACAAGGTGTGCCAGAGTCAGTAGGCAACATTTAGTTGTACATATTTAATTAACATTACATACCTTGTGTTGCTACCTAAGTATTGGTTTGCGCTCTGTGTCAGTGGGTACCCAACACTGAAGGGCTCGGATCACGGCCAGAAAACTCGATGGGGACATCCCTATATGAGAGGTAGTTTTATTTTAAATCTTAAATGCTGATTTTTTTTTTTATCCTTACTCACATGATTATTATGTGATTATGTGGGAATGTATGGAATTGCACACTCATTTCTGTAACACTTGAAGAGTCATATTTGATGTGTAACCAATCTGGAGACCTGCTGTGTCACAGTAAAGTTGGATTCTCTTGCAAAGAGTGTAAAAGAGTCTGTCTGCATTACTTTGTGTTTGAGATGAGAGAAATCTGCATAATCAGCTTGTAACATTTTTGAGTGGGTGCAGGTAATACCTGTAAGTTGGCACTTATTGATGTCCGTGCTTTTTAATGAATGCATGTAGCAGGGAGTGGTGTGCACTTGCTGTAGTAAAATAAAAAGGGGACTGGGGGAAATGTTTGCTGTTTGATTATTCTCAGAGTCGGTTGTAGAAATGGCCCAGCAGTCAGTGGCAGTGCAGCTGTGACTAATCCAGCCGGTGAATAAGCAGTGTGCAGATCATTGCTGCATTGCTGTGCTGCATTTAGCCAGGTGCTGCACAAGGTCACCCCAGTCAACTTGTCTGAATGCAATCGTCCCAGTACTCACTGTACACAGCCAGCATCATGGTGTTTCTGCAGTCGTACCTGACGGGATCTTTAATGACCATTTTAATTTGATCGTGACGAAACACGGACAGTGTCTTCATGAAAGCTCTCCTGGAGATTTTGATTAGTAATATTATGACGATGGGATCCTGTTATCATACAGATGATTTGCAGTGGATGTTCTTCTATTCTGCACGTGGTGGAAAGTCAGACATGTACCACTAACAGCAGAAAGAGTCATGTTTTTAGAAGAGGGGCATGAGCCATACATAGAATACATAAAAATATACAGGAGGCTTTAAAAAGCATTTCTCATGCAGTGTCACTTTGTTTTTCCCCCTACCCACATTTAGCATGTATGTGCTGTTTATACACATGTACCAGTAATTCATAGTGGCTTTAAAATAGTTTATAGAGAAGGACTATTTTTAATGTTGGAGCCCAGCAGGTGCACATCAGAGAAGTAGTAGAAGTTATTTTTTGGCAAAAAAAAAAAAAAAAGTATAGTTTGCGCTCTTGAATAATAACTTGTGCACACCGATGAGTTGATTCATGCTGACAAATGAAATAACTCATAAAGTGCATTCGAATGTCAGCAGGAACTGAAGTTGGAGATGGTTGTGTGGCTACTCTTGTCAGTTTTGGAGGAGCTCCTGGCTGACAAGCAATTGACTGTTGGTACTAATGTGCCCTCAGACACGAAATTCATTCCTTCATATTAATACTGTTGGGCTATCACATTTCTTACAGTTGTCAAGTTACTAATTTGTGCACCAGTTATAAATGTTGCATAGATGTTTGCAAATTCTCTTCATACAATTGCAGCGTATACTTTTATGTCCTTCCAACTGCATCATACTGTGCTTTGTTAAAGAAGTGCTAATAACTACTAAATGGTGAGGACAAAAAAACTGCACAACACAGGGTCACACAACAAAATGCAGTTGTAGTCCCTCTACGCTAGGAGTGTTGCGTTACACAAAATTCATGGTTCAGTACCTCAGTTTGGGGTTTTCATGAATCAGGCAATACTTTTTTTTCATTTATTTTGAAAAATGTAAACATTCAGTGGTAGTTCATTGACCATAATTCTTACTGTAAGAGTTAGGGCGCCCACATTTTGCGCTTGCTCACAGAGCAGGTACAACAGTCTCATTAAAATGCACACATGAAAGCACATCGTAGCAGGGCTCAAGCATGTTAACCACATGCTTTCATTTGGTATTCTCTGACGTCAGTTACAGGATATGCGAGTTTGGTTGCAAAAACGCAGCAATAAACACTGCTTAGCTTTAGTTATTGTTTTGGCACGGTCTGAATCTGCAGTGGAGGGCTGCCTGAACACTGTTGGTCTGTTTTGTCTCATCCCACTAACTGACACATGCGGGTGATGCTGTCATATATTAAATGTTTGTAGTGTATCCACAGATACACCCGACTTCAGTGGAATAATGTCGGCACACACATAGACACAAATTATTGCCCATTGAGCTTGAATATCCTTGGTTGACTAGCATGCTACCGCTGATAGACAGTTTTAGGTGCAGTACCAAAACTTTCCGTGGAAAACTCCACTCCGGACTTTGCGAGTAGTTGACATACATAGACTATGCTTACTAAATCGGAACCAAACCAGCAGTACAAAGTACCGTTCATCCATTCAACTTAACTTTTAGGATGATTGAAGTTTTACATTGCACAACGTGTGATACACATTTATAGCTTGCATAATTATTATACTTATTATAGGGGGTATGTTGAAGGCAGCACTGTTACAACATGTCTTAACCAAATAAGAATATTAGGCCAAGAGTAAATCTGACAGTTTATGGAAAATGTCTAATATCAGAAGACTAATTTAGGCTAATTAAGAGATAATGATGTGACGTTTCGTCGTGAATTGTCTGTTAAATACAGGTGCATTCACTTCTTACCTTTTACTAGAGGAGGACATCTGTGTTGAAACTTACTAGTCATGTCGACAAAAAATAAAGGTTGTTCCTTTGTTTTTTCGCGTGCATAATTTGCTCTCTTCTGTCAGGCTCGGTCATGACCTGTTCATAGTATTGCAAAGTCACGCATGGTTGTATCACATTATGACAGAAAACTAGTAGTTGTAGTTATAAAGTATGAGATAATGTATGCATAGCATTAATCTTATTTGCATTAACACAAAAGACACTTACAGTTCTCTGATATACTGACCTCAGACCAGCTTTCACAACTGGAGCTTGCTGCACTGTGGTCTGTTAAAAGTAGCTGTTAGCACTGTTTGAAAGCCATTTTCCAACAGTGGTAAAAAAAGTTAGGCCAGGGATGTTTTTTGTGTCATCTGAATCTCCCGCTTTAGCTTCAGCCATTACTCTGCTATGGACAGAATCATGAATGGGCGTGGCTGCGGTAGGGTAACAAGAGTGCCAGTAGACCTTCGATCAGCAGACCACCAGCCTCTTTACACATCGGACATGATTGCATAAAATGATTAAAGTAGTGCCTTTAATGTATCAAAATGTAATAAGCAAAAATGGGAGAATTTTAAAAGTGAAAAGTAAGCTGCATTAAAATCACACCAACAAGTAATTTGCGGCACAAAAGTTACTGAAGAGTACACGTAATGGAGTAAATGTAACTTTTTACCACCCACCATCCATTTCATTGTTCAGTAACAGATCTCCTGTGATGTAGTGGGATGTGTACCTAAAAATAGCAGCTGTAACATTTGCACCATATGTAAACAAACACCAGCATCCAACAATGATGCATTCGCCCCAGAAATACCCAGAATTCAGTGTGATGTGACAGTGAATATGTGTAATTCAGTGTCAGGGATTAGTGTAGCTAATAACGCCGTGCTGAGGAGCATCGTGTTGATTGTCTTTGGCATATTTCTGTCTCTGCTGTGTATTGATACTCCTCCTGACTGCCACATTCGGCCCCATTTTAAGATGTCTGTGCTACCTCTGTGTGCCTCGCTCTGACTCAATGTCTCATGTTCCCGCTGCTTTTTTTCTTTCTTCTTTTTCTCTCGTTTGGCTGGTGAAACCGTGTCTGCTCCACCCTGTGGTCTGAAGTTCTGCACTCAGTCTTTTCTTGTCAAAGTGCCAGCTCTTAAAGGGAGATATTTTCCTCTTTCTGCTCTGAAAACACCGGGGCTGCTCCTCCTCCTCCTACTCCTCCTTCTCCTCACCTCCCACCCTGGCTCTGTCTCTCTGACTGTCTTACTGTGTGACGTTTTGACCACTAACGGCTACATATTAAGAGATAATTCCATACCCTGAGGTCACAAACCGGCTCAGACTGGCTCAATGCGTTTTGACTGCACTCTGTTCCCTGGGCAAAAATAAATAAATAAAAAAACAGAAAAAATATTACGTCTGTGCTTTTTTAAAGGAACATGAGACTAATTTGCAGCAGGAGAGTCACAGCAGCAACAACAAGAAACACACACCTCTGTTGTCTGACAATAAGGAATAATTAGTGACTTTTTTTTTCTTCTGTAAATAGTTTTTCTGACTTCACCTCAGGGAACCAAAAACACATTTACATTTTTACGGATAGTTTTTCTCTTCCTTGCCTTTCATAAAAGGAATGCTTCTCTTTCACATTAACACAAAGGATCACAGTAGTCCAGCCGACTGCTTTATGAACAACAGATCATAGGACTTTTATGAAATAACTGTGATTATTTTTTTATAAATTAAACTCCACGCCTGCGTTGGTGCTCTGCATTGTGTTAAACAAAATAAGTTTGTATCAAGCATAATCATATGTAGATAAAGCTCCTGACTATGTTGGTCTTTTTGAATAGGATATAGACAGTCCATTTGTAATTATTTCAAAAATTTACAACAAAATTACACAGCTATGTTTCTTGATCGTGTCCTAATAAGAGAGCAATAACCAGTTATTTTAGTTACAGCTGACTCAACCTGCCAAACACAGCTGCTTTTTTGGACAGAGAAATAGATGGTTGCTGGCTGTACTTGCATGTTTTCAAGATTTTGCCAAGTAATTGTAAAAAAAAAATCCAATTTAAGTGTGGCTCTTGAAGGCCCAGACACACCACACCAACCTCAGAGAACTAGTGGTGATGAGCGCCCCCTGCTGTGTTGCCTCACATTGCCTGTGTCTTGGCCAAAAAGTTGCACATGAACACATCACAGAGACTTAAACCAATAGCCAACCAGCACATATGTTATGCACTTGCGTGAGAGGAAATAACTCTCAAACAGGAGCTGTCTGTATTCGTTGTTCACAAAGGGTAACCAGAAGACCTTCTTGCCACTAATATCAAAGTATTTTTACCGTGCTGCAGTGAACAATTACACAAACTATTTCTGCTAAAGAGCTCAAATAATCTTATCTTATGTAGCAAGTTTGCTTTGGTCTCACTCCCTCTTGACTTTAGCTCTTTGTTTACTTTCCTCACTTACATATTCTCGTGCGCTGAGCTAAAATGATTTTATTCACCAACAGGCTCTGCAGTCACCGATGCCAATTCAGCAGCGAGAAAAAAGTCGCTTAGTGTAGACAAGGGCCAACGGTGCGGGATGCGCTGCAGTGCAAGAGCCAGGGACGCTCACCAACAGCCCAACATTGACTGACGGTGTCAGGGCCTTTACAATTTTAAAATAGCTGTTTTAATATTGTGCTTTCAATGTCAAAATAGTTAATGGTTTAGGCCTGACATTCATTTCTGGTTGTAGTTTATGCTGCTGTTAACTGTAATATGTAGTGCACTCTCATTGATAAATGGAAAAGACAAATATCCTGGGATGGACTGCCCCCAAAATATTGATGATTCAAATCCCATAGAAGATTCGAACTCTCTGTCCTTCCATCACTTCCTTCATACTGACAGTCAATGAGATGTAAGAAGCTATTTGGTATGGTGGGATGGAGTCTTTCATATAGCCATGTTGTTGGGATTGCACAGGAATGGTTCATATTAAGCTTTATTTCCTTAAGATGATTTTCCAAGAGTTTTTGGATGGTGATATCAGTTATTCTTCTGTGACATGGTACCTGAAAACCCCTGGCCAGATCTCTGTGGAGTGTGTTGTGGATTTCCATTGTCCCCAATGGACTGGTATTTTTAGTGACCGCCTGACCTTTCTCAAGGTCAGACTCTCGTGGTTTGCTAATATTTTGTAAATATTTATGATCCCCATTGGGACAAGTGCAACTGATTGTATAAACACTTTCCTCTGTTATAACCCTTAAACCAATGCTTCTACTTAAACATTATATTTGAATGGTATTTTGAACCCGTTCTCTTGAGGATGTCAGCCCAGTTATCAGAATGAATGTTGGCATTGTACATTTCTGCAAACTACAAACGCAGTAAATTTGTAGGTTATTATTTAGCAGATATATTGAAACTTTGAGTTTCAACAACACTGTAGTAAATGTGTGATTAGGTTTAGGCCCAGACAACCGTTGGATATGGTTTGGCAAAGATCATGTTTGGCTTAAAAGACCTGCACAGTCTCAGTAAACAACAACAACTGCCTTTCGTGGCACTATCATGGCTGGATATACTGTGATGTCTCTGTAAAAAAATAATGGCTTTTCATGGCATTATCCCTATTGGAAACATAGCATCGGGTTGCTACGAAACTCCCATCTTTCGTGGCCAAAAAGCCGCTGAAAAAGCAGGGATGACTCACGAGAAAACAACCGGTTTTGTTGTTTGTTGGTCTCGAACAGTGGTCTGCACCTTGGCAGGCATCTCGCCAACATGTCATGCCATCCACCATGCCCTCTTTTTTCCAATGACATACTCAGCTCATATACCATGCCATTTTAGACATGTTGATACGATACAAATGAAACGTAAAGATGTAACATATCTGTTGTTTGTTGAGGCATACGATGCCAACATTTTCTTCAACTCGGTGGAGGATGTATGTCCTTTTATATAGTTCCAAATGATCAAGAACTATTGGACATTTTGCTATGAGATTTACTGAACACATTCATGTTTGTTAAGTTTATTTGGGCAATATGTTAAGGTACGTATCAAATCATGCGAAGAATATAAATAAAAACCCCTCAGACTTGTACTGGATTACACCTGGGCATCACCTCTGGCAGTGTTAATGGGAGCAGGGTTAGTGGTCGTGTCTTGGTCACGGCACTCCTACTGATTGGCCCAGTTGCCTGCATGGCCAAGGTTGAGAGCATGCCATGCCATCCAGGTAAATTCACTCACCAAGGTTGGGTTTTGGTAACATGTCACTGAATCGGAATCCAATATCAAACATGGGTATCAAATTCAATCCTTTCTTATCCCTCATCAAATCTATTTAGGCTGACTTTAGATCTGTAATCACATTTTGTTGGCTGAGAGGCAAAAACAGTTTTTAATGGCAGCCTAATTAATGTTGACAGGCTGTAGCTACAACCTGAAAATGAGATGAGCAGCAGAGGATATGACATGTTGATTGAATATCTTTAATCAGGGCGCTAAACTAAATTTTTACATTGCTTGCACTGGTGCATCTAACTTTTTCTTTAAGGTGCATAACCTCGGAATAGGTGCACTTAAAACTTTTTATTGCGCCCTTTGGCACCACAATTACGCATTTTATGTGTTACCCTATCTGTAAGTTCCCATAACAAACTTATATAATGATTAACTTAAATGAAAACCTTTTTCACAACCATCCTGAAATACAAATAAAACTATCCAGAAGTGGGGCTTCAGTAAATGGGGCGTTAATAAAAAATAGAATATAAATCAGCTCACATTTGATGAAAACATTTGTCACATAAACATTGACGTAATCATATCCCATGCATTCAATTCTTAAATCAACTGTTTTTCTTTTTTATTGTTATATGTGAATTTCATGTTAGCTTTTTTTGTAAATACTCATGGTGTGCTCGAGGCTGTGTGCGCACATGAGAAGGCCACCTGTCTGGCGTGCTCCAGTGTGCGAGACATAAGTCCTTTTTACATAGAGATCATGCCATAGAGCTGCTACGAAGTCCCTTCTTCATGCTGCCTTTGTATTTTTACACAGAACCAAACAATGGCGGCTGCCAATGATCCCATACTGCCAGCTGTCACGTTTATACAAAGGTCGTTTTGGCACTTTTACTACCTCTGATGCCGGCTTAAAGGCGAACAACTCTGTCCGCTAATTTTGCGATTGTACCTGTTATACAGAACAGCGAGGTGGTATAAATTCCCACCTTGAAGAGGCAGTGTGAAAGGGGCTAGAGAGAGAGAGCGTGTTTGGAGTTTGTCCCCATCTTTGTCTTTGTCACTTCCGCAGTACGGTTTAACGGTCAGACCACCAGCCACAACAGAAAGCATAAAATCCCACCACTGCCTCGAGATGCCATTGTGACTGCCTGACAGCCGCGACTGGTTCAGTTCTTTCAGATTTCATTTTCAAGGTTCATCTTCTCGCTGTGTGTGCGTATATCAGTGTCTGTGACAAAGTGCTCACACACTCTTGAATCGTGTAGTCTCTCGCAATTCTACATTGACAGCTTCCTCATAGATTAATGGTGTGGTTAATTCGCAGTTGTATTTTTTTTTTCCAGGCAAGGTCTACCTTCTGTCCCATGATGTCCCAAGATATATTTTTTATCATCTCTTATCTTTTTTTTTTTTTCGTCCGTGGGGCAGCTGGACACCCTTTAGTTAGAACCCAGCTTAACACATTATGTAAATGATTGTAAACGCTGAAGATGTTGGGTCAGGGGAACGTTTATTTTAGCCGATGATGGCTGGGCCTTTCAGGACCAGGCACTGCTGTAACAGACACCACAGCATTTTAGTTGATGACAAAACAATCAGTAGTTCTCTTAATTTTGAATTACAGATATGTTTTAAGTTTGTGATGTCATTTGACGAGCAGTACAGGGCGCTCACACATAGACATATTGACACATTCCTTATGTTTTTTCCCCACCCACATTCAGGAAAGAAGTATATCAGGGTCAGAGACAATCAGAGGAAGAGTAGGGGTGGGTTTTTCGCAGAATGTAGGTGGGAAAAAAGTTACGCTACACACACAGACAGACCTGCTAAATGTCAAGTGCACAGGTGTGACCAATAAAAATGTTTAGTCACACTTGACAGTTATTGTTCGCGCTCAGGAGCCCTGATAACGAACATCATTGATTTAAAATAACATGCAGCCTACTGTATATTGGATACCTGTTTGAAGTCTAGTCATTTTAAAAGTTTCAATCGGTGCCAACTATAAATGAGAAGCTGCTACATGAATGTTTTGTACATTGCTCTTTGCTAACTACAAAGAGAGGAGAGTTTTAGCTTAGCCAGTCTGTGCATTTGCAGACCAAGAATCACTTAACGGTTTGCCAAAATGTTTGTTTACGTTATAGAGCCTGCTGGAGAGAGCAAGGAGACCAGTGCTGTGACACTGGCTGGCTGAGGTGACAAAACACAGTAGAGTTCACCAAAGAAAATGATTTTGATCGGCTTTATTTTAGCTGATAGCAGTCTTGCAGAATATGCCAATATCGGATTGGATCCAATACATATTCTTAGGTTCGGCTCAGGACATCTCTTGCTGCATCTAAAGATAGTTTAATTGCCAGTCAGTCCTTCACTCTTTTGATTAATGGATGCAATATTTCTGGGGTTCTGATGTAGCCAGCGTATATCCGGCCCACGACTTCTTCTGTGCGCCGTTCATTGTTTACAGTTCAATTAGCAACTTGAGACAGGTCCAGACAACAATTTGGCTAATCTCTGTAAACACATATCTGCATATGAGCGCAGATACATTCAATAATGAGCTAAATCGTCTTTAGTGAATGGATTCCCGCCAATGTGTTTCGTCTCTTTGTCTCTGTACATGGGCTTACCTGCAGTAAACCAAAGCCTGCTCAAACATGATTGGTCAATACTACTCTGACTTCAGACGGAAACCAGAACACTTCCGATACCAAAATCTTGTCCCGTTGCTTACAGACTCTGCATAGATATGCAGATATCTGTTTACGGACATTAGCGTGGAAGCATTCAGACAGTAATGTGGATGAAGACCTCAGCTGTGTGGAGTGTGCTGGTATGAATCCTCGACACTGTTTCTTCCTCTCACTTCTTTTGCCATGCTCTTTGTCTCCAACTGCACACTCACCCCTCCTCCTCCCCTTTGCCCCCGACCACTGCCCCCCCCCCACCCCCCCCCCCACCCTCCCCTCACATCAGTACCCTCACACGCACATGCACACCCCCACCCCTCAGGCGACAGCAGAACAGGAATTGATTAGTGGCACGGCTTAAAAATAGACGACTGGTTGTCATAGCAACGCCCACAATGAGCTGTTGTCTAGTTTAATAAAGAGCAGCGTTGTGTCTGAGTGCAAGGTGGAAGGTGTGTGCGTGTATGTTTGTGTGTGTGTGTGTGTGCGTGTTGCCTTACGTGCTGTGGTAAGGTAAGGTGTGTGTAATTATCACACTGTGGTCTTGCTGGATGTGACTTCTGTACACAACAAAACACCGCCGTCTGCATCCCACGACCACAAACTCCTGAGCCACTCCGCACAACCAATTACAACTCTGTTGCTATGAGCTCCATTCTGATTGGCCTCATTAGTGTCAAAAACTGGCCATATGCAAATTTTGGTCATATTCCCAGCAGCCCTGTCATCAACATCCTTTACAGCCAGGCAGACTGTGTGTGTGTCTGTGTGTGTGTGTGTGTGTGTGTCTGTGTGTTTTTGAGATGCTGTTCCAGTGTGTCAGCTGGACCAGAGAGCTGAACCGCTGCCTCCTGTTGGCACGGGAAGGGGTTTGTTGTTCCATGACATCTCTCCATCTTTTTTAGCACTGGCTAAAGAAGCCAGATGGTAGCTGGTTTCCTGAAGGACTGCTGATGATTGGCAACAAGGAGCTTCCACCACACACACAGCAGCCTCTCTGCTGTGGACAGGGCATGAGCTGTGTCAGGACTCGATTTCTGCTTCACAAAGGTGCTACTGCATCAATGAAACACAATGTAGGTGGTCCATGTGCCCCAGTGAGTCGTGTGTTGTGATGCTGTCAGTCTGCTTTCTCTGTTTTTGGAATATTTTAAGGGTTAGATGACTGGCTGCGTGGATATCGATAAATAATACACAATGCTGAAGCTAATGGGTTTGCTTCAGTGGGATGCACTATTTACATGGGTCTGAGTGAATCACTTGAATGCACACACCATGGATACTAACCCATGATTAAAACAGCAGTTGGTTTCCATGTAGTCTTTGGACAAGTTGTAGTTGGACCTGCGCTGGTGCTCCACCAGTTGAATTGGTTTGTTTTTTGTTTTTTTACCCTTGCCGAGGCCCTGAGGTTTTTGGTCTTTTTGATTTTTACCCTTGGCGGCAGTTTGTTGAGTTTGAGTTGCATGGTAGAGAATGGATCAGTTTGTGTTTGGATCAGTCAGAGCTGATGGATCAGATCGATGGGTTAGAGGAGCAGCTGCTGCAAAGGCGAGTGAGAGCAAAGTTTCTGTTGCTGCAGTCACACAGGTTAAACCCAGCACTGGACTGAGAGGTGCACAGTTTCTGTGGGAATCAGCCAGTTTTATATTGAAGTAGGTTGGTAAAACAACGGACAACACTAAATTGAGAGCGCTGTTGCTCTAAGAAATGGAGCATTCTGTTTCTGTTTGAATTAACAAATGGTTAGGTTTCAGTTTCACTGCACCTGGTGCTCTGAATAACTGAACAATATATATATTCCAACAGTTCTCTGAATTAATAGTCCAGCTCCAAAAATAGAAAATCTATATGTGGCAGTGAATGCTGCGGGCTGCCACAAATAAATGAATGTGGGAGAAACCCTGGTATGTCACTGTATAATTTGATGTAGGTCCGTGCAGGGTACAAAATTAGCACCATCCAATAGCTAAATGTTGGTTAACTATGCAAATGGCTGGTAGATTTGCGTCACTCACCAGGCACAAAAACGATAAATTGAGTGGCTGGTAAACTTTGAACATTCACTAGCCATCTGGCAAGTGGACAAAAAAGTTGTTTTTGTGTGCTGAGTCAAAGATGCCCACTGTATAACATCACACCAGAGCAACGCTCCATTGATGGTTGTAAAACTCATTTAAAACACATCTTCCTGTCTGGGCTGACAGTGCTTCAACACTTTAAACAGGGTTCCTATGCAAGTATGGAAAGTATGGAAAAGTATGGAAATAAATCTGATCAATTTCCAGGTATTAAAAAGTATGGAAAATGAAAAATAAAGTATGGAAAAAATATTTATGTTTCCAGACTATTACCACTATTACCAAAATACTGTTTTCTAAAATAGAAAATTAGGTATTTCCAAAAATAATTTAATCAATCTGGATCATGTTTTATGCCGGGCCAAGCACAGTTTGTGTGAGAGCAAACGTCTCAGAAAACATACCGCCCCTTTGACCTGATTGACGAGTGGTATGTCCATGTTTTTCAGTTTCCTGTAGAAAACACGGTGGTCCACACTTGCTCCCAGCCAAAGGTCTGGTCAAGGGAGGCCTCATTTATAGCTCTTCACACACAGGAAACACAAGTCCACTCAACCTGGTTTGACCTACATTAGATCTTTTCATATGAGACCGCTGCCACAAGTTATGCTATGATTGTCAGCTTTAGCAAAGTCAGCAGTGTAGTTCATGCTCTTCACTGTTAAACCAGAGAAACACATTGATATTTATTGAAGAATACTAGTTTCTTTTTCTGTTCATTCTTAGTTTCTCTCGCTTGGATACATGCACTCGTTCTGCTTCCCTCTCTTTTTCATACATGCATAGGGGGGGGCCAGATGTATAAAGTAGGGGTGTTAGAATTCTCCAAATCCACCATTTGAAACTTTAGATTTTAGGTTCACGATTCAATCAAGTTTCGCTTTAATTTTTTTCAGTGCTGATGTCTATGCCATTGTTAGACTATCAAGACTTGATTCATAAAGATCAACAGATTATTCGTCTAATGCCGTGACAACTGTCATTTATATTTACAAAATCTTATTTAAAGAGATAGGCTACATGATGTCAAGTGTGATATAACTGCCTTTTTTTCTGTAATGCACAAAACTGAGGCCATATGGTCAATTTAACGTAAGTTACTTAAAATTTAATGAATAGCAATACCTTTATTTTTAGTGTGGCACGGTGGTGAAGTGGTTAGCACTGTTGCCTTACAGCAAGAGGGTTCCCAGGAGGGAGCCCCTCTGTGCGGAGTTTGCATGTTCTTCCCTGCGTCAGTGTGGGTTTCCTCCGGGTACCCCAGCTTCCTCCCACAGTCCAAAAACAAAGACTCTAAATCATGACACACTGAGTCTAAACAATGTTTAAAAAAAAATTTTCACATAAAAACTCTTATTTATAAGAAATGCCCAGTGAGAATGTGCGGACCTCACGCACACTGCAGACCAGCGTACACACAGTTTAACTGAGATAAGCTGTGGGTGAAGTGATGAGACATGAGCCATGAAACAAAAGTGAGAGATGTAACCTTGTAGTAAAACCTTGTTGAGGTTGTTTCACTGACTGTGATATTGTTTTTGCAGGCTACACAGCCTTCTGTAAAATGTCAATCCAAGGCAAATTTAAAAACTTAATTTTAAACAATAAGTGATTAATTTCATCAGTTCATCTCCTTGTTAAAGATCTTGTCATTTGATCCGGAAAATTTGACTGATGAAAATTGACCAACAATAATCTCATAGAATCATAATGATAGTTTGCAGGTAATGAATTAGTGGTACAGTGCTTTTAATAGTCACAGTTGTGTGTAATGACAGCTGCTCTGTTGGAGAACCTTGCTGATACAACCGGGTGGGTAATACAGCGCTTCATCTTTGCAGTTCTTCTCATTGACAGGTGGAACGAGTGGTGCAGCGGGTGCAAGTATCAATATACAAACGGAGGTTTAAGGGCGTTAGGACATCCATTTATGGCAACCTGTGGGAGTGGAAATGAGGCTCCTGCATGCATGCCCAGTTCCGCAATGACTGAGATTTATACAGGGTTCCCACCGGTCCTTGAAATCCTCTGAAGTTTGTGAATTTGAGGGAAAAAACTCAAAGCCTTGGAAGTAAATAGGCATGAATAGACACTGGTCAATGAAAGGGCTTGCTAGAACAAAACAAATAAAATTGCTCTTGATTTCTTTTTAATATTTTACGTTTAAAGGACATAAAGGTAAGTAGGCTTTAAAAATGTCTGTGAGCTTCTATAAAGCCTGCTTATCCTTATTATAAAAATTCTCAGTGTTATAACACTAATTCATCTTGATCCATGTCTCAAGCTATGCAATATTGGGACCTTGAATTCGAGGGAATTAGGCCTGGGAGGTCCTTGAAAAGTTCTTGAATTTGAGGTCAGAGAACATGTGGCAACCCTGTTCATAAATTGAGTTTAATGCATTTGGCCTCAGGTCTGTCTGCCGAAGAAACAAGTGCATGAAATTCACGTTGGAATGTATATAAAAGCCTAAATTTATTGGCAGTTCAGTTAAAATACATTTTTAGTAATGTATTTCATTTGTTTTTTTTGGCTTTGCCTGAACATACAACAAAAGCAAGTTTTTTAGGTTTGTAGTCAGAGAAAGGGTGAAAATGTAGCTGAATTCACTGGACAGTTGTTTACATTCACACATTGTTTTGTGTGTGTTGTCAGTATATAAATAAAAGTCGATCACAACCCAACAAATGCTACGTTAACCACCATGTGCCAGTGCAAAGCTGCTGATTTGCAGATCATTTCATGATCTCCAGTCATGACATGATCAGACAAAATAAACCAAAATCCAGGTTAACGACAGCAGTCGTGCTGTGAGATCGACTGTACTGACATTTAGACTGAGTGATGACGGAGGAAGTTAGAAGCAACAAAATGTCATATTCAGTGCAGCCAAAAAGCACCTGTTAAGTGAGCTGCTGTACCGATGTTGTAAAATGTCTTGTGACCCAATGCTTTACCTCTAAAACATTTCCAGTGGACATGGGAGCCGGGTGCTGTATATGTTGGGTGTGATGAGACTGAGCATAGAGCTTCCTGCTGCTCACCCTGTATGACCTCAGCACAAAGCCCAAGTGTACGCACAGCCTAAAGCTCAGTGCTGCCACGATTAACATGACCTATATACCAGCAGTAAGAACTGCTGATGGCTGCCCTCATGCTACTCTATATGATACTGACTGAGGCATCATGCATCTTAGGGGATCTCGCTGGGATTGTCCACGGCAGCCATTTTGTTCCCGTCCTCCAGTCAAACTTTAAACCCCCTCTTGTCTGTTGAATACGCACACTGTCTGACTGGATCAATGAAACTGCAGCATGTCTGAATGATAAAGGTATAGCCTGCAGGTATATTTCACTCTGTCTTTTTCTTTGAACCCTTCATTTGTAGTTGAGCTGAGATTTTCTTTTTTATCGCATTTGCAAACAATACTGTAATTTATACAGTGCACTGACTAATAATAAAATGCACTATAGCAGTAGGACTGGATTTTGTTGAAGATGTTTGGCTTCGGTCAAGGATACTGGAGTTTCAGCACCAGCACCCAAAATTGAAAAGGGCTTTGATTCATGCATTAGGGTTGGGTGTCAAAATTGGTACTTTTAAGGGAACTGACCAAATTACATCGGTACCTCCGAGAAGTGATTCATGTAAAATCAATCCAGTACCTGTGAGCACATCTGGTTGAGAGAATGCCACGCGGCTGCCAGAGCTAATCATGGCCCCTCAGGACAACGTAGGATGGAACAAAACTGTGTTGCAACCAGAACGCGGCGCCAGGTGGAAACCATCCCTATGTCACAAGCGAATCAGCATTTTTCACTCGCATGTCTCATGCAACAGACGACCTCTTATTGTCATTAGTCCAGCTATGTGCACCAGCTCCGTGCAGGCTTGCGTCTTTGCTGCATCTCAAGGGCATAACAGTGACCTGAAGGGTTTATTTACACTTCAAGTATTTTTTCCTTCGACAATATGCCTGTGAACAGTTGTTGCCTAATAGAAATGCACTGAATAAATATATTTATCTATGTTTTGCAACCTAGGTACCTAAGCTCTGGCTCTGTCCAAAAACAGCCCACTCTACTCCAGTTTGTAATCCCACAGACTCTCCATTCACTTTTTGCCAGCAGCTGGAAGTTTGGACTTGTATTTAACAACTAAAATTCCATTTTTGTCATAAGAGAGGGTAGAGTACCAAAAAAAGGTCCCGTTGGGTACCAGCACTGAATCCCAAATATGGAGAAAACACTTACGATATGACTATGATGACTATGACTAAGACTAGATATCTTCTTAGATTTTGGATGTCATCAGTATATCTACTGTTACCCCCTTTGCACCAAATGACCTCTTGTTCTTGAACTGGTTCCTTTTAGGATTCTTGGAACCTTGGTGCTATCTAGCAAACTAGCCAGCGTTTCCACCACTTTTGAGTCAAACTATTGTAATCAAGGATGTGTTATCAATGGAAGACGTTGCAAAATGCACAACAAAAATAAACAGTAGGAGCAAAATTGCGGATTAAACTGATTACCTGCGAGTTATTACAGATACTTGTTTTTACCCAAAAAACAAGCATGGATCGACCATTAATAAGACCACTGCACACTTTTTTTTCCTGACGAGTTCTCTACTGTTGCATTCTCCATCCCCTCTTTTCAAACTGTAGAATATGACATGCCCATTGATGTCATCATAGTTTGCACTTCAGGTTAAGAAAAACCTTTTTCTTTTTGTACCAGCTGAGAACCAACTCTTTGGGTTCTGAACCAATTATATTTGGTCAAATTACTCTGAAGGGTTCATAATTACATGTGGGAACTGGAACCAGTTCCATGTTGATGGAAAAGGGGTAAGGGCGGAACAAGTGTAGTGAAGCTCTGTCTAAAAAGTTAGTCCAGCATAGGTAAGGCCTGCATCATTTTCTTGAAGATTGACAGTTTGAATATATGCGTCCAGACCAACTCTAGCCCTGCGTAAAACAATGCAGACCCTCACTGACTTCAGTGCCAGTCCCATGATGCAGCAGGGGTGCAACATAGAGGGCTCTGGCACACAAAAGCATAATAGTTGAACAAGGTTCCAGGATGCTTAAGGAGGCCATTGCAGCGCCTTGCTGGATGATGTTGCGTTACCCTGTGATCAGAGATAACATTTTTGTTTCTGTGATCCAGAGTTGTAAAAAAAAAATGAATGTGACAAACCCATGTGCAGTGTTTTGGTGCCTGTTAAGCTTGTTAAATGTGTTAATCTGTTATTCTAACTGAACTTCCTGAATTGTACTTCATTGTCTCACCAGTACCTTAAACAACACGCCCCCACCAATGAAGCCCCCTGCTGTCTGATTCCCCGCTTAGTAGTCGGTACAGCCACAAGGCTTAGCAGTAATGAAATCCCTCTAGACCTAAAATCATTTTACCAATACTACCTGCGCCTTTTCTTCACATAGTTACAAAGAAAATCCAGCGTGCAACTGGAAAAACGATGATTTGAATCCACAGCAGAAGAGAAACCGTGAAGAGGTAGTGTGTGTAGCTTTACATGATATTGATTTGGGTTCAGGGTCCTGCCAGATTTGTGCCATGGCAGCCATTTTGCACCCATCACCACCATTTTGACGGTAGGATTAATGGCACAAATGGAGGCGGCGGGTGATTCGCAGCACCGGATCAGTAATTGCACTTTTTTTTCTTCTTTTTTTTTGTCTTTGGGTAGAGATGGGAAGTCAGGCTGACACATCTGGCTCCTGCACTTCAGCGATAAGCCTGACATCCACCGATGAATCAAACTGTTGAAAAATGAAAGAGAACGCTTTCTTGGTCGTGTGTTAAAAAAAAAAAAAAATCAGAGTCCAGGAGGAGGAGAAGGTGGAGGTGGTGGAGAGACAGAAGGCGGACTGGGAGGAGTGGAGTTGCATCAGCCAAATGAATTGTCATGATGCAGATCGTGCGTGAAATGAGCAGCAGATTCCACAGTGCAGTTGCAAATTGTCCTTGCCGGCCTTATTACCATTATACTCAGTCAGCTGGCAATGGGCACGTTTGGCAAATGGTGTTAACCTGGTGTTGAGCCACATAGGACAGACCAGGACAGGACAGGAAGGCGCTCTCTGCTGTGGACAGTGAGAGTGTGACAAAGGCCGCTGGTTTAATTCTGAGGAGGACATTTTAGCAGCAGCCATCTGATCGACAGCTCTGTGCATAAAGAACATGGTGTGTGTGTGTCGGGTGTGTGTGTGTGCGTTGGGGGATGGGAGGAGGGAATTAAGAGTTGGCATTACATCAGGAGAGAGCTGCCATCTCTGCCTCCTTTCTAGCCCTGTACACACACACACACACACATACACACACAGCCTACACACAAAGACTTGTGCGAGGATAACGCAAGATGAAGAAAAAAAATCCCTCCGCTCTCGGTGTATCTTGGCTGTGTCACTCCTTTATTACCCCCCATATACACACACACGCCCATGCACACATGCCTACACAGGCTCCATATCCACTCCTGATTGGCTGGTGTAATATTAACAAATGAAGCTCTCAGCTCTGGCTACATTTAAGGGGCCCCTGAAAGTAAGCATGTGTTTATTTTTACAGTGAAGGGGGGGAGACGGTGGGTTTGAGGAATTGGGGGAGGGTAGAGGAGCAGGGAGGGGTTTCTTTGTGGTACAATACAGCTGGAGCAGGAGAGGGGGTTACAAAATCCTGCCTTCTGTTGGAATGCTGCGCTGTATGTGGATGTCTGGACACTTTCGATCTGCCGCTTTATGACAGAGGGCTACTTCTACTTGGTACTCTACTCTTTGGTGGCACAGTGTTGCCAGTGTGAGGAGTCCTCTGTCATGGTTTTGATAAAGATGTCTACCTGTCTAACTTTGTCTTGGCATTAGGTTTACGATGCGTTTGATTTTGGCTCTAGGTGGAGCTGCATTCGCCTTCCATCAACCTCCACCCTGTGTCTTTCTACCTCATGTCTCTTTTTCTTTTCTTTTCCTTTATTGCATTGGCCTGGCAGAGCGCCCAAAGCTAGAGGGGCGGGGCGGGAAGGAGGTAGTGGGAGGGATTAGAGGGGAGGGGTGGAGGGTGAGGAGAAAGAGAGTGTGTGGCTTGTATAGCAGCTGACTGAAACAGTCATTATATTATGTAAAGGCAGGCGGCGGCGGCAGTGGCCGGGAGGAGGAGGAGGAGGGGGGAGAGAGGGAGGTGGAGGGGAAGGGTGTGAGGTGCCAGTTACTGACGCGCAGCACAAGGCCGACCCTGATTGGCTCATCAGCGCCATTCTCAGTGGTGCTTTCTGGCTCATTAAAGGTGGAGGCTCGGAGGAGAGGTTGCAGGGGCTGCTTGTGTTTTTCTCTCAGCAAATGGAGGCAACGACTGGGCTCCGCCGCTGCGTCACAAATTAATTAGAGAAGAAGAAGAAGTGGCGGGGAGGGCCGTACTGTGCGATCATTAAGACTCCTCCCTGTGTTAAAGAGGCTGCTGTAGATGTGATGGATAACAGAGACGTTAAGGACAGAATGAACAGATTAGAGTGGTGGCAGCCACGGCACCGCGATACAATAGATGAGGGGAAACGATAGAACGACACCAGCAGGAATAATCTGCTAATAGGAAGCTGATTAAGTGATAACAGGCCAATTAAATCTCTGTCTGAATTACAGTCACCGATGCTCCGCTGTACATGACATTTTTGCCAAATTCAGTGTCGGTCCAGGTGTTGTTAATGCTGTGGGGCAGTGCTGGAAATGAAAGCATCCATTTGCATGTTGTCTGGCCACACGCACGATGCACTGTCTGTCATAATGGAGGAGAAGCCTGCAGGATTTAGTCGTTCACATATAAAAAAAAAAACCGACTAACTTGTACCAAATAAACATGTAGAACAGGATGTGTTTTAACTCCATGACTACAAATCACATAAACTATACATTACTACAGGCGTTTTCCAATGCATGCTGAAGAATCTTATTTCTATATAAACAATATACACACTACTTTATAGGCAGCCAGTGGTTTCAATTCATCTGTTTCTTGGCAGACTCTTAAAACTTGCTGGAGTTGTGTAATCCATCACAGTAAACTCAAGTCTTTTTGAGTTGCAGTATATCTGCAAGTGAAGATTCACTTTGATATTGTCTCCTGGATGCATGCTGCTTACAGTCAGGCAGCTGGTAGGTACCTTTTTTATAAAACCCCAACCTCACCTGAGTGCTGTGGGGGTACACGCCCATAAACGTCCCGGCACAGACAGTCAGAAGGAAATAAAGGCAGAGGGCAGAGTCTCTGCTGAAAAGTACACCACGACACACTCCAGTGGGTCATAAGAGATGATTTAGAGGGATTTTTTCTGTATGAGTCCATACATTGTTTTTATAGGAAAATCCTGCATAGTATACCTTTAATGGGCGTTCAGGGAATGCGCAGTTTAGTTTTACAGTGGATCGTCTCAAAAAATGTCAGGACATTGCTCTGGCCCCGGTGCATAAATTGCCTTGCAGCACTTTTATCTTGCATCAAAGTTTAAACCCAGCATGATGTCGGTAATCATCACTGGTCCGGTGTGCCTGCAGTTCTCTGCCGCTGTACTCATTGTTTTTGAGTAGTGTCAAATCCAACCACCAGCTACTACAGTAAGAACAGTCTCCATCTTGCATGAACTATAACGTGAACTATGAACTTTGTAAATCTCAGCTGCCTGATTTGTGGATTTGAGTCTCTTTGCTTGCCATAAACATCAAGGATTTTGGGGCTTTTTCAAGGGGAAGTGAAGCACTGAATATCCCTATGCAATTTTGACGAGTTTTCTTTTTCAGGTGGAACCATAGACTGTAAAAATAATGGATATAGCTACTGTGACATCACCCATTGGTTTGTGGACTCCTGTTTTGGGTTTGGCATTTCGGCTCTTGCCATCTTAGTTTTTTGGAGCTACAAGTGGGGTGATTTAGGTGAGGGGCTGGAGCTTTAAAGGAGGATCTGACTGAGAAACCGAGCACACAATTGGCGGACAGCCTGTCACTCAAAACATTCTGCCCTTGATTATGTGTAACTTTAAGAACTCACTCTGCTCAGGAGCACTGACATCTGCTGAATGTGCATCCTGTAACATGTATCAGTCATGGCTAGCATTGGCAGAATTAGTTTTTGGAGCTAAGAGGCTCGTTGATGCATCACTGTGTCAGCAAGTTATAGCCAATGAGAGCGGGGAAGACAAGGTGGAAGGTGGACTATTGCATGTGATGTTTTTGTAATTTTCTAGTAACTTTATTCGAATGTTGCTTTGTTTCATTCTGACCCTCTCTGGGTGACCTGTGATATTTTCTTGTAAGCTTATCCTAACCCTCTCTATATGCCCATTGTGTGGTGTAAATGGTGCAGTGATCTGACGACTTTGAAAGCTTTAGCAACCTGTTTACACCTGTCATATCTGACATTTAGGTGACATTAGTTAATGTTTAGGCACTTAGTGTCAGAAATGTTACATCAACTTTTTTCACGGTCACTTGTTGTGGTTAACATATTCGAGACACTTCCTAAGGGTGTTGTGGCTTTATGTGCCTGTAATGCCTTCTACCTCTTGCTGGTTGTTTCTCACTCAGGCCAGAGCAACATGCCGCGTTCACACGTTAGCAGTGAGAAAGTTTTGTAAAGGTTGTATTTATTGCAGGGTTGTTCAACTGGATTGCACCTTATTGTTCAGAGTTTCCTGTTACTTTGTTCACCCTTAAAGTGTAGATCAGTTTTGGAAAACTGTTGGGTGAGATTTATTGTTGGACAAAACAGTGCTGCTAGCTGAACAATATCCATAGAGCAATAACTGCAGAGCCCAGCCATCAGATGAGACCCTGACGCAGCCAGAGGTTACAATTCAGTTCATATTCACTGTGGGGTTCCTTCAGTGACCTGCGACATCTTCAGCCAGAGGTTTTAAAAGCCATGGATTTGAAACTGGGCCAGCAGGATGTGTACAGTGAGCCTTTCTGCTTTGTCATTTCCTCCAGCTTGTGCTCTGATGAAGTATCTTGATTGGTTCACTGTGCTGTCAGCCCCCATGCTGAAGGCAGTCACATGACTGAGTTAATGCTCATAAGACTTGGCTTGTTGTTGTCCTTAAAGTCCTCCTTGCTGGTGTGAATCACACACACACACACACACACACACACACACACAGAGGCATCAAACATTTCACAAATGTATTTGTCACCATCAAGTACAGAGATCCAGGCTATTCTTAGCCTGCTGTGTTTAACCCACTTCCATCTGAATGAGCTTACAATCAGCTGCTCATATTGTCTTATTATTTATTTATCCCCGTTGCATCCTGGCATTTCACTGCACTGATCCGCAGGTCAACTGGGTTACATTGGTTAGTTACAATACTTAAAGGAGCTGTGTGTTAGATTTAGTGGCATCTAGGGGTGATGTTGCAGTTTGCAACCAACTGAATACCCCTCCGCTCATCCTTCGCTTAGGGCCATCTACAGTGGCCTTGAGGTAAGGTAAAAACACAAAAGGCCCTTTCTAGAGCCAGTGTTTGATTTGTCCATTTTGGACTACTGTAGAAACATGGCAGACTCCGTGGGAGACCTGGTCCCTATGTAGATATGATGGGCTCATTCTCACCTAAGGGAAATACAACCATTCTTAGTTTCAGGTGATTATACACTAATGAAAACATAATTATGAATATTCCATTTCTGCCAATGGAACTCCCTTAATCCTGCACAGCTCCTTTAATTTGACTCAGATGGTGTTTGATATGGAACGCTCCCTGCTTTGCCTCATTGCCACATTTCAATATGAATGAATTTTATGGTCTGTAGAGGATGAGTCTAAAGGACTTTGACCCCTGACAATGAAACTGACTGCACCTGACTGAGGATGTTCAGGGTTGACTCCTCTTTGGCACTTCAGGCTGATGTATTGTCATATGCCTGTAGTTCCTGCTTTTTCCTATTAATAGGAAATATATTTTTTGTTTGTTTTTGTTAATATTCCTTGTTAGTGCTAATGCTTTTCCTTCAAGTGAAATCATGAGAAGTAAATGATTCCCTCCCCTGTCCAGTCACAGACCAGTGCTAATGTCGGGAGCACATTTTCAGTGTAGTGTTTCACTCAGTTGTTCACATGAAAAGTGACAGAAATAGGTATGTAAGTAGCCATTTGAAGCCATTCCACCATTCTTCAATCCGTATACCAGTGTATTTGGGTGTTTGACCTAAATCCAGGTGGGGGGGTTAGACATCCTGATAGCTGATGTTTGATGTGGCTCTGCTAACCCCTCTTTCCTCTCCTGTCTCACAGGATGGAGCGGATGTCTGAGGAGGCGCTGAGGCTCAACCTGCTGAAGCGAGGCCTGGAGTCACCTAGCGAGCGAGAGGAGGCGTTGGCCAAGCGCCTCAAAATGGAGGGACACGAGGCCATGGAGCGCCTCAAGATGCTAGCACTACTTAAACGCAAGGACCTAGCTGACCTAGCAGCCCTGGAGGTTGCGGGGCCCCTGGGAGACGGGAAGGGGCCCGGAGCCAGCAGCCTCCACCACCAGAGCCTAATGGGTGCTGCTTATGAGGAGAAGCTGAATGGGAGTATGAGGCTGGGAGGCCATGGCAGCCATATTGGAGCCAGTAAGAATGGGAAGGAAAACATCCTGGATGAGCCGGTGGATATGAGCGCTGGAAGAAGATGGTGAGAACAAAGTCTATTTACACATAAAAACCACAGTGGAGTACTACTTACCTCTGAACGCTGACCTGTACAGAGAGGAAAGCAGATATTATGACTTGTCGTAGTGGGAAAAGTACCAGGTGTTACTCATAAAAAAGTATGATGGCTCTGTTCTATTTAATTCTCCCTTGACAGTGAGCCAGCATGAACAATACCAGGACCCTGAAAGTCATCATTCATTTGATTGTTTCCACCTGTGGCAACATGTGTTACGTTGAAATGAGTCCCCCTTTGACTGAAACATTACAAACCAGTGATTGGAGACTGCTGGTTGGTTGGCTACCCCTGATATAATGTGTCTTAAACACATTGGGCATTTTGTGGCTGTGCTAAGACCAGCAAAACAGCTCCTAAAAATTTGGTATTTTCATGACTTTGAAAGTCACTTATATTTTCGTGCCCTGCTCTGGTCCGATATGCGTGATCCATCTGCAGCCTCCAGTCTGAATAGTGCTCTCACTCTGGACACCTGTCTATCATGTGTTTCTCGATTACATCCCATACACACAGCACCATGCTAACTCAGTCTCCAGTTTGCAGTGGTTTGATGTTTCCTCCTCTTAAATATCCACCTGCAGGAAGTAGTGAAGGCTTAATAATAAGTCACCATTAGGGGTGTAAATCATCAGTATCATCATGATACGATATTACACTGAGAAAGAGCTTAATTTTGTAGTTTGGCCGACTGACAGATCTTAATTAGGTACAAATCAAATAATTTGCCAGTGAGAGTTTTCTTCTCAGTCCGTGGCTACTGCAGGCTAAACCTTTCACATCTCACAACTTGGTAGTTATTTTGCTCCTCATTACTGTTAATATGAAAACCTGATCTAAAATATATTTTTGCTAACAAAAGCTCTGACAGTTATTGTGTTGATATGGAGTTGTGGGGCTGGCCTTGGCACTGCAGAGAGGATCTGATGTTGTCTCTCACAATAGCTCAGAATTATCAGAAGACTTTGGGGTTGAATCTCATTCTGCTCTCTTTACCACTGACATGCTGTCATTTTATAAGCTAATACCAGTTCAACTGAGAGACGTATTCACTTTTGCACACTTGATTGTGTTAAGTCAAGTCATGTTTATTTATATCGCCAAATATCACAAACCACAATGTGCCCAAAGGGGCTTTACAGTTTGTACAGCATACAACACCCTCTGTCCTTAAACCCTCTGATAAGGTTAAACCCCCCAAAAAATCCTTTAGCGAGGAAAAAATGGAAGAAACCTCAGGAATAGCAGCAGAGGAGCGATCCCTCTCCCGGGACAGACAACGTGCAATAGATGTCATGTGTGCAGAATAGTCAACACATTAAAATTACAGTGTAGACAATGAGGATGACAAAATAATAGATGGATTGTAAACATAGACATGGATGCCCAGAGAAGCCTGAGTGAAGAGGAGAGAGAGAAAGAGAGCTGTGACACAGACAAGTAGAGGGTAGGCGAGACGCAGTGGTTTCAGAGAGTTTACAGTATTCTTATCTGCAGGACTAATTCAGACTGTAAGTACTGGGCTTAAAGAGTCAGTTCACCTGAACTACAGCTGCCAACCATATCACCACCCAGAAGGAAGTGTGCATCTACTCATGGACGAGAGGCTCATGCTTGTGACAGCATGAGATGTAAACATTAAAGGCGTCCTCGTTGGCTGAGCTGTAATGCTAGCTAGCTCAAGAAGTAGATACATGCTTCCTTATGTGCAGTGATGCAACTGGCAGGTGTAGTTTGGTAGAGTGAAAATAGTTCCTACGTGAAACTGCTCACAACAGGATCTGTGTATTATCTTGAGTAACCTGGTCATGGTTTCTGGAAAGAGACATTTCTGTTAAGTTTTTAAAATCTATGTTTTGGTGCTCTGAGCAACTCAAGCTGAGCTATCTAGTTCCATTATATGTGAGAGAAGGTAGACAGCTGTGCGGCAGATATCTCTATCACTCGGCAACTCACACCAAAACAATCTAGACTGATATATAGCACTACATGTGAAAAGGAAAAAACCCACCAGAAGGATAATAGTCACAGTTACAAGCCTGACGTAATCACAAAATAAACAACTAACCAAAAGTTAAGCCGAAAAGATGAGTTTTAACTTTGGATTTAAAGGCCTCAGTAGAGTCAGATCTCTGATATCAGCAGAGAAGTTACTGAAGAGAAAGGGGTGTTAAAGATTTAATTAAAAATCGAATTATTTCACTTCAAGTTCTTCAAGATCAAAAACAGAAATCTATGAATATATTTAGAGCCTTTGCTTTGGCTCTTCCCATTGAGCTCAGGTGCACAGTGTTAGCTTTTGACACCAAAAAACCAAGCAGCTCTCTGTAGACCTCCATGATAAAACTGTGTGAAACTGTGTGGAGGTGCAGATCTGGGTGAGGGTATGAAATCACAAAAAGGCTTTACTGTTCCCAGGAGCACAGTGGGCTCCATCATAATGACACAGAAGAAGTCTGGAACCACCTACCTAGAGCTGGATGTACCCCGAAACTCAGTAACCTGGGCAGAAGCACCTCAGTCAGGGAGGTGACCAAGTACCCAGAGCACTCTGTAACATACCCATGCAAGTGGTTAATCAGGCCACTCCTGAGTTAAGGACACGTGACAGAAAACATCTGTGGAGAGACATAAAGATGTCAGTACATAGTGTGATTGAGCCTGAGAGGATCTGCCAGGAAGAACAGCAGAAATGTCCCAAAGCCCGTGGAGACCTACCCTAAGACTTAAAGAGGCCTGAAGACTGAATATTGCAGTTCTTCATTGAGGCTATGTGAAGTTTCCACCCTTTCATTAGATGGATTTATTCCAGACGTCTGGTGCATCATTGACACATTTCTCTAAATTTACCCAGACAGATCTGAGGTCTCGTGCAAAGACGTGTGTGTGTGATCCATCCCAAAAGTTTACATGCGCTGAAATGACCAAAATAATCAGATCTATAAAAGTGTGTGACCTCACGCTTGGGGTCAAATTTCCCTTTGAGAAGTAGCGATGTAACTCACAAAAGTGTGAGACGCTGATGGCTGTTAATGCAACAAACGGGATAAATAGCGCTACAGGTAAGAGTGGAAATATGTATTTAAGCCTTTGCACTGCATCAGTTTGCAGTGACCAGCTAGATTAAAGGGCTTACTACACTGAAATGAAAAGAAAGGCTCAAAAAAAGTTTAAGTCAGAGCTGCCCCAACAGCCCTGCTAGCAGCTCCTAGAGGCTGTGGTGCTCCTCATATCCCACTCCTCCAATGTGGTGTGCACTGCCTGACAAACTGACTCCTAAGTCGGCCACTCAAAGCTTCATGTCCAGATTTGTTTTTCTTGTTTGCCCATGTAGTGATGCGGACCATGACAGACGAACTCCCTCTCCGGACGTCATCATCCTGTCAGACAACGAGGCATCCAGTCCCAGAACAACACCTCGCCCTGAGGAGCGCCTGCACCAGGCCAACTTGGACATGTTCAAGGTAATAAGGAACACACTGAACATATTGTAGAGCTGTTTGCAACTTGCGTGTCAGATACTGTCAAAATTAAATCTTTGCAGTCCTTGATTAATCAACATAATGAATGCATTAGCAAGAAATTAAAGCTTTAGAGCAAAAACACAATTAGAAATTACGGTAGAAATAAAAAATAATTGTAGGGACTTATTAATAACAGTCAGGCAAATATCTCATCACAGATAAATCATGACATACGTCATCAGAATAAAGGAGACATTTCTCTTAAGTTCTTATTTATTTAAAGGTGTATTTAGGGAGGCTGTTTAGCCCAGTGATGTGTAATTAGGTTGCCTTAAATTTGCCATCAGGATACCATGTGTCATTGTGATTTTCTCTGTGTGTGTGTTCCAGGGGAAGACAGGAGAAGAGCGGCAGCAGATGATCAAAGCTCTGAGAGAGGAGCTGCGTCTGGAGGAGGCCCGCCTGGTCCTCCTCAAGAAGCTCCGACAGAGTCAGATGCAGAAGGAGAATGTGGTGCAGAAGGTCAGTGCTGCTGATACCACACTTTTACACTGCTGGACACTCTGTGGTGGAATGTCATTAATTACATTTCACTCCAGTACTGTACTTAAAGCTCCAGTAGGCAACATTGTTTTGGTATAATTGATAAAATTTTTTATAATATCCTCTAAGCATAATGTAAATCAAGTAGTCTAAGACAAACAATAGGTTTCTGCACCTCACCGTGGCTCTGTGTTCAGCCTCTAAAGAATCAGTATCGTGCCGATGTGCATCAACCAATCAAAGGTCAGCTCAGACCACTGCTTTCCTATTGGCTGTTCTACTGCATATGCGTGTTCGCGTGCCACCGGCAGAAGGGGAGAGCAAGTGGCAATGGTGAACAGTGCACCAGGTATTAGCTATTCCAGCATTGGCTACAACTGGCTACACGGACGGCTAAACAACCCAAAAAAAGGAAGACAGAACTCGGTTCCCTGGAGCCCCGGAGGGAGGGGAAGGGTGAGGTGGGGCCGGGCCTGGCCGGAGGGCGCGAGGGTTGGCCGTGGGAGCAGATCCGAGGGCTCTCCGTGGAGAGGGAGAGCCGAGCCGAGGGGGTATGTGCGGGGCGGGCTGCTGCGCGGTGAGGGAGAGCCGAGGCTCGGGAGTATGTGCGGGGCTGCGAGGGAGGGATGGGGAGGGCTGCTGCAAGGTGAGGGAGAGCCGAGAAATAGAACCAAGCAGGATAAAATACTCGCATGATCGTCTGGTAGGAGGGGCTCAGGGCAGAGACGAACGAAACCTAACTCAGATGAGACTCAAAAATCAACCGTTTTCAGGCTTTCTACCTACTGCAGCTTTAAGTACAATTGCGTGCTATGAATTTATTTGTAATATCTATTTTATGCTACTTTCTACTTCTACTGTGCTGCATTTCAGAGGGAAATATCGCACTTTGCAGTTTGATATTATCGATAAAAAATGTAACAAATAAATTATGGTGTATTATTGTAGATTAAAGAAATGCTTCACCCCCAAACTAATCATTTACATACCAGTTACTCTGGTACATACCAGTTTGTCTTGCATGCCTCCACGGTGAACAAAGAATCCGAAAATGGAGAAAATTCTTGATGAACTGCAGTAAATCGGTTCACATTTAACAGCAAAACTACTCTCACAATTCATGCAGTACGATCCATGTCTCATTTGTCCAGTCGTAATGCTCAGTACTTCCCAAACACATGCATTTTTTTTACATCACGTAAAGTAACAGGCATAGGTGAGCCATGACAGAACTGGCTGATGAACGAGCTGAGAGGGATTTCAATGGAATGCAAGAGCAGAGTTTAAATGCAAGTGCTTGCCCGCTATTTATCCAGACTTTTAATGCAGAAGTGTCTTTGATTTAAGTCATGGTAAGAATTTATGACTCTATGAGTACCTACATTGACGCAGTGAGCATCTATATAGACAGAAATATTCTGTAGAGTGATTGCAGCATACCTTAGACAACACTATGGTGTGTTTTAAAAATTGTCAACAGCATTTGAAGCAAATATATGAGCTGTGTTAAATAGGCTAAACATGGCTCTTTTCAGATTGGCTGTTAAGGTCGAGCTGTAATTGGGTACTGTAATATGATTTAAAATGTATGTGAAGTAAAACCTCAAGGTTAAAAAAAAATGTTACTATAACAGGAATCGTGTTGCTGTGTTAATGCTCTGTTGATGACTGTGTGCAGGTTCCAGTGGTCCAGAACGCTGCATCCTCTGTGCAGCCTCCTCCCATGCACAGCTCTCCTGGTCTGGGGAAGCTGCCTGTGAGGCCGGGCCTGCACAACCCTGAGCCCCAGAACCTCCGCACTGCACAGGTCTGTGTGTGTGTGTGTGTGTGTGTGTGTGTGTGTGTGTGTGTGTGTGTGTGTGTGTGTGTGTGTGTGTGTGTGTGTGTGTGTGTTTGTGTGTTCTTTACATTTGATTCACTATTACATGTATACACCTCCAGAGAGTTAATGATTAATCCTGCCCACTACTTGAATAATAATATTAGTCCTGAGGGAATCAGGTGGGGCAAACACATCTTAATCTCAAATTAAAGGGCCACTCCACCAGTTGTACTCCGACAGGTCAGTTTACTGATCATGGTTAATGCTACACAGTGAAACAGCTGTCTCATGGAATTTCCTCAGTGTCTGAGTCTGACAAAATACCTACAAGTAGATAACAGAGAACCTGCGACGTCTGGAGTTTGTGGTGTTTACCTGACAGGGAGGATCTAAGGAAAAGATGCTATCCCCTTGTGTCGTGAGGAACATACCATCCAGTGCTTTTGAAACTCGACCCATACTAGATTTTATCCATTCTTTTTTTTTTTCAAAATCTGTCTCTAGTGATTCCCCCAAATGCAATTCTAAATCGCTGGGGGATTTTTAACAGAACAAAAAGTCTTTCTTCAAGCTTGGTTTTGAGAGAGGGCTCTATTTCTGTCAGTCTCTTGACTATTTAACATCAAATTTGACTGTGCTTAGCCTTGTCTTAAATTTGACTCAAGTGGTCTTGAATACAACACTGAAATTCCATTTGGAGAAATCCGAACAGAAATTGAAACGCATATGCCTTTTCCAGAGGTGAATGTCTGTATCCTCCAAATCTCTCATCATCCAAGCTTTTTAGAATATTTGCTTTGGCCCTCTGTGAGTGTGCAGAGACAAAAAAATGTGCTATGTGAGGTCAAGGTAAAGGTTCAGGTTTAATTGGGATTAAGATGCTGTTTTTGACTGACATAAATACTGGGGTTATTTTAGAATGCTGTGAATGGTAGAAGGTCCCGCTCTGATTATAAGACAGCCTCCTGCTGGAAGCCTTTGTTCTTGCGTGACGTAGCCCTGCTCCTCCATTACATGTTGAGTTGGTGTTAAATATTCAGCAGATTTCTGTGGTTATGGATGGCTGTGTGTGTGTGTGTGTGTGTGTGTGTGTGTGTGTGTGTGAGAGAGATATTCCGCCTGGTTTGTTGTTGGTTTACTCACCAAGCAGCTGCTGCCCTCTGCTGCCCACACTGTGTATAGTATCTGTTCAAACACTGGATGTGTGTACATGAAGGAAGAGCTCCACCCTTAATATAGACTCTCATTAGACCTGGTTTGTGGTAAAACGTGTCAACATAAGTGCCTCATTTATTATGAAGAGATTTACACAGTGTTATACACTCATTTGTTGGTGTACAAGGTCTGTCCCGCTCAAACTAATGCAGGCATATAACAGCCATGTAATAAATCCTCCCGTCATGATTGTATTGCACCGTACCGAAAGATGTTTGTAATATTTCATCCACAAAATTTATATTAATGATGGTAGACTAAATATTAGAAACACTTCTTATACAAATGTTTAGCTTTATGTTTAGTTTATGTTTTGTGTGTCTAAGTAACGAATGGAAACAACGGTTTTTGAACTTGGTCCAGTATTGAATGAGACTGAAACAGACAGCAGTGTAACCATCAGGGGCATGTTGGCAACGTGAATTTATGTCCACTAAAAGTGCTTGTTTTTGCCACTGACAGGCTCAGACTGGCATTTTAGGTGTATGACTACTTATGGAAAATATCCTTACAGAGATAGACCTTTTATGTTGAAGAGTAGGATCCTTTTTGTTTAGCCAGAAACTGCCCTGACATCGCCATTGTTATAGACACCAGAATTGGTTATTTCAACCAAACCAGAGTTAGTGATTTTTCAAATAGTGAAAAGACGAACCAAGATGTGTTATGTGAGTTTTGTACTGTTTTTGTTGACTTTCAGTGAAGTGTTTTTGGGTGACAAACGTACTGTTTATTTAAAGTCTGGTGGGTTTGGCAGTAGTGATTTTTGGGCATGCTGCTGGTCAAACAAAGAGGATCTTATTCTTTAATAAAAAGCTGTATCTCTGCAGGATCCTTTTCATAAGTTGTCAGACAATAGTAATCTGAACCTGTCTGTGACAAAAACAAGCACCTTTAGTGGATGGTAATTGACGGTGTGATCATGCACAGAGTGGTTACAAAGCAGTTTGTGTCGCTGCTGCCGGTTGCAGCGGCCTCGCTTAATACTGGACCAATTTCAATTGGTCACTAAGACACAAAAACATAGGTATATGAGGTCCATGTTAAAAAATCCCAAACTTACCCTAATATCAAACAAAAATGTTTAACTGCATAAAGTGTTTCCTTTACTTTGAGTATTTTCCTTTCATTTAACTTCTCTGTTTTTCCTCTCTGTAGGGTCATACAGTCATCAGGTCAGCAGCCAATGCCAACCTGCCGCCCATGCTGATGTCCCAGCGAGTGATAGCCCCCAACCCTGCCCAGCTGCAAGGCCAGAGGATCTCTTCTAAGCCTGGGATGTCTCGCTCCAGCTCAAGTAGCTTGGCCAATGCAGTCAGCTACCAGCAGGTATGGAGCCATACCAAGCCCAGCTAACTGCAGTGCATTCAGTAATGTCATAGACTGTGTTGACAGTGAAGTCAGCTTTTCTCTCTGTAGCTGTGCAGAAACCTCTTATTTAGAGATGATTTTTTCTGTTATCGTGATTTTAATTTTATGTAACAAAAATCAGTAACGCTTTAGCGAATGGGAGAGAGCAGCGCATTCAGTTGAGGAGTATCCACAGTGAGCTTAACTTAAGGGGAAAAAGTTAGTCTGCGGTGAAACTGTTAACTGTCTTAGTCATCGTAGTGAGCCTGAGTGAAACAAGAACTTTCAGACTCTGTTCCAGATGTAAGAAAACCTGTTTTAAAATCACACTGACATTTGTAACAACTTAAATCACTAAAAATTTGAGCCCAGCAACATTCTTAACATAAAAAAGAATGTTGTTTATTTCATATTTCTGTTTTTAGCAGCATTTAACAAACACTAAAGATACAGGTTACATTACAGGTTCTTTGGGTGTTTAGACCTAATCCGAAACAGTCCAATCGAATGTAAAGACTTGACAGTTCCTGACAAAGACAGATCAAAATCAGTGTTGCATGTTGACTTATGATGTCACTTAATCCATTCTCTGAAAAGAGAGATCTAGCCCCAGTGGAACCTGAGTACACTCAGACTCTATCCCAGTAGACCGAATAATAAGGCCCAGTCCAAAATGAATTGAACTCGAGCAGACCCAAGAAAGAGGACACCAGCACTGGCAGCATCATGATGCTTACCCAAGAGCAGAGCTGTCAAGAGTCTGTTCGGATCCACTTGTGTATTAGAGTTATTGACACACATGCAGCAGGACCTGGCCTGAGTTCCCCGACTGGCTCTCACTTATTAGGAACCAAGTGGACCTTTGCAAACCTCTATCCAAAGACCATTGTTACTTAAACAACCCTAGCTCTATAGGCTGAGGCCAATCAGTAGACAGGGAGCACTTTAAAGACAACTGCATTAAAAGCTGATGTGTAAATGATAACACATAAAGTAGCTCAGGACTTTGAAGGGCAGCAAAGGCAGCAAATGTTCTTTTATTCTGTGGCAGGTTGTGACATCAGTGCTCAAGCCTTAAAAATGTGACTTTACTTTGCTAAGCAAAAGCGAATGTGTGTCTCCCTGCAGGCCAGCCAGCAGGTGGCAGCTTCCCAGCGCTCAGGCTCTAGTGCCATGTACATGAACCTGGCCCACATGCAAGCAGCAGCAGCAGCAGGGGCCGGCGGGGTGGCCGGTGGCCTGGGCGGAGCCTCGGCTGTCAGCCCATCCACCATGTCCAGCTCGGCTGGCGGAGGGGTGAGCTCCATGGCCGATCAGGCCAGTAGCCAGGCGGCGGCCAAGCTGGCCCTTAGGAAGCAGCTGGAGAAAACCCTGCTGGAGATCCCTCCACCCAAACCCCCCGCCCCACTCCTTCACTTCCTGCCCTCTGCCGCCAACAGCGAGTTCATCTACATGGTGGGCCTGGAGGAGGTGGTGCAGAGTGTGCTCGACAGTCAGGGTAAGCAGCCAACACTCAGAGGAGAGAAAACAGATCATTCTGTTTTAGTCTGACCTTAAACCCTGTAAAATCAAACTCATAGATAAAGTAAGCACCAAAATTCTTCTCTGTAGGTAAACTCAGAGGGACGCTGGCCCGCATGGAGCCTTTCTTCTGTGCCCAATGCAGAACCGACTTCACCCCCCACTGGAAGCAAGAGAAGAGCGGGCGAATTCTCTGTGAGCAGTGCATGACTTCCAATCAGAAGAAGGCTCTGAAGGCGGAGCACACCAACAGGCTGAAGAACGCCTTTGTGAAGGCCCTGCAGCAGGAGCAGGTCAGCACCATGTCCCTCTGCAACAGTTTGCTTATATACATATCAACATAAAGTTATATCACAACAACATCATCCTAATCTTGCCACCTACATCTCAGAGAAATAATACGTCTTATTATTTAGTAAATGGTTTCTTTTGCCATGTCCTGTGGACATTTGCACCTTTTAAGGAATGGGTGAACTACACACTTTTTAACAGAGAGCAGCCACATAGGAGAATCACCTCTGAACTCAATGTACTTCAGTGAGAGGATGCAGGCAGAAAAGCACTGTGATCACACAGCACAATGTACTACATGCCTTCTCTGCCCAGGGCCTGACACTGACCTTTTTAGAGATGTTGTCAACCTGCCAAAAACTCCCAAACACTCATGTTAGCTAGGTTATCTGATCGGGTTTTCAGTACAACTGCTTTCAAACAACTGTTGGCCACAAGGGCTAAATGGAATGGATGTATGTGAATGTATGAATCAATGTAAACTCCTAAATGTGCCACCATGACAGGAAATTGAACAGAGGCTTCAGCAGCAGGCGGCCCTCTCTCCCAGCTCGGCTCCTACTGGCCCCAACGCCTCCAAGACTGACACCATGATTCGACATCATGCACTCCGCCAGGTACACTGCAGCCTGCCATCTCACAGCCCGCCTTTGCTTGTGTAAAAGTATTTGTAAGTTTGTCTGCCTGTAGGTGTAGAATGATCTGTAACAAAAAGGCTTTGAAAAAAAAAGTGCTCAGGATTTTTTTGTGGTCATGTGAATGTCTCGTGTTCTGCAGTACGGCTACCACTAACAATTATATTTACTTTAGATGACATGAAACAAAGAAATGGACTCTAACTAAGCGTGTTTTAAGCTGTAACCACCAAGTTTCTGGTATTTGTACTTGACAACTGACTAAATCCAGTAATGCATTGCATCTGCTAACCTACAATGTGTAATTGTGCACTGTGTGGCAGCAATGGTGAAGTTAATGGGATGTCTGTACTGTCCTCAGGCTCCCCAGCCTCAGGCCTCCCTGCAGCGAGGTCTGTCCAACTCAGCGCGAGGTGTCCTGTCCAACTTCGCCCAGGCCTCCCAGCTGTCAGTGGCCAGCAGCCTCATGGGAATGACTAGTGCCAAGCACTGTGGCAGCGGTGGAGGCAGCAGCAGCAGTAGCAGCAATAGACTGCAGCATGACAGCCGTCGCCAGATCTACAACATCCCAGGTATCTGCTGTACAGTGTCTGCTGTGTGTTGGGGTGCCTGAATCAACTCATGTTCATCAGGGATGTCTGACACATTGAAATAACAGCTGTAGATGCTCGATCTGGCAAGACTTGACTGAAATATTGAAGGTCGTGGTTCAAAACTATAAAGTTGATCATCTTAAATTATAGATGTGATATGATATGAATGAAAGTTTTACTGAGAGAACGTGACACCTGAAATTGGCATGAATCAACTCAGTCCACTCTGACTGGACTGTGGTGCTACAGAGTGGAGCCTCTTCCCTCACAAATAATCTTTGACCAAATAGACGCTGGTTGAAGAGAGCACTTGAACCAGTGACAGCTGATATGATATGAACGAGAAGCTGCTATCTGAATGTTTTATACACTGGTCTTTGAGACTTTATAGAGACAGAAGCCGTCTTTACACAGAGATCGTCCTATAAAATCATGATGAAGTCCCTTCTTCATGCCGCCTTTGCATTTTTACACAGAACCAAACAACGGCAGCATCATGCTGCTCCCATGTGTGGTTTTTAGACGGCATGTCGGCATCGCGGCCTCTTTATCAACAATAACAATGGCATAACATGGCAATAGCAATAGCAATTATTCACCATCTCTGTTATGTAGCAGCTGATCTTGTCCTCTGCTCGGAGGGTAAGGAGCTCCCAGACCTCATTGTTGGGCATTTTCGGCCGCTGTTCCTCCTCTTTGAGTAAGCCACTAGCTGCTGCCAGCTACTTGTTAAGTCTCCCTCAGTGGGTCACACGCATAACACATTGTCAAAACATTACGCCCATGCAGCCTGTGATCTCATCCTGCTGGTTGTCCTGTCAGAGGCACGACAAATCAGTCCCCTAACTCTACGATCGTACCTTTTGTTCAAAACAGCAAGGCAGCATAATGTTGCGATATTCCTGCCTTGAATCGACAGTGTAAATGGGGTAAGAGTTAAGCATTTCGCCGACCTCTGTCTGTGCTCAGAGTCACTCATACCAGTGCAGTCAAACAAAGGTGTAGATTTGCATGTGGACGATAGGGACATATCCCTACCAATATTTTGGCAGGACAGAATTATCCCTACCAGTATCTGAGAGAAAAGAATATCCTCATACATGTACGAAAATACAGGACAAATCTGGTGTCATAGTGATCCGTTAAGGGACAGTGAATTTTATTTTTTTATATGGGGTGATTACGTATTATGCCTGATCAAAAGTCATGGCTTTGGGGTAAATAAATATTTAAGATTTTATATGGAAACTCCAGAGCCTAAACTTTAAGTGTTGCCGGACCTTACAGTCTCCTCTTTATGTGTCTGTCTTGTTCCCACAGGGTTAAATATTGCCTATCTGAACCCAGCGGCAGTTGGACCCCATAAGAGCTCCAGCTTAGCAGACCGGCAGAGAGAGTACCTGTTGGACATGATCCCACCTCGATCCATATCGCAGTCCATCACCGGACAGAAATGAGCCCCGCCCAGCTCTCCTGCCCCTCTGAAGCCACCCCCCCATCCTGCCCTCCTACCCCATACTGAAGCACTCCCAGATCGACCAACATCCCCACCCCACCCCCACCCCACCCCCCATCGCATGCAGTGCCTGTCCGTGTGCCTACCTTAAACCAACCCATGAAAACCCACGAAGTCGGACAAAGACACTAAACTGTCAGTGCATCTCAAATGTTGTTATTATAGTAAAAATCTTCTTCGTCAGCGTTGTTTAACAATTATAATTCCCATTATTATCGCTGTTGGTAGCACTATTATTATACCTGCAACTACCATTTTTGCTTCAGTTACGATTACTCATTATGCTTTTTTTCTTTTATAAGTGTTTGGTCCGTTTTTGTTTCTCTGCTGTCTCTCCTTTACCTTGGGCAGTGACGGTGAGTCATTGTAGGGCCACTTTAGGCCACGATCATATAGGATTTTTTTCTCCACTCAATTATAAAGCTTAGATGTGACTATTGCTAGTAACAGATCAACAGGGTGCATTCTGGTTGCTATGCAACATAAAGTTTAACAACTTTGAAGCTTTGTAAAAAGTGTTAGCTCGCTAACTTGGAGTAACAAAGTGGAAAATACTCAATAGGAACAAAAACAGGGGAGGGGGGGGGGGGGGGGGGGCATGAAAATGAAATTGAGACCAGAGCACCCACATTTGTATCGTCTTGTCAAAAGGGCCAGTTTCAAGAGCTGTTTTCACACCGTTATGCAGCTCCAACAACTTGGGTTTGGGGCAGCATCACCAATTTTGAGGAGACATCCTGCTACCATCAGAGCTAATCAACCGACATGACTAACAAAAGGTGCATATGTGTACAAAAGAGAATCCTATGTGATCAGATTTTGGAAAACCTTGTGCTTTTCTAGTCGGCTCCCACCATTTCCAAATCAAAGGTCATCACCAGTTTCTTCATTTCAGACGTCTGCCTCTCCTGCTACAGATTTGAACACTTACCAGATGGATGTAACTGTTAACTACAAACTGTAGTTCTACTAATCAGGACTGACAGACGAAACTACTGCACCTTCACTGGACCAACAGCCCATATAAACTTAAGCAAGGAGGGAGCTGACAGGCCGGAGGACATCGTCTACAAACTCACCCTGTATGAACGGGGGGATGATGGAGTCCACTCAGAGAGAAGCAAGTTGGTTTTCCCTCCTATCTCACTTCCTGCCACCGACCCCTCCATGCCCCCCTAGATACCTTTGGTTATCCAGTATGCACAGACTGAACCCTTTTTACCCAGCAGCTCCTCTTGGCATCACATGTTCTTTGAGAAAGTGAAAAGAACTCAAATCTGAAGGTGGAGGCACATTTTCTGCGTCCAAACCACAGATTCTGTACCTAAAAACCTAGAAAAATCTGGGTTCCTTTTCTTGTTATATTTGGATTTTTAGATTGTTTTCTGATTGTTGACCCCTCCCACCCAACCTTCCCTTCTTTTTTTTTAGTTCATCTGTTAGTTTATTTGTTTGTTATTTTTTGCGGCGTCTCCTAATGAAATGGTGGCGTGCCTGAGAGGTATTAGCCCCCGGAGACGATAATAATCAACATAGCTAAAAACAGAAACTATTGAAATATCTGTATGGATAATGTATAGATACCTAGCTTCAGAGGGAGAAAAAAAAGGATGTGGATTATATCTTTTATGGGAGAGACATGGATCAATCATTGTGTGCATGCTCTGCACACAAGTTGCCTCACTCCAGAGGAGCACTTTGCATATTTCCAATTGGAAAAACATTTTTTTTTAAAGGAGGAAAAGAATGTTACAATTGAGAGTGGCTAAGGTCCGGACGCTGGCTGACAGCCCACCAGAGTGTTAGGGGAGATGTCCTGAGTATTGTGGATTGCATCAAGGTTTGTGTTTTAGGGATGATGAGTGGTTTGATCCTATTTTTACTTTGCCAGTGTTGATCTCTGTTAATGTTGGACCTCAAGTGTCGGTTTCCAAATCCCTGGTGCCCAGTGTGCTGGGGTTAGATGATTACTAGATAAGTAGATGTACCATCATCAAAACCCAGCCGTAAATTTAGTCTCCTTTTCAGTACAGTGGGACACCATCAGCTGTCCAATTTGTCCATATGGATCTTCCTTCTCAGATATTAGCTAGTTGTGTGCAGCCACAGCTCTTCCCTGATCACAGCTACAGGAAACCTAAAAATGAGATTTGTTTTAATTTGCACATTTCATTCATTGAACCGTTCAATCTGTTCCATAAATATTTCATTTAAGCCGGGCTCAGGCTGCAGGAGTTTTGGGCTGACTTATCCCCTGATTCACCTAGAGGAGAAATCGGATGTCAGGCCCAGATTATCTGGTAATGTGAGACGTTTAAATATACAGATCCCAACTTCAATCATGGCTGATATTAAGGATTTAAAATCAGGGTGATGGTGGTTATGATTACGTCAGTACGCAGCTGCTGACCGTTTTCCCAAGCAACAGTAAACATTCTAGCTCCGAACATTAGTGAACACACTACTTTTGATATTAAAACTGACGTGAGGTGTTGCATTCATGCTCCCTCTGTCATGATAGTCTTTATTATATTCTCTATTATGTGATGCGCCATTGTTTTCTAATCTTGTAGCGTGTTTGAGAGTAGAGAATAACATCTGTGAAGTCTTATTTGCATGATAGAACCTGATTTTAAAATTGGTTTTGAACGATTTTAAACTCCTCTAGTCTGAGCCCAGCTTTAGAGGCAGTTGTGTGTCCCAGAGTTTCGCCCTGTCTCAAAGGAGAGGACTGGTTTACAGCTCAAACCTGCTAACATCAGGCTACATCTAGTTAACTTTATATAAATACATATAGACACACACACTACCCCGATGTGAAGTGTAAGAGCAACACTTAACTGGTTTCCTCAGGAGCGGTGGGCTCCAAATGTTGTCGTAGCTCAGGCATTTCAAGCAGTGTTCAGTCAATGTGCAGTATTACTCTCAGAACTTAGTGACTCCTGACTGAAGGACACAGGCGCTGTGATGAAGTCAGTTTGTGTTTGAGATACAGGGTTCTGAACTGACCAACACATTTCAGTCTGAGTGGGAAACCTCAGCTTACTAAGGAGCCGTAGCAAATAGTCAACTGTCATCTATGAAATCTCATGTCTGATTTGGATAAAACACAAAGCAAAGACTGTTTTAGTGACTCATTTTGGGATCACACCGATCCATGTTAAACATCTTCCAGGCAGGAGCATGTAAATTGTTCATAGAGAACATCTAGATTGTTGTGTGGTGAAACAACGTGGCACAGGTTCACCATTGACATGAGACCGACACTGTTGCAGAGGGTCGCAGGTGGCCAACACACATTCTGGCAGCCATGTTGGATTCCTTCACTTCTTGGGCAACAGCTTGTTACAGCTTCTGACAAAATGTTTATGTCTCAGTTTCTGTGCAGTTAATATGTGTGAATGAAACAGTCATGATTACGTTGTGTTTGGATTTCTGATCACGTTTGGGTTACATCACACTCAGTTCATTCTGGACTCACACTCTTAAACTTTGAATCCTCTACACAACGTTCAGACACTCACGTTCCAAAATTTCACTTTTGTCAGGTACTTTGGTTTACGACCAAATATCTGCAAGACTAATGACATTCTCATCAGCTTCAGCTGTACTTTGTGTTAAGTTTTAATTCACAAATGGTAGCACGCTAACACGGTAAACATTATACCTGCTACCTACCTTGTTAAAATTCATTTTGAGCATGTTCACATCCTGACATTGGCGTTAAGCTCAATGTACTGCTATGCTAAGTAAAGCCGCACAGCTGGTGTGGCTGTAGTCTCTTATTCTTGTTAAAGCTCCTTCTGCTGAATGGCAAGCGATGCAAAAATGTAAGATAAAGCTAAATAGCAAGAGAAGCTACAGTGGCACTTAAAAACCCTTTCTAAAGTTTTTTTTTTAAAAGTAGCTAATAAGTTTAAGCTTCTTGCTAAAAACAAACCGGCAAAATAAACTATAGCACTTAATTTCAAAGACTGTGTGTCGGTAAGTGGCCAGTCTTGTTTCTTTGATTCGAGCAGAACTACTGTCTGCACAGTAGTAGAAGCTAGCAGTGGTCCATTTTGTTCAATGAGTCCACCAGCTTGTTAGCTAAGCTAGCTAACGAAGCCCCTCAATTTAATTTTTTTTAGTGTTATTTTTCTCACAGACAGCTTCTGTCTTCATTCAGGCTAACAAGCTTTACCGTGACACTGATGTTCTCTGTCCATGTTCTAAATACAGTTTCTATCAGCTCTTCAGATTGCTAGTAAAATGGAAACACTTGACGTTTTGACAGGGAAATCATTTTAACGACTGGGCGATGAAGTGTTTTCTTCAGCCAATGCAGTAGCAGAATTCAGGGCTCAAAATACTTCTGTGTACATGCACTGGTGCATGTAACTTTTAAAAATACATGCACCATTTTTTTTTTTTTCTTAAAGTTTTTTTTTTACCTGCACCAAGGTTTTATTTTACTTCACTATTTGGTGTCAGGACATTTTCAGTATGTCAGAATACCATTTGAGGTTTATGGTCAACCTAAGTTTATATTAATACTAATATGAAAACTTTAAAAAAAAAAAAATCATATTAGGACTTCTTCACAGATGTCACGGTGGTGTCTAATAAATTATCGCTGTGATACGAGCCTTTCTTCATCCATCTTGGCTGCTCTAAGCACCAGTAGTGTAACAGAAGGAAAAGACATCAGAGTCCAAACAGGGGCCAGCTTGATCAGGTTATACATGGTGCAGCTTTTGCACTGTGCCACTCCATCATGTCCATCTGTGCACTGTCAGCACGAGTATAAAGAAGGCTTCAGCGCCCTTTATTCAATCCGCAATGTCATCAATTTTCAATTTGTTTTTCATTGTGTAGAAAAATGGCCCTGTGGCATCAGAGCAGGTGAAAAGTTTTAAAAGCGTGAAGTTCATGGTCAATGCATGAGACTACGGTCTGTACCAAGCTACGTGCACTGGTGCATGTAAAGCTGACCATTACTTGCACAGCTCGACTTTTATGTGCACTTACATGCATATGCAAGTGGTATTTCGAGCTCTGAGAATGTGTAATAGTTGGAACCTTTTCTGAGAGACCAATGAGAGATAGCCTTTACGGGAAAAACAAACCGTTTGACCAATGCTAGTTTAGCACAAGCTAGCTTAAAAAGGGGACAGACTTCACTTCACGAGCTCCTCTTCTAAAGTCAAGACAATTTAGAACAAACCACAGCAATATAAACCCTAAATCTGCTCACCTTTACTAATGTTAATACAAACAGTCCTTTTAGATGATTCTGTAGCCATGACCATGTTTCACCTCTCCAGTGGATGTCCTTGATGGAGCTCTACACAGTTGAGAGTTTGGTGGTGTAACTGCACAGCCTCTGCACATCTTCTGTCATTTGTTTTTGTGGATCTATGTCACTGTTACCCTCTGCATTGTTACAGTCCCCCCGTCCATATGTGCACAGTGGTTGGTGATGTTTATTCCAGCCCGACTGTCAGATGGATGTGTTCTGGTTCAGACCTGCACGTCAGAGCGATGTGATGATGAACAGCCCAGTGACATGAAAGACTTAGGCCAGGACTATGAAACTACCTACGATTAGATTCAGAGATGTTAGCTCAAGTTAACACTTGGAAAACATCATTTTTGTTAATCCTATAAAAAACATAGATCAATTATCACTTTGGTGGAACAGTTGAAATTGGATGTAGAGATATATTTTAATGAGTTTTTAATGTCTGGGATAAATTTTTACTGCCACTCACGATTTGATTTTAGCAATGTTTTTGTCATGCATCTCCTTTTGCTGCCAAGCTGAAGTTAAAGAAAAAAAAAAAAGCTCCTGTCTCTTGCTCTTTTGCAGATGCATCCACACACCTTTGTATTTGGACTGCAGATTCTTTCTTGAAATCTAAAAGATTTAAATTTGAAGTCATTCTTTTTCTGACGTCTCAATTGAGTTCTGTTTTCTTTCTATTGCAGTTTTAAAAAATAAACAAATGTATTGACTATGGAATAAATGACACGATATTTGCTAGGTTTGAAGTAATAATGACTTATTGTACATAAGCATTTTCTCCTCCCTTGTACTGAAAAAAGAAATTAAATGGTTGTATATTGTGTAGAAAAGCAAACAAAAAGCCATGAATATTGTGAAGCTTGTCATTTCGTTTTGTGATCACTGTGTATTATTGTGTAACAAATGTGCAAAATGTTTGGGATTCTTTTTTTTCCCCCCTCCCTCCTCTGCTTCTTGAAGCGGTCTCCCTGGATGCATTCGCTTTGGTTGGGGACTAGTTAAGAGTTTGCAGGAAGGTGCTCATTGGTTCAGACACACAGGGTCTACAGTCTGGTTCACATTACACATCTGAACATTTCTTTTGTTTTCTCTCAGAGCGTTGAAACTTGAAATAACTTTGTTTCCTTTCCTGATCTTGCTCTAGATAAAAGCACTTTGAATGTTTCACTTTGTGTGTCAGATTACATGGAGAGAATTGAGGGACCCTCCTGAACTAATGGTTTGATCCAGGGTCAGACTGATGTGCCAGTTTGGCCTCTCACCAAAGGACCAGACTGGTGTTTTTGCATGTTCATACACATCATGTCTATCCTACATTATTGCTGATTGTATGTCCACACATTCAGGCACATTGGCTTTCTATGAACCATTGAGTTGTGAAATTTGCTGGATTGGAGAGTGGGTGCTGACACATTTGTGCTACTCACAGTGTTGAAAGATGACATTTAAAAACATGGTGTCTAGTGTCCCTGTTGCTCTGACGAACACACTGAAGACTGTTCTCATTCAGACTTTTCTCAGAAAGGAGTTCCAGCTGTTTACAGTGACGAAGGGTAACAGGGACATTCATTGTGAATGGTAAATTGTTGATATGATCCTAATGTGCATTTCAAGTGGGTTCCAGCTTTTCACCATGGTTTACATCATTTCTTGGAACTTTTGGCATAAAAAAGTCAATTTTATACAGAAGTTTGGCTCTAGATGTTCCATCCAGGTATTCGCTCTTACATCAGTGGAACCCTGGTTTTTGTTAAATGGCCACGTCTGCTGCTTGACCTGAGAAGAACTGACCCTGAATCAGTGATCACTTTTCCTGCCAACACCAGCATACAACACGTATGGTCCTCTACTGTTTGGCTTTATCTTCTATTAGTTGTCGTTGCTAATGCAGGGAAATGTTTAATTTTCGAAATTAGTTTGATCAATTTTCAGTTGACTTTTTGTATAATGTTGACAATGTTGAAATAAACATTTGGGGACGCGGAAACAGACAAAATCGACCGGAAACTAATCTAAAAGTCCTTTTTTTTGTTTTTGCTTACATCAATCCTGACCTTTTGCACATACTTGATATTTAACGGTCTTCAAAAAAGTAAAAGAAAATAATGCTGTTTGAATACTGCCAGTTGATTGACAATTATGCATTGATTGAAAAAATAAGCTAATTTTGGAGGAAATAACTTTGTAATATTTATCTCTTGCAAGCTATGTTTAATAAAGGTTGAAACAATTTGCTTCCAAGTGTGACTTCATTAAGCTTTTTGTATCAGGACTGTGAGATGGACTGTTCTCTCAGGGACTGTGAACGATGTTTCAAACTGTAGTGTGTCTCAGATGAAATGAACATTAAAACCTCTATGGTGGGACGTTGGATTAAACTGCATCACTTTAACCTAATTTAGAAACTCTCTTATTTATGGCACATGAATTTTCACTGGGTTCTCAAGACCCAAGTTAACAGCTTAAAAATGTTTGTAAAAGTTTTGCTTCAGAATCGCTTTTTGGGCTTGGTAAACTCAGCTGACAAAACAACTTCACTTCATGGTGTGTGGATCCTGTATCAACCACTAGGTGGCAGGATTAGGTCAGATGAAAGGGGTCAGCTGTGTTGAAAGTTGCCTGGGTCTGACTCAACACAACATGAGAAACAGAAACCTCCGCTGTCAATTCATTCTTTACATTTGATCATAGATCAAGGATAAGAATTAACAGCCCCTCACCCCCAAAATATGACTGCTATGAATATAACAATGGTGACCTCTTGTTTTATCTTGTAGCTGTAAGATCTTGTATCTAGTCTAGCCTCTGTATATAGTATACACAGTGTATAGTGAGTCATCTTTTACATGTTTGCATGATCTGTTCATCATGAGTGCAGTCTGATCATAAACACAGCCTTGTATGTAGGCCTACAAAAAGGCCATCTTTGTGTATACACCCATATGGCCATAGGATTGAATCAATGAGCTACAAGTGCTTTAGGGCATGTGGCAAACTATATGCTTGGTGTTGTTTCCAAATACTGCACCCAACTGCACTCTCATACAGAATCTAGTTCAGCATCTGTCCTCAGTCAATCCACAACCCAATTGCTTGTGAAAAAATACCCACTATACGCCAATACGCTATAAATACAGCTGGAAATATCCCAGCCTCTCATTAAAAAATACCTGTTTTGGATGCTACAAATACAGCTGAATATGTCCCAGTCTCACGTTAAAAAATACCCACTTGTGGTGCTATAAATATGGCTGGAAATATCTCAACCCCTCGTTTAAAAATACCCGCTTTTGGTGCTCTGAATACAGCTGGAAATATCTCAACCTCTCATTAAAAAATACCCGCTTTTGGTGCTATAAATACGGCTGGAAATGTCCCAACCTCTCATTAAAAAATACCCGCTTTTTGTGCTATAAATACGGCTGAAATGTCCCAACCTGTTATTAAAAAATACCAGCTTTTGGTGCTACAAACACAGCTGGAAATGTCCCAACCTGTTATTAAAAAATACCCACTTTTGGCGCTCTGAATACAGCTGGAAATATCTCAACCTCTCATTAAAAAATACCCGCTTTTGGTGCTATAAATACAGTTGGAAATGTCCCAGCCTCTCGTTAAAAAACACCCGCTTTTGGTGCTATAAATACGGCTGGAAATGTCCCAACCTCTTGTTAAAAAATACCCGCTTTTGGTGCTATAAATACGGCTGGAAATGCCCCAACCTCTTGTTAAAAAATACCCGCTTTTGGTGCTATAAACACAGCTGAATATGTCCCAACCTCTCATTAAAAAATACCCGCTTTTGGTGCTACAAATACAGTTGAATATGTCCCAGTCTCACGTTAAAAAATACCAGCTTGTGATGCTATAATTATGGCTGAAAATGTCCCAACCCCTCGTTTAAAAATACCCACTTTTGGTGCTATAAAAATGTCTAGAAATGTCCAAACCGGTCATCATAAAATACCCACTTTTGGTGCTATAAATATGGCTGGAAATGTCCCAACCTGTTGTTAAAAAAATGTTGCATATCAGTGATTTGCCGAGACAAAAATGCCAACATTTTATTCTTGAGACTGGGCTGCTACCCCATATACTACAGAGAAAAGCAATCCCGCTGTGTAACGCAGACCGGGGTAGGCAGGGTACACATCTGAACAGGTCACCAGTTTATCACAGGACTGACACAAACTGAGACAACCATTGACATTCACAATTTAGATTCTCCAATTAACCTGATGTGCAGCCTTGCAGGTCTGTGGGAGACATGCAAACTCTACACAGAAAGGCCAAGCCGACCAGCGGGACCCGAGCTTCCTGCTTTGTGGATCACAGTACTGAAGAGTAAACACCGCTCTACTGGCCGGCAATGATTGATTTAGTAAATGTCATTTCTGCCTCAGCAACCCTCAAGTGCCTGCCCCACACACACACAATCTTTAGAGAGTGATTTCAACACAGCTGATATATCATGTCGACCACAAAAGAGGTGAACCAGCAGTTCTCCTTTTTAGTTTCTGCACACAGGGTCAGCATATCAGAGTCTCTGGACATCATCAGCAGATCAGCTTAGAAAGACCTCTTGACCTCTTCTGACACATTTCTGTCTTTCTTTGTTTTCACTATCTGGATTTTATGCAGTTTTGTGTGTGCAAACAAAATATGAATACAATATAACGTCATGAACACATTTATTTTAAAGATATTAATAGAGCATAACCTACACCCTCTCATTATTTATGTTGCTCTTATTACAGGAAAGTTTCCAGGGGTTGCTGAGGGATATGCTTTTGTTGACAGAGCATTAGCTCATCTCATGAATATTGCCTGGTACAATCCTTACTGTAGCTCACTCATTTTCCATAACTGCTTATCCTGTTAGGGGTTGCGGGGGGGCTGGAGCCTATCCTAGCTGACACTGGGCGAGAGGCGGGGCGCACCCTGGACAGGTCGCCAGATTATGGCAGGGCTGACATTCCAGTGGATGTCACATTCACACGTACAGCCAATTTAGAGTTACCAATTAACCTAGCCTGCCCAGACTGTGGGAGCAAGCCGGAATACCTGCAGAAAACTCACGCCTGACACTGAAAGAACATGCAAACTCTACACAAAAGGGCTCCCCCACCCTGGGTTCAAACCAGAAATCCCTCTAGCTGTGAGGCAACAATGCTAACCACTACATCACCGTGCCACCTGCAATCATTAGCTGTTTCTCCTTAATGTTAATCCTCCCTTTATTTTGAAATTGATACATCAGAGAAAGTTATTTGACACCTGCCAAGAAAACAATCTTGAAATCCTAGATATCCTGCCTATCTGGACACAATCACTTTGGATAAATAATGAGCAGACTGAACAACACTCTAAAGCTGAGGTCTGCTATTGCTTACTGGTGGACATCATGGATTTTATATTGCAGAGGAACTGAAAAACATGCAGCTGTCAAGGACAATAATATACTTGTGATCTGTATTTTTACCCTTGACTGTCATGCTGTTTTTTATTGTTAGTACTGAACTGTTGTTGATTGCATCTAGTGGCTCAAATTGTGATTATCCAGAGGGTATTTTTGTGTGTGACACTCAGGAAATGCTCTCGGCTGTTTTATTAAAAATATTTTTATAGTGTCTTTCAGGGGATTTAAGGACACTTTGCATGTGTAAGGCAGACAAAAAGAAAGGACTCAAGAGTAGAAAATAACGTATCAGTGTTTGCCATTGATAAAATAATTAACTCAGTCCACTGGCCTCAGTGATCAGGTAGGTTTCAGTTAGGTGACAGTGCCTGGGCTTGGTGCAGGTGGGAACTCTGGCAGTTGAATTCTTCACAAGCCTGTCCAGTGTTTTGTTGAGTCCACTGCAATAATCCAGACAAAAGGTGGTGAAGGCATAGAGGAGGGTCTGTGCCACAAAGTCTCGAGGTAGTCGGATGCAGATTTGGTGATGGATTTGATTGTGCAGCGGAGGGAGCAATGCCCTGTGATTGCGAAAGTATTTTCTTTCGGACAGGATGTGTAGGGAGGAAGTCCTCAGTGGTGTGACCAGTGATTTCGGCTGTGTCAGATCGGCTCCCAGCCAAGAAGTGTTCCTCTACACTGGCCTTTGCTGAACACACGGCGATGATCTCATCTGAGGAAGACAAGAACCAAGTGTTCGTTTAACAATTAAGTTCTGTGAGTCATGTATTACCCTGCATATTAGAAAAGACTGTTGAACAAGTCCAAACAATATACAGCCGAGACACGTCAGACAAGCGTACAGTTATAAGGGCATTTCCATGAATTGCAGCTGGGATACACATTGCCTAAGAAACAGGTTGATACTTGTTTTGTTCTTTTTTCCCATGTTTTTTCTGCCTTTCCAGTTTAACATGCGGAGGATCCCAAGGCTCAACACTTTCCAGGAACTTGAACAGCTGCACCTCAGTCTCTGTGAGTGCAGCAGGAAAACACATTGCATAACACAAAAGCTGCGATGTGTGCCTGTACACAGCAAGTCTGTGGTTGACGGTGTGGTGTTATTATGGAACAATATGTGACAGTGGGCGGGGCCTGTACTCTGTAGAACATTTCTTTTGTGTGAAACGTGAAGTCCTCTGAGTGTTTACCCTCACGTCTGCTTCAAGGACAACCGCACAGCAGCCAGAGGACATTGCTCAGTTTCTAGAAGCGCTGAATGTCATGGAAATAGAATGATGCTGCAAATGACCACAGCCTGCAGCTAAAAAAGCCTCAACCATGAGACTGTTTGAAGCAAAAGTTGCAACGGTGTGATATAACTCCACCGTGATCTTCCAAAAACATTTCGAGGAACACAACCTCCCAGAAATTATATGTATGCCAGTATTGTGTAAAAGAGGCTGCGGCCATCATTACTGACCCTGTCTCATCTTCATTTGGTTTTGGTTTTGGATTTGTCTGTTCCAAATACCACACACTTAACATCATGAACTGAAACTGGGTGTCCTTTGTAACAGTTCAAATATATATATATATATAAATATATAACCAATAGTAAGCCACTGCTCCTCATCTTTTTATCCTGTGAACCCTTAAAGACTAGTTCAACATTTTCAAATAAAGGATCATAAGAGACAGTGTTTGGTCTTGTTTTAGGGATCAGTAATGTTATATCAACCAGCACCATATTCTTTATGTGGCTCGTGGTTTCTTACATTCAAACAGAAGGCTCTCATATCACAAATCAAATCCCACTTCAGATCCTGCCATCCTTGATATTGTTGCGTATTGTCCACAACTGCAATTGGGGGAAATAAAATCAGTAACACTTTATAATATAGCTCACAATTTACATTGTACTTTTATTGTATGAATCATATACCCGGAAAATACGTACTACTGATAAAAGACTACAAGAAAACAAGACTATGGGGACAGAGGTGTAACAACCGGGCATTTCAAAGGAGAGGAGGAATAAATGATACTCTTAAAGGGATGGCTCAGCTTTTTTGAAGCAGGGTCATATGAGCAAGGTACTTTTCCTTAGTCAGTGTATTACAGCCAGTAGATGTCGTTTGGCATGGCCCCAGTTCGGAGAAGCAGGCTGGAGTCCGACAGAGTGTACTGCTGTGGATAGGGGTCTGCAACTTGACTTATTTTTTAGCTGACATTTACCTTTTTAGGTGGCTAAAATATATTTTATTGCTAAGTTTCTGTGTCCGTACTCTGTTTCTCCAAACTGTTGGTGTGCTGACCACCATCTACAGTAGATAAAACACCAACTATGGATACGTACCTCATACAACCCCACTTTAAAAGATGTGCCTGTAAGATTTTTTATAAGCACTGGGTACCTACAGGGTGCAGCACTGGAAGAATGGTGTTAAAGATATTGATATTCTGCAAAGTAATTATGGTCTAACACATTTCACAGTTACAATATGTTACCGAAACTATAGGGTAAAAAAAGGTCAGGGGAGGGGCTTTAAAAAAATCTCTCAAAACTCAGATGGTGGGGTGAATTTTAAACATACATAATATATAACATAATTATATGTTATTATGGATAACTTTATTCATGACCTACAAATGGTGCAGTGCAGTGGTTGGTTTAAGGAAGGAGCATGTACTGTAGGTGGAGGTCAGTTGAAGGTCTTCCTGTCCTTATGGAGGAACTTGTTTTGCAGTTGGTTTGCTGAAGGTGCAGCCAGACATTCCACACTCCCTCAAGGCTGTTTTCTTACTTCCTCTCTCTTTCTCTCTCGTTCTCACAGGCTCTTAAACACACACTCACTCACAGACAAACACGCACACATACACAACATACAGATTCTTTACACAACTGCACGTCAGTTTATGTCCCACTTAGATCTGTGAGAGTGCAAAACAACACATCTGTGATGCATGTTCCACCTTGTAAGCTGTTTTCAACTGTACTGTATATGTGTGCAGGTGGAGGATCGCTGTGCACAGACAGAGGTGGAGAAGCCATGTGTGCAGATGGAAAAACAGAAAGAAGCTGTGTGTGAGGGTCGAGAATCTGTGTGTGAAGGTGGAGACTCTGAAAAGAAGCTGTGTGTGCAGATGGAAGTAGAGAAGCTGTGTGGGCAGGTGGAGAAGCTGTATGTGCAGGTGGGGAAGCTAAAGTAGGCTGTGTGGGCAGGTGGAGAAACTATGTGCGTGGGTGGAGTCTGGCTGGTGGAGCTTGGGTCTGAACTGCTCATGCAGTTGCCAGCTGAATGGGTGTTTCTCAGAATGGGTATGCTCAGACTGTTTCTCTGTTTCTCAATCTGGGCATGCTCAGACTGACAGCGGTGGATGTTTTTTACCTGAGAACACTGCCCTCAGGGTACTGATAAAAATAGGCTTGGTCTACTTGGAGTGATTAATGGAATACTCTGCCCTCAAAATGATCCTTTGTTTATCAGTTACTCGCTCTGTGTTACACTAAATTCACTTGCATTTTCTTGCATGCCTCTGCAGTAAACAGAGAACCCAAAAATGGAGAACATTCTTGATGAACGTGTATCACAACAGTTAAACTACACTCACCGGCCACTTATTTAGGTACACCTGTTCAACTGCTGGTTAACACAAATAGCTAATCAGCCAATCAGGTGGCAGCAACTCAGTGCATTTAGGCATGTAGACATGGTCAAGATGACCTGCTGAAGTTCAAACTGAGCATCACAATGGGGAAGAAAGGTGATTTAAGTGACTTTGAATGTGGCATGGTTGTTGGTGCCAGATGGGCTGGTCTGTCAGAAACTGCTGATCTACTGTGATGTTTATGCACAGTCATCTCTGCGGTTTACAGAGGATGGTCAGAAAAAAGAAAAATATCAAGTGAGCAGCCTTTTGGGCCCCTTAGTACCAACTGAGCATGGTTTAAACACCACAGCCTACCTGAGTAGTGTCGCTTGTCCATCCCTTTATGACCACAGTGTACCCATCTTCTGATGGCTACTTCCAGCAGGATAACGCACCATGTCACAAAGCTCAAATCATCTCAAACTGGTTTCTTGAACATGACAATGAGTTCACTGTACTCCAATGGCCTCCACAGTCACCAGATCTCAATCCAATAGAGCACCTTTGGGATGTGGTGGAACGGGAGATTCACATCATGGATGTGCAGCCAACAAATCTGCAGCAACTGTGTGATGTCATCATGTCAATATGAACCAAAATCTCTGAGGAATGTTTCCAGCACCTTGTTGAATCTATGCCACAAAGAATTAAGCCAGTTCTGAATGCAAAATGGGTCCAACCTAGTACTAGCAAGGTGTACCTAATTAAGAGGCCAGTGAGTGTATGTCAAAACATCCGTTTACACACTCTCATACAACTCATGCAGTATAATCTAAGTCTCCTTCATCTAGTTGTGTGCGCTGTACTTTACAAACATGAGCATTTTCACTAAAACATTACTATTTAAATCACTTCTGCAGTGGTAGTGTGCACCTGCATTTGAATTCTGCTCATGCACTCCACTGAGTTGCAGAGATGCACTAAGTGTTAAATGATGTAAGGTTTTAGCAAAAATGCATGTGTTTGGAAAGTATTGAGCATACAACTGGATCAATGAGACTGGGATTACACTGCAGGAGTTGTGTGAGAGTTTGTGAATGTATCTTTTGATATAGTTTTACTGCTGTTTAAACGTGGCGCCCTTCTGACACCAGTTCATCAAGAATTATCTCTGATTTTGGATTCTCCGCTCATGGTGGAGGCATGCAAGGAAAACAAAGTGTTGTTCATCGGCCCTGACAATCTGCATGCGTACATGAAGTCATATTTTGTGGGCGCCCACTACGTCACACAGTAGAGTGGACGCCCCATGTACAAAGGCCTTGTCCTTGCCGCAGCAGCTGAGGGTTCAATTCTAACCCATGGCTCTCTGTCCTGTCTTGTAAAGGCAAAAAATCTGAAAAAAAATCTTTAGTCATATTTTGGTGCCTTTGCAGTACATCGAGTCTGTGGTGATTTAAATTTGATATATCAAATATTAGCAAGCTTCTCTTGCCCTGTTTTTTCCACCTGAAAAAATGTTTCCAAGATGAACTCAGTTGTTTTTTTAAAGATGCAGAAACTGCTCTACATGCCTTTATTTCTTCGTGACTAGAATACTGCAATACCTGTATTTTCTCAGCACCACTACACTTGATTTTGACATTTTATTAATATTTGAATTGATCAGATTACTTCCAAGGCTTCTCGTTGCTCCACTGGATATTTCAGAGTTGCTCTCCCCTGTGTAGCTGTGCACAGCCTGAGGCTCTCAGACGAGAGCCTGCTGGCTGTTCCCAGACTAGATTCATGACCATGCCTTTGCTATGTTTGGTGATGGATGGTTCATATTTTTTTAAGTGATCACTTGATGCCTGGGATCTCTTTGACAGACTGAGTTTACATTGAGCAGCAACTCTCTATGCTGTTGGCATTTACTATCAGAGTGAAAGTAACTTTAGCATGAGTATGCAGTAAAAGGGCCAGATGTAATTCTACAACAGATGTGTAGCAGAACCAAATAAGGACATAGTGACCTGCATTTTGCACACTCAAATTCCACAAGTGAAAGCAGCCTCAGCAGAGGAGAGAAGAAAGTCCCTCCCGTGTGGAGCCAATGCAGTACAGCGGCAGGGCAATAAAAAAAAACAACAGACTTCCTCCAGAGGATGCTAACATGCTCTGCCTGCATGCCCCACGCATGAACAAGGATTTCAGCCAATCACAGGACGCATGGCAGCAGATAATCAGCCAATGGCAGCTCCGCAGGTTTCCAGCTTTGTTTTTCTGGATGAATGTAACAGCTGAGAAAAAGAGAAGTGGGGAAACCTGTCAAACTTCTGAGATTCTGAGAAGTAGGGCTTCTGACAATATGACTGAGTGTACACTATAAATTCCAACTGACATGAGACTTTTGTTGTATGACATGCTCCTGTGTCTGAAAAGTGAGACGCAATTGGAAACAGAAAAGATCCAGTTCAACAACAACACCCGATGTTCTAATCCTTGTGCGAATGAGGTTATATGGTTTATTGAAACACTTCACAGTGTCTTTCAGGACACAACTAGTCTCGCTCACCAGACCTTTCTCAAGAAAAGGACACAACTGATCTGTTTAAAATGCTGGGTATCTGAGTTATGGATCTGGTGGTGGCTGTGTCCCGATAAGCCCTGGGTAAAGCATAGCATGGCGGTTTGACACTGTGCAGTACGATAGACAGGCGTTTTATCTACAATAAATTAACTGAGGTGTAATAACAATAGCTTGGGAGCTGGGAGCTGTGGGAGATGTTCACTGATAGATTTTGATCAGCGCTGCAAAGGGCAGTACTTTGTGCCAGAATTCAGTGTATCCCTCAGAATTTCCCCTCCTCGTGATATGAAATGATATTTTTGGGATATATTGGATCATAATTATATTTCATAATCATTATGATTTTGACAATATCGAGCTATTTCATCCTAAAACTAGAGACCATCTTGTGATGTGGGCCAGGGGTGTAAAATCTGGGGGGCAATGGCCTCTTTTCCTACTTCCTTCCCCGCTACATCAGCCCTCTCTCTTGAACTACGCCCATCTTTGAACTTGGCCTTCATTTTGATCTCGATGAAACACCTGTGAAGTTTTTTAACTGCATCTTGCACGACAATCGCAGTGACACCCACTGCACCCAGTCAGACATAATAATACCTGCATTAACATATGACATATACATATAAAAATGCCCTCTGTGGTAGTTCCCGCTACAACAGGTGTCAGCAGGACCACATTTTATCATGATGATGCACACACACTCAGACTCACAAGATGAAAACAACACCAGCCGTCACGACTGGTAATCATTTGCTGGTGAGTTTACCACTCATGGTGAATCTTCCTCAGTCTGAGAAGTCATCACATGAAGGATGTCCTCAGGGTTATCTCAGCTAGGGCTGGCAGTCTCTGTTGAAAACTGGAGCGATGGAGTTTAAAAGATGTTGGTAAAGACAGTGACAAGCTGCATGGGAACTGTAGTGGTTTTTCAAGCTTGACCTTGACTAAAAGTCAGGGTACCTCAGACTCTGCTGTTTTAATTTTATCCAATAGCTTTTGAATCTGTCTCTTGTGAGTCCCCCAACTTTATGGAAGTGATATTAAATCACTGGACCTTTTCCAGTCACATGTACAGCATCTCCATCAGGTAGCTTTATTCAGACTATAATAAAATGTAGGCAGGGAAGTTTTTTTTTAGCCTTCTTAGTGAAAGTAAGACATTCATTAAACTGTCATGATTTTAAAACACATGCTGAGTCCATATCTTGATCCCATAACTCCTGTGATGGCTCTAAAGGTGTGAATAAGACATATGTCCAATTACATGGAGTTACATCATCTCACTAAACGACATGAGTTTCAAGCATGTAATGAGTATAAATTATAATACCAGGGATGCATGACACATGAGATTATTAGACTATGAAGACTTTGATTCATTTTATATGAGTAATTGGCTATGTTACGTAACTGTAACTTCTCTGCATATTTTTCAGAAGCATGCTTTGAATCATCGTTGACCGTAGGCGTGTGATCAGACTTGCTGTGCAAGCCATGAACTTTCTGCTGTGAATCACTGAGGGAACAACAGAGGAAGGTTGAGGAAAAAACACCACAGAGGTTCTGTGTGTGTGTGTGTGTGTGTGTGTGTGTGTGTGTGTGTGTGTGTGAGCATGCAGCTCTCGAATGCTTACCCTCGTGAACAACTGCTTTAGCCAAAGAGGAGGCGAATTCTCTGCCGCCTCAGCCAATCACAGGCAGTGTCTGAAGACAGAGCAAGGCATGCAACTCGCTGGTAAGAATCATGACATGATGGTAATTATTGTTGCCCAAACACGCACCCTAAACATAAAAGCAAGCTGTGTCAGGTTTATCTAAAGAGCTCAAAAGGCAGAAAGTACAGGGAGCGTCTCTATTGTATTACAGTAAAATAACACATGCTGACCTCTGACCTACATTTACACTTTACTAAGTCAACATATGTACTGTAACGTATTCTTTTAAAGGAGCATTGTTTTATTTAAATATACACTAGAATGGTTTGGTCTGGTGGTATAAGATGGCTGTAAGCAAGACAACCCCGCTTCTGATCACTCAGCAACCTCTGTTGCAAGTCACCCCAAAGTTTTCTGTCAGTTCCCATTGTCAAACTATCAGGAAACGTCAAAGAAAGGAACAAACCAACAAAAAAAGAGGGACCTTTTCTAACTAAAGACTGTACTCTGACTCATGGCTGTGACCTCTCCTGTTTAAGACCTCCTATCTTATCTAAATTAAAGGGATAGTGAACCCCAAAATCAAAAATATCTACCTTACCTATAGTGCTATTTATCAGTCTAGATTGTTTCAGTGTGAGCTGCTGAGTGTGAGTATTGGTGTGGTCTTGTTAGTGAAATGAATTTTTATAACTAAATTTGGGAACAAGACCACGCCTTGAACACATCACATTTCCGTTTAATAAGTATTTAAGCACACCTCATCCATTTCCTACTCCTCTGACTCAGTTTCCACATCCCTCCCCCCCCAAACCCCATTTCTTTTTTGTTTCCTTTTCTCTCTTTTGTGTTATTACAGGAACCGGGGGCTCTGATCGTACCCCAGAGATTGAAGAGACAGCTCCCCCTCAACTTCCTGGTTCCGACCACCAAGCATCTGTCCATCCATCCGTCCATCCGCCCATAACTCTCTTTCCTCCTCTCATACCTTCACCCCTTCTCCCCCTCATCCTCTCATCCCTTCATCCTCATCCCCTCATCCCTTCATCCCTCACCCATCCATCCCTCGACCCTCATCCCTTGACCCTCATCCCTTCATCCCTCTCCTCCTCAGTCATGACTACTCATCATCCATAACATGTAATAAATCATTCTGAAAATACTATTGGTGTGGTCTTGTTAGTGAAATTGTATTTATGTGATGCAGGGATTTTCTACATGGAGGTTATTGTACACATTGTGATGAGGTCTATAGGACTACGCTGCAGACTGAGTCTCTGCTGACAGTGAGAAGCAGGGAAAAAACTCTCCTATACGAATGAGTCCAAAGTGGGGCCATTTTTGGACAACACTGGAGCTCTATGGCACGAAATGTTATAGCCTTCACGTGTGACATGACACATTTGGCAGCGCACGTCATCGTCATAACACACAACATCATGTGAAAGAATATCTAAAGGGGGAATGCTGTGCATCCTTCCAGTAGAGTTCGACACACTTGGAGAATCTGGGACAAGGAGCACGGAGTGGTTAAGTAGTCTTAGCCGTGTGTTGGTCAGGTGTTCAGGAGGTCACACCTTACCAACACACTTTGATTGTTTTTTGTGTACTTTGTCAATAATTAGACAATTCTATGAAAAGACTGATGTCCTTGGTTATTGTAATATATACTAGGGCAGACACATCCCTCCCAATATTCAAATCAAAATGTCTTCCCTAATATATTGATAAACTAGAATTACAGTCTTGTGGGCGTACACCCATTATCCCCCCAACAGCACAAAAAATCTATGCAATCATCACATTGTCAAGATGGGCACCCAAGATGAGTGTCACCAATTCAGTATCTGACCAAACATCTTATGGTGTTATGGTGTTGAGTAATGGCCAGAAAAAGGCTTCATGCAGAATGTTATGATGTCACAGTGAGTTGACCTTTGGGATATAAAATGTCACCACTCGTTATATCCTATTAGGCATTTGTGTTTTGTCACAATTAGCATATGAATTATTGAGTTATTGCCAAAAACATGTTTTGTGAGATCACACTGACCTTGACCTGTGACCTGAGACCACCAAATTCTTATCTGTTTATTCTTCAGCCCAAGTGGACATTTGTGCCAAATTTGAAGAAATCCCCTCACTCACAAGAATGAGACAAACAAGGTCTGACTGATCTTGACCTTTGACCTGTGACCTGAGACCACCAAAAACTAATCGGTTCATTGTTGAGTCCAAGTGGACATTTGTGCCAAACGGATGGACAGACAGATAGACAACCAAAAACATAAAGCCTCCAGCCTCCATCACGCAGAGGCATAAAAAAATTATAAATAAGGAAAAAATGTTTGCTTTGCTGCAACAGTTAACCACACACCACCATCTAAAAAAGTCATTATCAAACATAATCATAATCATAAATAAACTTCTATAAATAAAATGAATAGTATGGTATGCCATAAAAAATGTCATAAAAATGTTCCCCCCTCCCCACCCCAATATCCCGGTCAGGATTTCCTTTTCCATGTGCCACTAATTTCGTTAAATTCCTTTAAAGAGATATCTGCATATTAATGTGGATACATTTTTAGAAAAAGCTGATATAGGTTTATCTGTCATCGCACGATAGCCATTGGGTTCCAAGATTGCATTTTGGCCGATGCGTTTTCACCCATAGACTGTATAAAATAATGGACGTAGCTACCGTGACATCACCCATTGGTTTGTGGGCTGCTGTTTCAAAGCCTTGAGTTTGGCATTTTGGCTGTCGCCATCTTGGTTTTTGGAGCCAGAAGTGAGCATATTTGGATGAGAGGGTGGAGCTGTGGAGGAGCGAGGGGTGGATCTGACTCATAGACTGTGGTGATGCGTTGCAGGCGGCCTGTCACTCAAAGTGACCACACCATTAAATATGCGTAACTTTAAGCCTTAATAAAATGTAAATGGTGAGTTACATAAAAAATTACCCACCTGTACAGCTGTCGTGAATGTTGAAATTAGCTATACAGACCAAAACTGTTTTTTGTAACAGGCTACAAACATGTTTATTTTTGCTGTAAAGTTGTGTCTGTGGAGATTGACTCCATCTTGGAGCCAGCCTCCAGTGGCCATTTGAGGAACTGCAGTTTTGGCACTTCATGCTGGCTTCATTTTTCAGCCCAGGAGGTTGTCGTTTGGTTCCCCCTCTTTTGTTCTCCACACGTGATTGGTTAGGTTATTACCTGATTCTACTCAGACTGCATACAGAAATCAGAAGGCCTCCAATACCAAAACCTTGTCTTGTTGCCTACAGATTCTGCATACATATGCAGATATCTGTTTATATAGATAGTATTTTTTTATTGCAAGACAAAACATTAACAGAACAACAACAACAACAACAACAACAAAATGATTTCATCTTTTATATAATTAACCATCATGTTGTTGTGTCTGTTATGTAATGTTGTTTTGCACAACTACAAAAAAGGAACGCGCCATAGGTAATGGAAAACTGAGGATCAGTTTCTCCTCCATGTTGGTCTTTCTTGGAAAGCAGATGGACAGTGGAGGAGTGTGCAGTATTTTCCATGCACATGTCAGTCAAACAGACTCTGGCCGTTCCATTTGTTGACACTTGCTCCACAAGTGACTGCACCCTCCTCCTCATCTGCCCAGCCTAACACTGGTGGCAACATACTTAGAAACTTTCGACACCTTCCCATGTTGCCTCAGCCCTTCCCCAAATTTCTAAACCTGTTCTTGTTTATATGCATATTCTATATTTTGTATCTTTCTTGTAGTGACACTCAAAAAAGGGGAAACATTACATTTTGCTTGCTAGTTGACTTCTCAGTTAAGAAAGCATGTTTGTTCTGCATTGCCATAGTAACTTTAAACTGCTGAAAGTGTCAAACTGTGACCCTCCTCAAACCCCTGAAACATTGTTAACAAGGACAAAACCCCTCACTGGCTGCCCATACAACAATAGGAAATACCATTGCAAGGCAATAAAGAAATGTGCATGTGCTTGCATTGTGGGAGGACTATTTTAGGTGCACAGCAGATTATAGCTGATGTATTTTAGTAGGCCATGTCATGAGAAGCCAAGTATGCAGGGCAGAATAAGGAAGGGAGAAAAAAACATGCCACTCCACAGATGGAGAGAATGCATACAGCTAAATAGATGTGTGAAGGTTAGAGCCTGTAATGGTTACTGCACCCACTGTAAAGGTTTAAATATGTTGAGCACAACATACAGATAATTTAGTATTCTTACAACCTAGTACTTAAATGTATATTTTGTCCATGTACTCATCCCCTGGGAAGCAGGACTGTGCTCAGAAAACTTCATGGCCTCTGAGGACCATGACATTCTTGGGTTGTGAAGCAACATTTCACCCTCCAGCGATCGACAGGCCTGCAGCAGCCAACACCCCTATCTCAGAGTGATTCACAAATAAACAGTTTCCTTATCTGTTGTTTTCAGCAGTTACCAGACGTCAGCAGCACAGAGCGGAGAACATACTTTGAAAGGGAAAAATATCATGCACAGGACCCTGGCTGCAGGCTCCACAACAGGAGCACTGGCTGGAACTATTCCACAGTATGTGCCTGTCGCCACATGAATCAACCCTCCTGCTTGTGTCTCTCAGAGGCCGACAGTGTGCGCCTTCGCATTTTACAAGATCTGATCTATTCCCACTTGTCTGTAGAACAACTGAAAAAGAACTTCAGCTCTAATATTACAGAAGTTATCAACGTTTGGCATCTTTGTGAAAACTTCTGCAAAATGATTCCTAACTGGTATCTTCTGTCACCCATAATTCATAATAATGATCATTGTTTTTCATTCGGTCAGTGAAGTAGTTAAAGTTGCTCTCTTTGACACCTGTGGACCTCAGAGGAATTTCATTAATTCTGCTTTAAGTACTAGAGTAAAGACACTTTACATTGGGGCCTATCCCAGCTGACATTGGGCGAGAGGCGCGGCACACCCTCGACAAGTCACCAGACTATCACAGGGCTGACACATAGAGACAGACAACCATTCACACTCATATTTACAACCACGGTCAATTTAGAGTTACTGATTAACCTAACCTGCATGTCTTTGTACTGTGGGAGGAAGCCGGAGTACCCAAAGACAACCCACGCTGACACAGGGAGAACATGCAAACTCTATACAGAAGGGCTCCCTCACCCTGACTTTGAACCGGGAACCTTCTTGCTGTGAGGTGATGATGCTAACCATTGCACTGCTGCGTCGTGTACCTGAAGCAGCTCAAATGAAATTTCTTTCACCTTCATATACTGAGACGGAGGCAGAAATCTCAAACATGAGACACATAATTTATATCATATCCTATACAAATAAAACTTAAAGTTTCTGCATGGTTAGATACCATCAAGTGAGAAATATTTTGTTGCAATTTGAGTGAACTAGCCCTTTAACTCAGTGGGTGGAAACAGAGCAATCCATATAACAGATTTTTTGGTGACAGCGAGTACAACATCTTTCAGTCGAAAGTCACTGTGTCATTGGCAGCTAGTGCGTCTTTATGAGGGGTGAACACTTTGTCATCCTGTGTCTCAGTAGTATACATTGAGCTGTCGTAACAGCCAAAATTCCCAGAAGCCAGAGGGCTGACATTCTTTAGTTGAGCCCAAAATAGACAGTTTTGCAGAGACTTGGAACATCTTGATCAGGACTTTAAAAATAATTTACCCTGTTGGATGTTATTGCACTATTTCTTAAGTACTGGACCACTGACCATCTCAAATGTAGCGCAATGTAATAGAGGCACTGTTCTCTTCATATCTCCAACCATGTTGCATTTCTATCATTGCTGTGGTGTCCAATGCCTGTCCAATTGTAACACTAACTTATCAGATCATGCAAACATAATGAATGAATTCAGTACAAAAACTGAAATGCAAAGTTTATGTGATAGAGCTTCATCAAGGCATCAGCTGTTCAAGCTATGAGCCTGTTTATACCTGGTATTAACATGCAAATCTGTGATCAGAACACACATGGACAGCGAAGGCACAGAGCTGTCCACGTGTGTTATTACATCATTACACATAGTTATTACATCATCTGCTCGCCAGCATGCTCGGGGTCACGTTAGGGGTTGTGTCAGTACACCTAGAGATATTGCTGTCAGCAGAATCCAACACATCATACAACACTTTTAAAATGACTGTAAAATGGACAAATTTTAGGGTGCTGTTACCAAAACAACCACCACGTCCTGCATTGATGATGTAGTCCTTATTAGGGACGCATCAGGTTGCATTAGCATTGACACTACAAAACATATGTGATCAAATGTGTCCCAGACCACCTCAGGCAATGGTTTTAGCAATCGGATCACAATGCGTCTTGGTGGTCATTCACACTTGTATTTAGTGCTGTCCACTTGTATCAGGCTCTATCTGTCCATTATCTGCTGCTTATCTGGATCAGGGTAATGGTGGCACCTGGCAAGATAACCCAGTCGTCCTTATCAAAATACTACAAGGAAACTCTTGAATGTCAAACCGTGGTAAGAGAGTGTGCATCTTTGATGTTTGGCATTTCCCAGATCTGTGACCAATATTTTCACCAATCTGAGATTTCAACAGTGGAGCGAGTAATTCAATCCAAAGTCCTGCTATGTAGCAGAGTAACAGGCTATACCAGCATTTGACTCCTGCACACTTACTCCATGCCACGGAAGTTTAATAAAATGTCGATCCTACTTGGATCTTCGTCAGGTAAGAATGTTTGAATAGTGGATTGTTTTACATATAAATACCTCGGGCGTGTCTTTTTTTTTTCTTGTCGTAATTTGATCAAGCTCATTTTTTTTAGAGGGGAGTTAAGACTCTGTACATGCATTCATAGGCTGACCAAACGTCCTCTTTTGCCCGGACATGTCCACTTTTCACGTCCCGTCCGGGGCGTCCGGGGCGTCCGGGGGGTTTTTATAAACTGATGATAATGTCCGGTTTTCCGTGTGTTTGTGTGTGTGTGTGTTAGAGTACGGCACGGGCAGCATATTTCTGTCTGAACCCGAACCGAGCCCGACATTATTTAATGACCAAAGCACTGAGTTTGTGTCACACATTGGTTACAGGCAATCTAACAGGCCGGGCGTGCACCGTGGATGCTCAGCGGAGAGTGAGACCTCCGTGTTTGAGACGGGAGCGGGAGGCGGGAGGTCCGACGCTTCTAGCGAGAGGAGAGGGAGAAATAAAACAAAATAAGATAAAATAGGAAAAACCTGTCTCCCTCTTTTATTTTATTTTCAGCGTTTAATCAAGGCGGAGGCGGGCGGCTGGAGGTCCGAGACTTCCAGCGAGGGGAGAGGTAGAAACAAACAGCCAATGTGTGTCTGTGTGTGTTATGTTCAGGTGTTGTCACGTAAATAACAGTGCCCAAGCAATAAACAGGACAGACAATAGGATTTTATTTATTTTTACACTACATTTTCACTGAAAGCTGACCGAATCCGACCCGAGCCCGAATACAATTTATAGCTACATTTTTGACCAAACCCGGCCCGACCCGTCGGGTACCGTCGGGCTCGGATCGCCACACTCTAGTGTGTGTATGTGTCCCCTATTGGGGCCTATCTGAATTTCTGTCTTTGAGAGATATTATTTTGTAATATAACTGAATTTTCTATCCATACATATAAATTTTAAATATATTAAAATGATAAGGCATCTCATCTCTAGTAAACTGCGAGTATCAGTTTACTGGCGAGTATAGGCTATGTCGTGGCCGGGCCGAGTGTCCTCTTTTTTGGAAATCAAAATATGGTCACCCTATGCATTCAAGATTTTTGCTTTTGCCTGCAACTTGTTGATCATCAGCTGGTTTTGGATGTTTCATCTTCCTGAGTGGTTTGGATGGTTAACTACACCTGCCAACATAGAGCTTGTCAGTCCATAATTGGCGTGTATGAAATACAAATACTGGTGTGGTTTTCACTGGTATTGTCATGATATTGTTGGCTTGACTTGACTTGATACTGGAATTTCTAACTTCAATACAATAACAAGGCTTTAACATTACAATGACGACTTTTCTTTTGGTTAGTACCAGAGAACAGCAGAGTGCCTGTAGTATTGACGAAAAGAGAGAACAAGACAGTGCAGCTCCTATTAGTCTGTCGGTCTGCGAGAAACGAGGACTGATACCATTTCAAATACTCCAAATTGGTAGGTATTGACAGTCTATATTTTCAACAACAATAGTTTCCTCTTTTCCAACATTTTAACCTGATGAAGTTCCCAGTGTAACCAAAATGTTGCTATCATTAAACTCCTTCGGCATGGAGTAAATGCGCAAGCATTACCTTTTCTTTACCGACGCTGTTGTAGGATAGCCTTGCACCTATTGGATGTGCATATAGTTACACTCCTTCAGTTCTGTGGCGACCAATATATTCAGGCCTCTCTGGCCGTCAGTAAGGTCAAAGCACCAATTAGGGCCACAGTATAATAAAGGTCGACCACGATGAAGGTCTGCCCTACAGCAGTGGTTCCCAACTGGTCCAAAAGTGGGTCATTCTGAATGGGCCTTATAAGACTCGTGAATGTGTTAAGTTCGTAAAACTAGCTTAACGACATGGCCAAACACTAGTATGATGCTTAATATAATAAACTGTGTGGACCTTAAACTTAAGACTAAGAAGAAATCTGAACCCCGTGGCTGGACCAGTTGGGAACCACTACTCTAAAGCATCCAGATGGTGCTGCCTCTTCTATACAACTTGTCGAACTTAACGGGAAGGCTGAACCAGAATTAACAAACTACAGATGGCTGATCTGAAAACAGAGATACAAAGGAAAGCTGACACGCTGGATATTTTTTAACATGACTTTATTTATTAAAAAAAAACAACCCATAGGGTTTCATACAAAAAATACTTGTAATAAGTAACAAGAATGCATTGCAAACATACTTTCTTTCTTTTAGTCTCCAACTGTGATTTTCTTTGCGCCCTGAAAAACAGATTTTGTGAAACCACCACAGCAGAGATCTCAGAGTGAAATGTTGTCTATGACAACCACAGATCAGATACAATGATTATCCTCACATAAGGTGCGTCCCACAATTAATGGAGCATCGAAGTTGTATGGAAAATGTTTGGCACTTGCAGTGTCAACAAATTACAGCCAATCACCAAGCTGGGATTTGGAAATCAAAGGTGAGGTTCCAACAAGTTTAGAGTGTTTTACCTAGAACGTTTCACTCTCCACATCACTAACATTGTTCAAACAAAACTTTAAAAAGAAACTGTTGTAGGCAGTAGTAGAGCAAAATGCATCTATCAAAAAGTGCAATAAAGGAACAAGCCATACTTTTTTTAAACACTGGTACATGAGAAAATAAAGATGCTGTATGAGGTTCTATGGGCATCTGAGGAAGGTTCTTCTACATGGAGTAATTCTCGAAGGCAACAATATTCCTGACGCATTCTTTACAGCAACACAAACTGGCTGGAGTTAACAAAATAGATGGTTCCTCTAGTGAAATCCCTTAAAAATACAGGGTTTGACAGGAATGAAAAAGCATCATGAGGAAAGGCAAACCCCAAAAAGTCAAATATGTCACAGCAGGCTGGGGCTGACTCATACAATGCTTGGCCCCCAAAACATAGTCATGAAGTGTCTGTGAATGGACAGTGAGACCCTGAAAGTCTGAGTCTCTGGAAGAACTGCTTATTCAGAAATGTAGCACGTCACAGCTGCTGTGGCTCGACCTCCAGAGCACCAAGAGGAAGACTCAAGATCAGCGAAGGTGATGAAGCGCGGTGAAGGAGTGGACAGACCAGGCAAGTCTCTTTCTGTCCATTTCCACAGTTGTGGCTTTACCTCTCCATCCAACACATCCTCTCTGGAGTTTGGACCTTCTGCTCCTTTTTAAGTGCTTTGGATGGATGGTCCCTGAGAGCTGGACCATAGTCCTTGAATCTCTGCTGGACTTCAACAGACCGGCATCATGCGAGGGGTGTTGCCATTGTACTCCTCCTCAGCCTGGAAAAAATGACAGCTTTATTAGACTAACTATCAGCAAAGGTAACATATTAGCTTGACAGAGAGTGTTTTGTTCAGATATTGGAAACACTTGGATAAGACACCCACCTCACTGTATGCTGGAGGAGGCGGGAACTGGAAGGTTGGAGTGTTCATAAAGATGGGGCTGTCATCACCATCAAAGTCGTCCAGCAGTGGCGTGAGGGGCTGGTCCAGGCGGCAGTCACGGCTGATGTCACAGTAGCTGGGAGGCTCTGAGGGCATCCGGAGAGACACCCAGCTCTGGGAGGCGTTGCTGACTGAACCCTCCTGACTGCTCACGCTGTTGCTGCGGCTGCCCAGTCCGGCAGTACCAATGACCAAGGGCAGCTCCAGGACCACCTTCTCACTACCAGGAATGTGGATGTAAATCTGATAGAGGAATAATAAACGTTTGTTAATGCATATATAAAAACACTGATTTTCAATTCTCAAAATTACACCACAAAAAATCTCATTGCAGCAACTGCAGGCTTACCATTAAAGCATACTCCACACGGATGATGTTGCAGCCCAGCATGGATGGTTTAATCTTTGGTACCCTGATGGTTTTTCCCTGCCAGGCGTCACACATGCCGGAGATGATGTGGTTACCACGCACTGCAGACAGCTTCTGCCGAAAGACTTTGGTGCGGCCGTTGGCCTGGTAGATGTGTTTGGCGATGATGGCTGCCTTGGGCACCACAATGCGAGAGCAGGTGTTCTCAAACTTTGCGTTGATGCAGATGTCTTCGCCTTCGCAGAAGCCACGGCGGTCGATTTTTACATTCAGCGACACCTGGCCATCAGGGATGAACATGCAGGTGACCTTCTTCTCCTTCATGCCACCTGTGGGAGACTGAGAAGAGGCAGGAAGGTCAGACTCAAGCATCAGCTTATTGTAAATGTATAACCAATCAACACAATAGAGCTCAATATGTTTGATCTAATGTTTGAGCTGAAGCAAAACATGCCACGCTGAAAAGCTGATTTGTTATTCAGTGTCAGTGAACTCACCAGCAGGTCTGGGGTGTTGATATCAAGGGGCTCCTCCACCTCAAACTGCTTTTTACACTCGAGGACGGGCTGGTGTGGCCTCTCCATGATAGCCTTCACATAATAGTGGACATAACCAAACTTCCCCTTGTATGACGACACCAGCTGCCTGTAAGAACATGAGTAAGGAAAATCAAAACCAAAAGCTTTCTGTAAAAGATAACTCAATGAAGAACCATGACTCCAAAGATGATGTCATATTAATTAAGAAACAGGGCCTTACCCATGCTGGGGGAGCTCAAATCCAAAAGTGTACTCGTACTTGTTGCCCGGCCTCAAGACAACTGATCCATCAGAGTCTGGAAGGAAAATATTAAATAATTAAACACCTTGTCTTGACTACTGTTTCATTGCCAGCTGTTCAATTCCACATGGGAAACATGAGGGGGATGGCTATCAACTCAGGTCAACAGGAGTCACCCTCCAGTATGCTGTAACGGGAAATCAGGGAAGTTCCGCTTGGATAATCCCTTAACGCCAATGAAATGACTCATACTTGTAAAAACCAGGGAGCAGCAAGGCATAAAATCAATAAAGCATGATGCTAGCAACTCGCTCAAATTAACTACGAGGACTTTTTAGCTGTATGTGTGACTGCAGAGGATGATAATGTGGAAAAGTAACCGTACCTGTGGGCTGGTCGTCCAGTCGCAGGACCTCTTCATATCTGAGGTACTCGTCCTCCTGTCGGCATCGCTGCTTGCCTTTAGCGTACTCCACCTTGGCGCAGCCCAGACCCAGAACCTTCATTGCGGACACACGAGTCACATCGTTCACTTCCACTTCTATCCGTCCAGAGACCTTGTCCCCGCCGCAGTAAAAAGTCTTGCTGGGGTCCGTAAAGATAATTTGAAAGGTTTTCACTCTCTTCGCCATAGCCACCATGACTGCTTGTAAGTGCTTATCTAATAAACCGATAAAACCAAGCCTCGTTGGTGAACTACTCAGTCGCTATTAAACGCTTGCTTGTGCAGCGAAGTTTATCAGTTTCTACTTCTCTCTGCTGTAAACAAAGGGAACACTGCAGGTTTTATATGTCGAGACATGACCAACCATATGAGCAGCATGGCCCAGCGCGTGCACACTGCTCCCATTGGTGGAAAACCTTTGTTTGTGTCAGCGCTAGCCAATCAGCGCCCGGAATCGACGCGTGGACACTGCATGGCTGGGAGAATGTAGAGCGTGCTCAGCAGATGTGAGGAGACAGGACAGGAAGTCGCAGGCACACAGAAAGAGAGGTGCTTTTGTAGTAAACAAACTGAGACCAGGGATCAGCTACGTATATGAGCATTGATCTGACTCATCGGGAGACGTCCAAGTGAAGGTGTTTCAGTATCGAACATACTGATCCTGAATATCCCTCAGGCTATTATTAGTATCAACGGGATTATGCTACTACAACATACAATAATAGGAAAAAAGGACAATAATTTACAGAGCAAGTGGTGTGAATGCTGGCTACTGTATGGAAATGTAGTTGGTAAAAATGTCATAATGAGTATAATACATATTTAATTGGGATTTTTTATGCCTTTTAAAGATTTGATAGTTGAGGGAAGAGATTTTAGCATTATTTCAAGACACTGAGGACACATTTACTGAATCTATACCCAACTCCCTGTCACATTTTTAGCCAAAAGTATCCCCCTACAGAGTTTTGTTCATATGCATTCATAGTGCATTAAAGTAGGCTACATTTTGTGGGAAATACCCAGATGGCATTTGATTCAGCTTATTAATTAAGATAGAGTGTTGATACTGGATTGTTACTGGCCACTAACAATATCCGCAAAAGACATTTCAGGTGTAGTTATGCGACCACATCGATCTGGTTCAGAATAGTGAAGGATTTGTAACTACCTTCCAGTGTACCTTCCGTTGTTGTAGGCCTTAAGAAATTATCTCATTCTCCAGGGGTAAAAGTGTGTAGCCTATTCACCTAACAAAAATGTTTTAACATTTCGTCAACTACTACAGCCAAGACAGCTCAGGTGTAGTTATGGGACCACATCGATCTGGTTCAGAATAGTGAAGGATTTGGTTTAATCAGGGGTAGCTACCTTTCAGTGTGTACCTTCCGTTGTTGTAGGCGTAAAGAAGTTATCCCATTCTCCAGGGGTAGAAATGTACACCTATACACCTAACAAAAATGTTTTAACATTTCATCAACTACAATGTATGTCTACAGCCAAGACAGCTCAGGTGTAATTATGCGACCACATCGATCTGGTTCAGAATGATGTAGGATTTGGTTTAATCAGGGGTAGCTACCTTCCAGTGTACCTTCCGTTGTTGTCGGCCTTAAGAAATTATCTCATTCTCCAGGGGTAAAAGTGTGTAGCCTATTCACCTAACAAAAATGTTTTAACATTTTGTCAACTACAATGTATGTCTACAGCCAAGACAACTCAGGTGTAGTTATGTGACCACATCGATCTGGTTCAGAATAGTGAAGGATTTGGTGTAATCAGGGGTAGCTACCTTCCAGTGTACCTTCCATTGTTGTAGGCCTAAAGAAATTATCCCATTCTCCAGGGGTAAATGATAAAAGTCAAGCTTCACAGTTGATTCCTGAGCTTGGAAATTGCAGCCGATCAAACAATCTGAACTCAAGCTCAATTTACTGACATGTTCTGGAGCTTTTGACTGTATTGCACAGTCTGACTCAGCATGAAAGGTTCTAACTTCTGCAGATCCATATTGTCATGAAACTGATTCTGAGCATGTTTTCACTTCCTATCCATGTTGCCCTAAAAGCTGAACTTGATATTCAGTCATGTGATTGATTGTGATTGATGTCTTTATTTCAAACATGTAAAATACAACAAAAACAGCAGTTTAACACATATGAATAACAAAAAGAAAATAAAGACAAAACAAATTCCATCCACAGATTGCCCCAATTTACATGTGGGAAATGACATGACCCTGGACACAGTAGTTGATATTATAATGACAAGCACTATATGGAATGTGAAAGTTGGTGGCTGAATGTTGAGGGCATACACTTCAAATGCCATCCACAGCAAGGCTGGATTCCCAACTGGCTGAGCCTGCAAAGCTCCAGGTTCAATGCATGTCAACTGTTTGTGCTAATTTCAGTGAAAGTTTCTTTGGGAACAACTCACATGATAAGGGGCAATCTTCCACACAGATTATCAGGCTCCCATCAGATTTGGTCACCCCACGGATATTGACTCCATGGCTTCAGCCTTGGAATGGATGCATCAGAAAACCTGACTGTACCTAAAGATTTGAGTTTTAAGTACAAAGGCTGACTGAAAGGAAAAATATATATACACCACATGTGAACAGGAACAAGTTTTGCAACAACTGTATTTAATGAAGGGCTGTTGTACTGGAATGCATTTTGCAGACAAGCATGTCTTCCATCTTGAAGGTTGAAGGACTGCAGCACAACAAATACATGCAAACCATTCTGACGTTGTGTTTCATCAGTAAAAGTCTGATGGTGCAATGAAGCATTGTTCAAACATCAATATCATTTATTCCAGAGAAAGTTTTAGGTCCAGACAACATGGACATCAGTCCCTCTGTGGCTCCCCCTGGCTTCATGCTCATAAGACTTAATTTGGGTTATGAATACATATGTATACTGGGGCCAAAAATAAAAGATGATAATGACTAGGAGAAGTTTTTGAATGTGTGTGACCCTTAGGAAATTTCCGTTGTAATGTGTGTGCATGGTGTCATGTGGCTGGCACTGGGGCCCACTGTTGTTGCTGTGGGCTGGGAATAGAAACTATTTTGGATCCCATGTTTCCCTTGTGTGAACTTTTACCCACTTATTTTATAATATCACCAGGAACATTTTCCGTCATAAAACCTTTAAAGGAGTTCACCCAATTTCCCAGTCTTCGAGGATGAATCATGCCTGCCCTCATGGACTGATTACTGAAGGAGTGTAGCAGACATAAACCCCAGGGCTTAAAATCCCGCCCATGCAATAGGCTATGACTTGAGTTTACTGTCAGACATTTACTGATGCTTGTGTGATTGGGTGCTAATAACTAGGTGACCCATGTGTTTTGTGGTTTATAGAGGAAAGCACTGCTGCAAGTGAGTTAGTGAGGATAGAGTGACTCTGACCAGTGGAATGACCAATTGTGAGCTCCACATGGCCATGCATGTCAAGGCATACTGAGCATATGGATGGACTGAAAATAGGTGGGGTGTAGGGGGGGCGGTTGCTTGTGTGCAACCCAAACAGGAAAAGCCCTCTTCAAGTCAGGTCACTTGAATTTATATGACCCAGTATTGCAAATAATAATTTTCCTCAGGGGGCTTTACAGTCTGAACAGCAGACATCATCCTTTGTCCTTAGACCCTCACAGCAGATAGGGAAAACTCCCCTCAAAAAGACCCTTTTCAAGACGTCTCCTTTGAAGGACTTAATGAATGCGGAGCTCGTCATCGTGGCACAGTCATTCTGCTTGTGTAAATATACTGCTCACTAGTGGAGGAAATATGCTGCTACAGTTGCAAACTTGAATCTGATGTGCCAGCATCCTCCCACAGTTCTGGGGGCACTTTAAGCAGATTAGATAAAATACTAATCTAAAAATACTAGAGTGCAACACAAATGGCCACCTCAGCAAATGAAGCAGGGGTGTAATTTACAGGGGGGGGGACAGGGGACATTCCTCTGCACTTTTTCCAGAGGGCAGGCAAAAAGGCATGGAGGTTGGAATGGTGTTTGTATCTTACAAGTTGCAGGAAATTATGCAGAGAATGAATGGAGAGTATAGAAATGAGAATAACTTGAAAATAAAAAGAATTTGAATTGACAACAGTATCTATTATGGTGAAGCTTTGAGTGTCTGGTTTAACCCATTTGTGCCCAAAGACTATCAGAAAAAAATTCACACTTTTATCAATGATAGTCCCCAGGGAAAATCCTACATTTGTAATTCTTATATCACGTTTTTTTCTACCTCGGATAGAAAGTAGTTGACTTAGGAAACAAAGTGAGAGTCTCTGAGGGGTGATGGTCAGGACATGGGAAGCAGGTATTTCTATTTTTAGTATATATTGCAGGAACTCTAATATAAAGGCTACAGGAAGATGCATCACCTGTAGGTGTGGTTTTATCCTCAAGGACTCGCACCAAAAGAAAAAATGTACCTAAATTCACCCTAAGAACTTGTTACTCAGTTCTGGAAAAAGTCCACACAACTGTCTTTTTAGATCACAAATCAAACTGAGAGGGTCTTGTGCTCTGAATGATACTATTGGTCTCTTCTGAGGATGGCGTGCTCCTCTGCCAATCAGTTAAGTTAATAATGAAATGAAGGGAATCAGGGCCTGAAAGCTGCACACTTTAGTACAGGGGTATCTGGAAAACTAAAGCCCTTAAGACAGTTTCTTCCTGTATTAACAGTGTCCTCCCCATTTTTTAAATAAAATTCTGTCCTTGAAAGGGGTCACTCAACTCTTTGCATAATTATGTAACCATGTGAATTCAAACAATATCCATACTCTTAGGGCCTTTAAGTGTAGCCTACAACAAGGCTGCGAACTCCGCAGATTTATAACCTGTAAGAATTGATTCTTGGGCAACTTTAAGGCAGCAAAAATCAGACTGCTGTGATTGGAATCATTAAAGCATCCCTTAACTCCATCTGCGATATTTGACATTTCTTTGAAAAATTTAGTACCAATTGTTTCACCCTCTTAACCCACTAATTCACCCCCTCCCTCCCTCCCTGATCCTTGAAGAGGCTAGCAGACTGTGGGTAAAGCATTTCCTTAATGAAAAACTGCACTGCTGCCCCCTACTGTTCTGGACAGGATCCCACAGTGATCCACTTCAAATGTACAAATAATAGACCCAAAAATAGTTAATTTTACAGACAAAATTCTCAAGAATAAAAATGAAAATAACAGCGAAGTGATTACATTCTGCCAAAGAAAAACACTTTCCTAGATATAGTATACATTAGTTAATGGGTTGCATGGGATATTACCATGTTGTCTGAAAGCGACAGCTAAGTAGGCATTTTTAACTCATTTGTTCATAAATATTAGAAGAGACTAGACAAGAGTTGAACTGTTGATATTTTATTTATAGAGTACACAGTAGACAAAGGACAAGGCCAAATCTGATGCAGTAAACACAGATGTCTTTACAAAGTTTTGTCATTTGCAAGAGTGACAGTTCATCTATCCAAAAGCAGGTGACAGCAGATCTGTGCTGACAGTCGTGCTCTCAGCTGGTTACGGATGGCTCGGCATAGATCTGAAAATGAAAGACGCAACACTTCAGCAGTTACACTCAACAGTACGTCTGTTACTTATGTCTAAGGGGCTAGTCATTATACCAATTTACTTTTATTTATTAATGAGACACACTAACGAATATACATTAACAGATAAGAGGAAAAGCAGGTCATGTTCCCAACAGGTCTTCCCAGCAGGCTGCTGCAGAAGCCCGTTGGGATGGTTTTTGTTTTCTGGTCAAGTCCACAGCAAGTCAGGTACGGAGAGTCCTGAAAGCCTTGGTATATGACCAAACCTAAAACAACCTAAACACCACTATAAAGCACGTCACTTGCGTCATTACTTACAGTGAAAGGCACCTGAGAACACCTCAGTTCATGATTCCAGGATCGTTTCAGGATTCTAGGGGGGAAAAAAGGTATTCAGTTATTCAAAGTTATTTAATGTTTGCTGGATCTTTGCAAAACCTTTAGGTGTAGTTCTCAGTTTTAAGATGTTCAACCTCTGCTGGCTAATTTATACGAACAAACGTTTGCAGTGTACAGACAGTTTTCCTGTGTTGAACCCGGACACTTTGGATTGAGCTCTAAAAAGAGGAAGCCATTCCTGATTCACTTCTGGTTGATGATGATAATGATAATAATAATAATAATAATAATAATAATAATAATAATAATAATAATAATAATACATTCCTTTACAAATCGCCATGTGTTCTGCAGTAATATCCCACAACGCTCATGGCAGTGAACATGTGGGTAAAGCGAAACCACAGATTTACTCTCCGAGGCATTTCCAACGACATGACCCTACGGTTAAAGGTCTGTCGGGATAGACCTCAGTTTTCACTGAGACAACTTTCAGTTCACTCACCTCTGTTTCTGAATCCCTGCTGAAGCCTTAGATAAGGAGGCTGTCCTTTGCTGCAGAGGAAACCTGAAAGAACAATAAAGAGTATTTAAGTGAGGAATGTGCCAATCAACACACGCAGTTTCAGTTTTTGTTCAGGTGTCTCACAGTGATCTTTAATACCACCTGGAAACAGTAGCGTGGACATTCCCACACAAAAACTGCATTTTAAAAATTTGTGTTTCAACAATCATACCAGGACTCCAAACACATGCAGCATGGAGACCAACGATGCCAGATGTTGAATTTGTCTCGCACTGACTTATGAACTAACCAGCTGATGATCCAACTGGCTGCAGATACCACACAGTGCTGTCATTATGTACATCCAATCATTGGACAGATACTGAAATTGCAGACAGAAATCCACTTACAGCTGTCATGAGATCATGAGTCTCACACTTTTGCCATCAGTGACCTGAAAACCAAATGATTCCCTGCTGAAGCCTGGGACAGGGAGGCTGTTCATCGCTGCAGCAGAAACCTGGAAGAAATCAGGCAGCAGAATTAGGAATCAGCTTTTAGTCAACACCACAAAGTAGTAAGAGTCCTGATTCAAAAGATGGGGACGCTGCTCCATGGTGTAGTCATTAAGCAGCTAACCTAACCCTATATGTTAAGTTCAGATACAAGGTCAAGACATGCTTTCTTTGACGAGTGCTTCAAAAGACATTACAGGACTCTTAATAAAGCCACCTGGAAACAGTAGCGTGGAAATTAAACTGCTTGTAAAAGGATGTGTGTTTCAACAATCATACCAGGACTCCAAACACATGCAGCATGGAGACCAACGATGCCAGATGTTGAATTTGTCTCGCACTGGCTTTTGAACTAACCAGCTGATGATCCAACTGGCTGCAGATACCACACAGTGCTGTCATTATCTACTATTCTGTTCTCATCTGCCAGCTGACCTGTACATTATACAGATCACTGTTGATTCTGGTGGGCTTTACTTTTACAAGTAGTTTGTGTCCCTCCTGCTATCACACCTGTCCATTTATAGCAGCCACCTGTTGGTTTGTTCAACCACTTGGTGGTGGTGAGGGGGGTAGCATGCATCGTGGGGAAAAAGTGATGTCATTTCATGCCTTCTGTACTTACATTGTGTTGTTGCATCTGTGCTGAGGGGCAGGGCAGTCAGAAAACCTGCAGAGGGCAGAGCGAAGGTGAGAATTTGTTTCCAGAACCACTCACATACTCCGACATCAGTGCAGCGTGTTGTTCAGACAGGCAGCTGTCACTCACACTTCAGAGCAGTTGAACATATTTAGCCAATCATCATGACACTGCAGTCAACAGTAGATATGTTGTGTAATAAGAATTACCCAGCTTGCCTGAGGTCCTCAGCACCTGCAAAGGACATGACCGTTTCAGTTTACTGCCATTAAAAACACATTAATTCAATGAATTCAAATTTACAGCTGTCAGTTCCCATTAGTAACACTGCTACAGTCGGCAGCAGTGGGTTGCAAGAGAATTAATTGCTCTATGCACTGTATGAGCGCTATGGCCCACCTGACAGGACCAGAGCTCATACTGTGCCATCAAATAGGGGCTGCAATAGCCTTTGGACACTTAATGTAATGTGCACGCATTGTTAGGGTTCTGCTTTCTTTTTCCATTGTTCTCCGCTCCCTTTGCGGATAAATTCCTCGAACTTAACTGGGGCGATCAATCCTATTACTAAGAACAAAAATACTAACCTCATGTCCCACAAGGGCAGCGCGAACTGAAGGATAACTTCCCAGGCACCATCATATCCAGCAACAAGGTCATGTCCTGCAAAAGAGAGGCTGATTTTAATAAATGAATTTCCATCTTAATATGCCTCTAAAGTACTTTGTAGGTGCAGTATATTTTCAAGTCATTTTGTACATCTATAAAGCAGTAAACAGAGGGTGAATGTGCCAGGCCTCATTGTCACCGTTCAGCAACCAACAGTGCAGAGGTGAAAGCAAAACCTGACGTTCTATAGCCACTGCTCTTATCCCGGGATCAGCCCACTGCACAGGACAATCCCACTGACAGATCTGCACTGTGGCACTGAGGTGTAGGACGAGGTGTCCAGCAGTGATGCATCGATTTCCAACTATAGCAACACATTTGAAATTAGAGCTGGAAAGATTGATTAGTAGCCAATGCTTAAATTAAAAATTGGCAAGTGATCTGATAATTTGAGTAATTTTAAGAAAGAGTCAAACTTCTGATTACAGCTTCTTAAATGTGAATATTTTCTGGTTTCTTTACTCCTGTGTGACAGCAAACTCAACATCTTTTGGGTTGTGCACAAGATACTTGAGATTTTTGGGAAACACTGATCAACATTTTTTGCAAATTTCTGACATTCAGTAGACCAAACAACTAATCGATTCATTGAGAAAAATTCAAAACTTAACTGACAATGAAAATATTCTATAATTGCAGCTGTATTTTATTGTCAATGAACTTAATATTTGTCATCTTCAGCCCCAGGGTCTCAAATGTGCCAAGTTTGAAACTGAGAAAAATTACAGGCCATCTGTAATCAAGAATGACAGGGAGAAGCGCTGACTGAGTTTGCAGCATAGTCTGAAGGTAAAGCTTATCTTATAGCTTGTAAACTCAGTGTGTAACATTAAATGTTCTTAGGAATGTACACTATTCACCGATATCGGTGCCTTTTCATGCACGCTCTTTAACGGTACTGAAGGTACACCTTTACACGACAAGACATGTAGACTGGTCACAGCAAGATGAAACTAATTCCGTCCATTAAGTAGTGGACATTACCATATTTTAAAAAGTGACAAATAAAATCCTTGAGTTGAGGAAAGCCTTTTTTTTTTTTTTTAAACAGAATCTGTTCAGTGCAAATAGTTTTTTTAGCAGAAATGAATAAGACCTGTAGAATATGGAGATCTTTATGAAAGAAGCCCTTGTCCTGCATGAGATGTCAAGGATCTTTGGAAATCTGAATAACCAATGAGCTTCTTCGTTTTTTGAGCTTTAATTATTTGTGTAATTTTGGCTATTAAAACACATGGGATTCAAAGGGTATTTACAATTAATAACGTACTATATAACAATTTAAAGTTGTCTTTCCCTCCCTTTAGCCAAAAATAAAAAACCCAAATCTTGCATCCCCGTTCTCCACCACTCCTTTCTCCCTCATATGTAATGAACAATCCCTAACACTAACCACCGAGGGAGGGAAACGCTAATGTTAGTCGTCGGGTAAACACATTTCGATACAACCCCGTTACAAACTACTAACGTTACAGTTAATTCAATTTGTTAAAACTCGACACACGTGTCTTCACAAACTTACGCAAACTCAACACTCTCCATGTGGCCGTTAGCTATTTTAGCATCGTGCTAGCTAGCTAGCTGCTAGCATAGTGAGGCTACAATGCTTCACGAGGAATGTGAGGACGTTTCGTTTCAAATGTCAAATACAATCACATTAATGTAATGTTACTTATCAACAGTGGTCGTGTGTGCAGCTGTGTGCTGTGTCTGTTCGGTGAAGAGTTAGATTACCTGCATGTTTTCCGTCTGGCGCTGCAGAGATCAGACAGGGTCCAGTGAGAAGAGAAACCCGGAAAGTGCTGCTAACGTATTTATAGGATGAGTTACGTCAGTTGAATACGGTTTCCGGTACTCTGTTGCATTCAGGGACACTCGGAAATCCAATATTTTTATCGATCCGTCCGACATCGTCCCATGGATATTATTATAGGCACTGATTTCTTTATCTGAAAGGTTCAAAGTTTTTTTTCTCCACTGCGGCCAGCTCCGCATGGATTGTGATAATTCGTGATTTATACATGTGTGATTGAATCCTATTGAAAATTAAAATCTCAAAAAGGTTGGCAAAAACTAATAGATTATGTAGACATTTTCGTCTTTTCCCCGAATTGTATATATTTGTTGTACAATTACATTTATTTTTACATTATTTTATAGCATGAAATATATTTTGTGCATTTTTTTTTTTTTTTTGCAGCAAATGAAACATACACTCCATGTAGCCCTGGGCAATACGTCCTGAAAATTATATCACAATATTTTTAGGCTATATCCCGATACACGATATATATCTCAATATTTTAAGTCATCAGTGCTAGTTCTGGGAGACAAAATACAACATAACAATATTTCTGACCAAATACCCTCTCTGACGTGACAAAGTTGTGGGGGACTATTGTGTTTTTTGATCAACAGTCATCAATAATGTAGATACAACAAATAAGTGGGTTGAGGTAAGCATTAAAACAAATACAAAAGTCTGGTAATCACTTTCATCAATTTCTTATAATGCAGCCTTTAAAATGTAATGTGTCCAAAATCTAAGACGATAATAATAATAATGCCCAGCCCTAACTCCGTGTGCAGAATGTATATAATGAAACTGAATTCATAAAAGATATATATCGTGATTTTACGGTACAGGTGAGTTGAGCAGCCAGAAAGGAACGAGAGGCTCTGATTTCAGTAATAATTTCTCAGATGTTATATACCAAATACAGCGACAGTACATTTTATTACACATTGGATTTTCTATAAATTTCATTATTGTACAATAATAAACATGTATAACTTATTAAAATTCTGTTTTGCTGAGATTTGCAAGAGATTTCTCCTTCCTGGCCATGAACATGTCAAATTTCATGATTTTACTAGGAAAATCAATCTTAATAAGGAAGATTAAAGGCAAAGTCAGCTGAAATTACATTATAACACGTTCATAATTTCCTCATATTTGAAGACTCCTAAAAAATTCATGTGATTTTACTGTTTTTTTTTCCACATGCAAGCAAGTAACATGTTCTGGTAGAAAACCAAAAAAACAGTATGTACCACAAAATTAACTTGTCACCAATGAGGGGTCAATAAGGTTGGGAATCACCAAAGAACTATCTCTCTAACATCTATCCATGTCCACTGGAGAGGGATCAAATTTGAGCTCATGTTTATTGACTCTGCCATTACTGGCTGATTTAATTATTCAGTCTGATACACAACATTTCAACTCACTTACTCAAAAGGCATTTCATGTATACAATTGACACAATTAGGGAAATCATTTCCATTTTAATTAAAACCTATGTTACTTGCTTTGGATCATGTCATACAAATGCTCTCAAGTACAAGTTAAGAATGTCAGCAGTCCACTGAAGTATGCCGACAGGTGGAAGATACAGAGGAACAAAAAAACTTCAAAGTACTACATCTTTTAAATACAAAACAATGACAAGTGGATACTTGGCTTAAAAACCTGTTGCTTACATTCTTTTAACAAATAATTTAGAAAAGTTTTGCATTGCAAATGTTTCCAAGTTAAGCCAACAAATAAATCCCCATCGGTCTCGGCAAACTAACACTAAAATCACATTTAAAATGAAAGTAGAAAAGAAAAAAAAAAAAAAAACAGGTGTAACTCATAGATCGGTTTCAACAGAAGGTTAAACACATCATCTGGATCACTGACTATAACATATCTGTCCCAAATGTTTTAAGTGTGTCTCAGGTCATATATTTAAAAAAAAAGTAATAATAAAAACTGTCATTTATAGACAGCAGGGGTTGTTAATGTTTAAAAGGTCCCTTCACACAGTTATTCCAGATTTAAAAGGGGTTTGCAGGAGCAGGTTGATGCAGAATTGAGTAGTGGCCGAAGCATGTTCAAGTGTAACCTTGATTTCCTGCTGTTCCAAAGCTACGAGTCCTTGACTGTCACAACTCTTATCTAAATTATAAACAAGCTTTTCTCAGCCCATCAATCTGGTGGAAAACTACACTGTATGTGTGACTTCAGCTGTACAGTTCTGCGGTGACTCTAGATGTGTCTGCGTCAGAGTCCTTCATCATCACTCCATGCTGTCTGGGTCTGCCTGGGCCATGTAGGCATCCAGCTCAGCATCCAGGTGACCTTTGGTCTTTGACATGTAGGCGTCCAGCTGGTTGTCCAGTTGTTCACGGGTCACAGTTGGTCGACCAACGCCTCGGCCCCGCCCACGGCCGCGACCACCTCTACCGGCAAAACCACCGCGTCCACGCAGTCCCCCACGGCCTGTCCAACAACACACACAGCAATAAGGACAATTAAGTTCAATGTTTATTTACGGTCATTTGGTTCAACTGAGTATTTTTTCCTGCATAAATAGATAAATAAACATTGTTAACCCCTCACCTCTGGCTACTCCTCCTCGTGCTGCTCCTCGGGACAGAGCTCCTCCTCTGCCACCAGGCCCTCCACGGTGGCGGCCTCCTCTACGCATTGCCAAACGGCCAGCAGAGCCACGGCCTCGCATAGGGCCACCTGAAGAAGACACTCGCTTTCCTGTGCAACAGAAAGTAACAACAACACTCAATGCAAACCAAGGACAAACAGTAAAGACAACAAAAAGTCGACAGCCATGAGAGAGTGGCCCTGAAGTTGGAATAGGAGTCATGATAATTGGTAAGATACAGTGTGAGGTTGTGGATACACACCTCTCAGGGAAAGAGCTCCCCTCATTACTCCTCCTCTGGCTCGTCCCCGCAGGCCACCCCTGGTCATCCCCCGCATTCCTCCTCTGCCTCCAGGAGCTCCTCCACGCATCAGAGTCCCCATAGGCCGGCCCAGCCTGGCCTGGATGTTGCTCTTCCCCAGGCGCTGCTTCAGGCTCTGACACAAGTTATTCACGGACGCAATCATGACAAAATTAAATCAGACGGTGGGCAATCCTGAAGTAAAGTCATCCTACGGGTGGTGGTTCTGGTGGTGTGCTCAACCAAAGCCGTGTTCAAACAACAGTAGCCTTGCATAAACAGTGTGGCTTGTTTGAACAGGACATGTCCATCACTTCCGTCAAAAAAGGTGAACAAGGTTTTATAATTTCATTTCTATGATATCACCTAAAACAAGCGTGCATAATTCCACATTATTAAAACTAAATCATTGAGCAGAGACATTTTAACACAACTGTGATGGTCTGTGATCTCAAATACTTATTTCTGGTTTAAAGTTGCGTTAATCAATTTTCTGTCACTAGGGGACATAAAAAACAGCATAACACACAGAACAGTGGTCTGCGGACCAGATTAAAGGGCGACACACTGACCATTTCCTAATTCACAATGAAAATAAAAGGATTCACACGGGGATTTTTTTTTTTTTACTTTGAATGTAAATAAGGTGCCAGATTGCATAGAAGAGCATCAAAATAGAGCTTATTTATTCCCAGCGAATAAACAAACTATAGGATCCCTCTGGACACCCCCGACAGATTTCATATATAATTTATTAATGTTTGTTTATTAACCAGGCAAAGAATCTCTGACATATAGGTGCCACCATATCCCATGAATAATAGTTATTAACGTGTTAGCAAACGAATGCCTACTTTCAAACCAAGACACAGGCCCAAAATTGAAGTGCACTTCACCAATTTTGACTGTCAAGGTCAATTTTGACATCTTTAGAACTACTAGGCTTGTGAAAACAGTTGTACGGATAGCGTCTAACAAAAGACGCCCTTGAGTGGCACTATGGGTAACTTTTGGAAATGACACATAATCAGGGCATGTCAGCCCATATCAGATCTGTCCCTCCCATGTCTTACAACTTTCAGAGAATCAATACCAAAATGGTTACAATACTTGTTTTTGTTGGCCTTGAATAACTTTTTGCTGCTCGATGTTACACCATGTTTACCACCTTTTGGTGCTAGACAGGTAGCAGATTTATAGGAGCCTGCAGAGAATTTATGAGAGCTATTTTGAACATAATTTTGGAGTAGCAAAAAAAACAACAACCAATGAGCTATAAGATGCTAAAAGAGTTGGGTGATGGTTGGATGAGACACTGGTACGATGATCTAAGAGGAGTGTGACTGACCTGCAATATCAGGCATAAGGTTGACTGTGATAGATAACCTGACTCATGCAAATATGAAGTTTCTACACATTTCTCATTTCATTGTAAACAGCAACAATATTTACTCATCATGCAGGCTGAGATAGATACAGCTGATGAAAACGTAGAACGTCAATGTTACAGACATCCCTTTTCCATTACCTCTTTACCACAACTATAGTACTGATGCAGCTCAGTCTAGTTTCCAACATGGCTCTACCTGGTTAAAGGTCCACTGACCCTCAGCTTGTCAGATCTTTGGCCTCACCTGCTTGTGATTCAGAGCAGCTTGCACTGAGGGCCGGTTCTCCATCTGCTGGGCCAGCCGGCGATTGCGGGCACTGGCCAAATGCTGCTGTTGCATGGTGGCTCGAATGCTTACCGCAGTGGGCTGCTTGTTCTTCAGCATATTAGTGAAGCTTTAGAGGTGGGAGGGAAAAAGAGGGAGGAAGTAAAAGAAGGGGACAGGGGATATACAGAGGAGGAGGAAGCAGGGTTCCACATCAAGTAATTTCTCATATTATGGATGAAGCCACATACACTGCGGTGGCTCTTTTGATATGCAAGACTTAATGATCCACTTGTCGGCACTCATTTTCTCTCTCAATCACATGACAATCCAGAATGATTTATACTTGAATTTAGCACGTTTTCAAACAAGCACAAGAGAAAAGGTGAACCAAGATAAAGAGAAGAAACTCACAGTGCAGAGACAGACTGAAGGACAGAGGCTGAGAGAAAGTGCCAGAAGAAGAGCGCAATTTGCCACTTACAGGCCTCCAGCTGACTGGCTGGGGTGTCATCATGCTGCAGCAGCAGAGGCCCTGGACGTGAGGAGTGCTTGGCCACTCAGCCACTTACAGCATGGACCGTGACTAGTGGTTAAACCACTGAGAGACTCAGAAGGGAGGGAGAGATGGGAGGGGGAATGGGGAGCTCTGTCACGTCCAAGCTAGGACTGAGTACCTGGTCTTTTATAGACTTGGTGCAGAGAGGAGAAAGAATGACAGAACAGGAGGATAAAGGAGCATGTGCTTCACTTCCACTGGTTTGAGAGAGGCAGAAAGGATTAAGATGTGCCCCATCTTCCTTGTTTAGCTTGAGCTTTCCTCTCCCATTTATAGGTGTATACTCGTCGTATACTGTGCTGTTTAAGTAACAGGGAGCAGGAGTGCCAGGGCATTTGTTGGACAGTGGTCTGGTCCAGCATAGGCTTACCAAGGCTTACCCAGTATGACCACTACCCTCTCCCCATGTCTACATGTGTGCACTGCTCACACAAGATATTTGGCCCAGGCCAGCCCGTTCTGCTCCATGTTGCAAAGACATTTAACTCTGCAGGCACATTAAGAAATATCCACAAGACCAACAAAGTTGAGTGAGCAGTGCACACACTGGGGACAGCCAGAAGAGCATCCATGTCGGGTCCGGTCCCCAACAGTAGCCTTCCGTAGGAAGCCCTAGAACCTTCACAAGCCAAGGCTGGCCCTTGCATCTGGTGTCTAACTGCTGACAGGGTGCGTGGCGCCTCACCGCTCATTTAGAGACACTTTGGTGGTACTTTTCAGCACAACTTTTTGGGAGGAGGGTGCGCTCATTTTGACAGACTTCGCTTGCAGGCTCCTAGAAACAGACAGGACAGAAAAGAAAATAAGGTCAGCTAGTATTCACAAGAAGGAAAGTAGTGAATATTTATACTGCAATAACATGTGGTATCAGAGGAGACATTTGACTTAACACTGCAAAAAAATATATAACACAGTTTCATTTTGGGTATGGTTGGCAAAACATACAGAGTTCTATCTTCTTTACCGTTTCTATTATCAAAGAACATTTAAAAAAAAGCATTTGAGTAGCACACTTTTTTCCAATCCTGGCCAGGGCAGATCATCGTTTTCACCAGTTGAAATGACAAATGTACATCAGATGTAGCTAAATAACTTGAATTAAGTGCTCTCTGCAAGCTGGTGTTTGTTCTTAGTCAAAAATTACTTGCGACAGAAGAAATATTTCATTGTAATACTAGTCTTCAATCTAATGGACGATGTGTTTTTGTATTTTAACAAGACCAAAAGAGTGATTAGTTGTCTCAGAGGAAATGACCAGTTGCCGATTGGCTCACATCAATTTTGGATGAGTCTCCTGGCTAAACTTACATAAAATTTAAATATATTAAGCCCATCTTCTTCAGCATTTTGACAAAATAGTCCATGAGGTGTAAAATAAGAAGCACTGGCTGGAGAGGTGCCAGTTCACCTCCTGGGCACTGCCGAGGTGCCCTTGAGCAAGGCACCGAACCCCCCAACCGCTCGGGGCGCCTGACCAAAGGGCAGCCCCCTCACTCTGAGATCTCTCCACTTTGTGCATGTATAGGTCCTGTTTGTGCATGTGTGTGTCTTTCACACCTGTGTGTAATTGACAAGCAAGAGTGAAAAACATTGAATTTCCCCTCAGGGGGATTAATAAAGTGAATAAACTTAAACTTATAAACTTAAACTTTTTAGACAACAAAAGCTGATTCAGATATCTAAGGTTTAGTAATATCTTTATCTTTAGGTAGCTGCAAATGTTGGAATCACAACCTCATTACACTCTAAGGAATTTTAAAGGAATAAAACATTGAAACCCTGACTCTATGCTGTAAGCACAATACAGGTTAAAGTAATTAATGAATAATTAGATATAGTCTTATGAATAAAACCCTGAATGGGTTTGGTTATATCTCTATGTCTGAGTGATTAAAACACTGAAGGCTATTCAGGTATTTTAATTCCCTTTAGAATATACGTGTTAATTCCCCTCCCTAACCAATAATTATTTACAGCCCCAATTGCCAGTTTGGTTTTCTCACTCAGACTTAAAACTTTTCTAACATGCCCTTGATGTTTTAAATAAAACATTACATTAACCAACTCTTTCCATCACCCAAAACTATTATACAAACAAGTAATGCGAGCGTAATCACAAGATGGTGGACTCTGCAATAATCATTAGTAATGCCAGTGGGGAGGTCGGGTGAAATGCTCCAGCAGCTGTCTAGTCATTTGTCACGTAAAGACAAACATGTGCAGCCCAAGTGTTTTTCTTCTCGTGTGCTGTGAAGTAACGAAAAGGTGTATTCTCGGTTTAGTGCCACATTTAATGTGAAACGTTACTCCCTCCGATTTAAATGATGCCGTATTCATTGATGGTTGTAACGTTGCTGTAAATCTCGGTGCTCAGAGACACACGTCAGGTATAAATCTAGCTAGTTACAGGGAGGTGCGACACTTTGATTTAGTGAAATAGTTTTGAGTCGAGAATACAATGCACCTTTTTCCATTCTGTCCTCATTGTCGGTCCCAAGAAACTGGCTTGACTTGACTAACAAAACCAAGTTACCTAGCTGGGCGGACGTATCGTTTACGTTAGACTTTAACAAGGCCCGATTTACACAAGCAACCCAAATTATCAACGTTAAACCATTTAAGAAGCTGAATAACAATTCAATTGCCTACAATATAAGTTTTCAGCATTTATTACTCACAGTGAATGTTGCGTCGGTCGAAAGAAAGCCTCTCAGCCAGCTAGGGTTAGCTTGAGTAGCTAGCTAGCGTTAGCTGGTAACCGGCACGGTGTGGCCGTGTTAAGTGTCCCTATATTCTTGTATCTAACTACAAACTATAAACTTCCTAACTTGTACGAAACGAGCAAACTCTAGTTGAATTCAAGTTTGTCTTAGAGTAACCCTAAAATGCAGGAGACGGGCTGCTGCGATGCGTCTCCCTAAAATGGTGCTGCTAGCTAAAGTAACTGTCCACGGGAAGAAAATGGAGAGGTTCTTCTGACTCCGACGTCACCGCGACGTAGCTTCCGGTTTGGTGGTGTTGATGGTTTGCTAAAATGGCGTCAGCTGCTTTGGTAGCGACTTCCTCAGGCAAAGATGCCATCGCCGAGGGGTTACTCGACCTCCTGAAACCAGCTGTCCAGCAGCTCGACTTGCATGTGCACTCAGTCAGGTAAATGCGGTTTCATATTGAATCCTGATTTATTTGTCGTCTGCTTCACGCGCCCCTTCTGTCTGTCATCCGTGCTAGCAGCCCCTGGGAGTCACTTGACTGTCTCGTGACTTAACCATAAGACTATTATTATTTTATTATTATTAGATCTAGATGTTACCTTTGATACATATTAGTCAACTTTCCCATATAAGCCTACACTGGTTCAGCATTGATGCAGTATATCATGTTTTCAGCTTGTTTGTGTGGTGCTGAGAGACTAACTTACCTTTGTCATTTTGAGTAATGTGTGTTCTGTTTCTAAATGATGAAAAAACTCTTTAGTGGAAGATTGATGTGTTTCCAAATATTTTTGTATTTGGGGAAGGTGTACATTTACAGATGACACATTAATGTATGGATTGTGGATCTCCTCACACAAATGATACTACAACTCTATCTCCATATTGAACCTGCATGTTCACTGATATCCAGTGCATTAGTTATTTTATATATTACCTATCCTTCCTCTGGATTAATGGTATTCTTCTCTTCTTTGCAGGGAAAGCCAGGTAGAATTAAGAGAACATATAGACAATCTGGCCACAGGTAATTTATTCTGTCTTTTATAAAAGAAATCCCTGACTTTTGGTGATTTGTTCTTTTATTAAACTGCCTATATGAAGTACATGAAATAACACGTTTGCTAACCATTGGCTTGGTCTGTATTTTAATGTGTATTCTTTGCAGAGTTATGCCGGATAAATGAACATCAGAAGGTGGCTTTAGACCTGGACCCTTATGTGAAGAAGTTGCTGAATGCAAGACGCAGAGTAGTGCTAGTAAACAACATACTGCAGAACGCTCAGGTCAGTGGCAAGCCTGTGGGTTGAGGGGGGGAAAGGTGCACGAATAAATATTCATAACAAAGACTATGTGCAGTGTGAAAGGTGTTGCTTGTAGTAACAAACCCACAGACTCTGCAGTTCCATTTAGTGCTATAGGGCTTTTTTTTAGCAATTTCAAGTTGTTTTGGTTCTCTGACCTGCCAACTCAGCTGCCATCACCCTGGTTTGCAGCAGGCAGTTGTTCTTAGAGAAAAAGCTCCCACTGTACACCTGTTCAGTCACAGCTTACACCCAGGTGCAAAAAACTATAGTTCCCCGTATGGCCACTTGAAACTGGCTCCAAAAGCGAATCAATCCCCATAGTCATGTAATGCACAACTTAACAGCAGAAATCAACATGTTTACAGCCAGGTACAAAAAACTGTTTTGGTCTCTATACCTACTTTTCCTATTCATGACAACTGAACCGGGGGATAGATTTTATTATAACTCACCCATTTAAATTTTATTTTAATTTAAAATTATGCATAATTAAGGGATTGTCTGCTTTTAGTGACAGGCTGTCTGAGTCACATCACCTTTCACTTCTCCACAGCTCCACACTCTCATCCAAACACAGTCACTTCTGGCTCCTAAAGTCCAAGATGCTGACGGCCAAAATGCCAAACTTTAGGCTTTAAAATGGGAGTCCACAAACCAATGGGTTACATCATGGTGCCTACGTTCACTATTTTTATACAGTTTATGAGGCAGACAGTCAGTTTGAGATCAGCTGGTGAAGATTGTGGAGCATTTAGGAGGTAAAGAGATAATTATTTTACTCAGGAGTTGGTGGAGACCAAAACCAGAGTAAAATGAGAGGGAATATTGGACTAAGATTCATCAGTTTACCCAAACATGACTCAAAATATTCACCCGCCCTTTTCACTGCTGCTCTAGTGGCTAAAAAAAATCAATTATAAAAAAAAAAAAAATCAATCAAATATGCTATACAGCTAGTGTTACTGCTACCTTTACTACTACTATTAGTACTAAAGCTAATACTTTTAGCAGTATGAGTTTGTACTACAACTACTTCACTGCTACTACTATAACAACTGCTATTATTAGCAATACTACTGGCATAGTTCTGGTATTGTATTACTGCTATATTACTTTTACTACGAGTATTTTTTAGTATCAAAACCACAATTACCAACCAGTGAAGTTTAAAAATAGAAAAAGGCACACAAACATTAAAACAAAATATACAAAACAACCACATAACCTAAATATTCTGTCTCCAGGAGCGTCTGAGGCGACTCAATCACAATGTGGCCAAAGAGACAGCACGAAGAAAGACCATGCTGGAGGCTTCAGGAGTGTTCACCTCCCGCTCCCCCAGTAAACCCTGAGGTTTCTCCTTCTGCTCTGTGAACTGTCCTGACAAAGAGGGACACATCGATACAGGAAACTGTAACACAAGGAGTCTTTTGTGTCTTTTGAGCTGTTTGTCTAATGACATGCTGATGTCCTGCACTGCTTTGTCTGATGTTGTTATAAAACATACTGGCTGCTATCTGGCTGCAAAATGGCAAAATACAGCAGAATCAGCTTTACACTATCACCAGATCATTCTGTGGGTGCTTTTCATTATGCTAATGTGTCTCCTTGCTTCCCTTAGTCACGTCTCTTCCTTGCGTCTTGGCTCCTCTCAGCAAAGATGTGAGAGAGAGATGGAGGAGCTCAAGCTGCCAAAGGAGAAATCCTTAATTCCATAACGTCAGTCTTAAGCGTCGTCAGTTACTCGTGACGTACTGTGCCACATGTGGAAGTGCAGCATTTGGACCTAACACCACTTGATAAAAGACTTCCATATAGGATACACTTGTGTTTCCTTATTCAAAGCTCCTCCAGAAGCCTCCTCACTTCCCCGAGTCCCTTTTAGGGATTGGAAGATCCTCCACGATGGCAGAGGGTGAACCATTTTTTTGGGTCACGGGAGGGGAGAGAATTCTTGAGGAAGCATATTTTAGCATAATGAAACGCACCCATTGCTCCTACAGATTAAATATGTATACTCATGAGCAAAATGTTAAATAGACTGCTACTGTAATGTCATCATGCAGGATAGATAACGACACGAGTAATCTTGTGGACCAAAAGAAGAGATCGTCATTTCGCTGCTGGAAGCATTGTTCTTTAAATTGTAAGTCCGTCTTGATGCCTTCTTCGACTCTCTGGCTTTGTGAGATGGTTGTTAACTCTCTCTGATGTTAATGTTAAAGGATCTGTTACTCTGTCAACAAGCATCTGTCGAGCTTACCTGCAGTTTAAAACACACCTGATTGCTGTGTCAAGATAAATACCACAACAATGACACCTTCATGTAGCATGCTGTCATACATACATGAATGCAGTGGGAGTGGGCATGTCCAATGGATAACCAGCATGCACTAGGGCAATGGAATTTTTATCTAACTGGAGTTGCTGCGCTGTTAGTGTTGTTGTCATCTGCAATGTGTTCTGCAGTGTTTCGTCTCTTGTTCACATTTCCACATTGTTGGACAATTAGTCAATACGAGTGAATGCAATTACACCGCAAGTGATGTTGTATGCACGATTATTGAGCACTGTGATGACTCAATGCAGCATTGGTGATAAATTTAGTTCCACTTCTGAATAGGTGAGGTCATGTTTTCAAGTTTTATTTGCCATTCTGAAAACTTGTATTGACAAAACATGTCTGCTTGCACTTTTGTTATTGTTAAGGATTATTGTTCTGTATATTTCGAACAAATATACATCTTATTGTAGAAACTTTCCGCCTGTGTTTCTTTTTAATCTACTGCAAAATCACTCTTTTGTCAAATTTTCTGTAATAACTCGCACTAAAACTGCACTGGTCTGACATTATACACACAATCATTTGTTTCTGTGACTTCAGTAATCCTGTTTCTGGTACAGAAATGAATTGAGGAAGATGTGGCACCTTTTTTTCCCCCAGTGATAACATTATTAAACTTTTCAAATAACTCCCAATAACGAAGAAGCAAAGGAAAAGAAAATGTCAAAGGCACATGTTTCGTGACAGTAGAATTAGGCCTTCCTGTGCATGTCAGATATTCAAAAGATAACAAAATGGTTAAATAATGAAGTAAAAGCACATTAATAAAGTAAAAGTTTAAAAAAGGGTTCCAGTATTTGTACGTTGTGATAAACTCAAAGAGCTGGTTGACATTAACAAAAAAGTATTCACAGAAGTTCAAACCATTCAGAGGACTGCTGAATTTACAAATTTATCACATCATTTAGACCAACAATCTTCATATAGTGTATAAAATTACCTCAAATGTTTTAAGAGTGATTGTTACTCCACTGTAGAGTCACAGACAGCTCTTTATTCTAATTAATGACTTTGGTTTACTGTTCCAAGAGCGTGAGATAACTTTGTATGCAAGTAGTAGACAAAGATCTAAGGTGTCAATAATTGTGGAAGGTTTATAAGGATGTAAATCTAGAATGAAAAAGCTTGGGGTCAAATGTAAAATGTATGTCGTATACATTCTCCAGAACTCAATCACTTTATCACATTCCCAGACATTCCTTTTTTTCCGCTGACACGTAATACACAAACCTGGGATTGCAGCAGCATCATATCTAAGTTTTTCTGGTGTCACTGTGTCCTCATCAGCCATGTATTGCGGCAATCTGAATATTAACAGTGCTTTAGCCTTTGCTTCCCAGTCCTCTGAAGGGAAGTCTCCTGTTCCTGAGGAGTATCTAGCACTCTCCTGACATTGTCTGCCTAATATAAATCCATCTTGTACACTGTTAGTTACCTCTGACATAATTCTTTTGAGCCTTTAAGACAACATTTTGCAAAGTAGGTTCTATCTTTAAATCCACATTAGGTTAGGTCTTAGGTATTCATGTTACATGGTTTACAAAGTTTAGGTAGCAGTGTAATGAGGGCTGCTCTTAGTGAGGCAGGATTCCCTTTAAACAAGTCTGTAAACATATCTAAGAGAGTGGAGAGCACTTTTTAAACTTCATTTCTAGTGGTCATCCGTCTGAGCCTGGAGTCCCACCAATTTGGCAGCTGTAGATATTTCCTCCATAGTTTTAGCTGCACCGGAGTAATTCTGAAACATTAGGTACTTGAAGGACACCTAGGAAGGAGCCTTGTTCTTGTCCCATATGTTATATATGAATTGTAGTTAATAAAAAAATAAACTCTTGAAGGTTTCATTAATTCTCAGAGGATCAACAATAATAAATTAATTGCTGTTTTCTACCGAGGCAATGTTTTTGTAATTATGTAATGTGTTGAGATGACAAACTGCTAATTTAGTTACTATCCTAAAGTGGCTTATGAAGCTTCAGATCTTTGTCTATTAAAACAATAACTACATACACCGGATTCTGATTTTAGGGAAGAGAGATGCAATATTTTTGACAGTTATAGAGAGTTTACTTGAAAGAATGTCTTCATTTAAACCCAAGTGTGTGTGATTAATTGTATTCTTGCCTGTAGACATGTTCAGATGACCTGCTGTGAACTGACATTTTATACTGGCAATTAATTGGAAGTGTCCCTATGTGACGCTCTTTCTATTTTACCTATAGTTATTATTAAACTACAGGACACATGGACAAAATAATTATAAAATTATTAGAAAATAATGGACCCATAAAGTGAAGAGCTTCCATCTAGCCATTATACTATATTACAATTTGACATTATGGAAATGGTCAACATGGAAATCCACATTTCATATAAAATTATTAGTCTTTAAATCCTTTAAATAGTCTTTAAATTTGTCTTGTTCAAAGTGTTGGTCAAAGGAAAGGATTTACTGACAGATGTGGTATCATTATCTGAGGACTTTAAGCTCGGGAATCAGCAGAGGCCCCATGATACATAATGTGTTGCAATTTGCTGAGTACTGTGATTTATTACTGCAAATGATGCCCCCAAAGGAAAACACTTTAATATTTTTATCTAATAAGATAAAGTTATTAGTCTATGCATCTTACTTAAGTCATTTTTATTGCAGCAGAATGTATCCAGTGAACTGAAAAAGCAACTGATTATATCATTCTGGTAGACTACCAAAAGTTACTTGGCATCCATGTAATGATAGGACATTGCCACACAAAAATAATGCCATAATATGCTGTATTGTTTTTTCCTCTACCCCTAAGTCCTACTGAAATTTATCACAATCGGGTGGACTATACATGACATAATATGACATAATTTGGAAGGTTTCTCAAATGTATTTATTGATTTTTTTTGTCATGGAATAGCAAAATATTTGTTTGAAAATAGAGTACTTGCATATCAGTATTTTAAATCGATGTGGAGCTCCCATCATGCTCTTGAAAGTAAAATTCACATTGAATTACACTCTATTTGGTTACTTAACCTGAGGAGGCTGCAGTGCAAGACGCATTGTTTGTCATTGATTTGTAAATTATGCAGGACTGAGCTGATATATTTCCTCCATTAACACTTGAGTTAAGGATGAGGGGTCACAGACTGTGTACTAATGGGTAAACACAGAATAAGTCATAGTTTTCTTAAGCATGTTAGCGCTGACCATAAAAGAGTGGAGTGTTGCTCAAATAACAGTTGCAGACCGTGTGTGTGTGTGTGTGTGTGTGTGTGTGTGTGTGTGTTGGGGGGGTAATCTCAGCGGCGCCACCTTAAAAAAACAGTCTCGCGGACCTGTCAATCTAGACGAACCAGACAGACCCTGGCTCGCGGCCCTGCTGTGAGAGCCGCGTCGTGATTGGCCCAAAGCGGTGGTCCCTGTGAGACCCGGGCGCCCATTGGCTGCAGCATGTCGAGACACTGACGCGCACGACGTCTCCCCTCTATTGTTATTGTGGCGTGCGCGAGGGGAGCAGACAGGATGCACGAGGAGACAGCGGGGCTGATAAAAGGATAAAACAACCGAGAAAACACCAAGCTAGCGCAGCGAAACGTACGCGAAATAAACCTCATCTCGCCACATTACAGGCGTTCAGAGGAGTCCTGTAAGCGCAGAGACATGCATACAGAGGTGTAATACAAAGGAGTATAAACACAGACAGCAGCTCTGGTCAACACATACAACACGTACAGCTATCTGCGATCTTTCTGTCCAACTTCTTCTCTCCACTCCGGCTGATGTGTAAGTACAAACTATGTATCTCCATCTTTTGTTCCCGCTGCTCTCACCGGTGTTGCAGCCAGGCAGGATAACTGAGGATACGAGGGGGAAGTCAGTCACATTAGCACGCTAAATTGTTGCTTACTGTAACCTGCTTTTATCCGCAACAAATGCTGTTGTGCTGTCTCGGTGTTTCAATGGTGCCGCTCATGCTGGCCGAGGTTGAACTCTATTTATTTGTATTCGCCTAACTTAAAGCAGCCAGACAAACGAGTCCCTCTTATTATCATTGTGTTTTATAGGCTGTGCATTTATGTATTAGATCAGCTGGGTCTTGAACATGTTGAGAAAGGGTTCATCGTGACGCATGTTAACCAGTATGGGATGTCAGTGAAGTGAATGTATGGCCTGGACACTGCTTAGGTTGCGTTGGGCACACAGGCTCAGATCTCTTGACAAATCACATTTTTGGAAGTTTTCATTTCAAGTGTTGGGCCCTCCTGGTGCCATATAGGCTGTACACGTTAGGGCCCGCATGGTAAACAGCATTATGTTGAAGAGGAGACAGGGATGGGAGGTGTGTGGTGTGCGTGTGAATGCAGGTAGCAACAGTTAGGCCTACCTGTGACTTTCAGTGTTTAGGCTGCTCATATGCAGAGTTATTACGCTGTATTAACAGGCCATGCTGCAGGACATCCTACACCATTAGCTGATCTCCCTGTGCAGTCTGATTGGTTGTAAATGGAAATATCTGGATTGAAAAACTAAGGGAAAGTTTCAGTGTTCAAATGAAATGCATGTATGTTGCAGGTATGTTAGGCTGTAAGGTCACTGAGGACATTTATTCACGTACTCTACTGTACAGCTTTGAAGTAACTGACTTGAGTATATTTCTCCACTACATTCCAGTCAGGGCTGTAATCACCTATCTAGCATTTTGGGGGGACCATTTTCAATTTACACCTCCTATGACCCAAACCTCAAGGTTGGCATATGAGTTAGGTGCACACAGAGTGACTTATAATTTTTAATGACATTTTTAATATGACATACTATACTATGACACTTTACAAAAGCTATAACACTGACAGCGATCCAGCTGTCATAACACTTCCACTTTTTAACATATTCAAAAGTTATGAAACAGAGAGACAGTGCTGTGTTTGACAGTGATTGTACCCACAACCGTTGAGAAATGGCTTCGCCAGGGTTACAGCAATACCAGTTGCACAAATAAACACACAGAACTGCAGTACGCCATAAAACTAGAAGCGATTGGTTATAGATTTCAGTTATACTTTTTTTTCTCAGGTGTAGACACTAATTGGTTAAAGGAGCTGCACATAACAATTGTTTTATTATTCAATTCATTTTTATTATACTTCAGTTAAATTTATTGTTTAGTCTTAAAATGGTCAGAAAACAGTAAAAAAAAATGCTCATCACAAGTTCCCAGAGCCTGATGTGACATCTTCAGATTGTTTTTTCTCTCCAACCAGCAGTCCAAAACCCGAAGATGTAGTGTTAAAGACTAAAGGCGAGTTCACATTACACGACTGGCTGACCAGTCTTGAGTCGTAATCTTTTGGCGACGTGTGTTTCTGTCATCGTGAGTCTCGCCAACTGTGTTACGACGTGTGTGTGCACACCACAAGATTTCTCCACCGAGCCCTCGCCGACAGAGCCCCAGATAATGCAGTGATGTCACCAAACTACATTTTGTCACGCATAGAGACGACTTGGAGATGATACATCGTAAAGGCATGGATATTCTTCCCATTGTTGAATCAGATCTGCCTCCAGGGCCTGGGTCCAAACACAACGTGCTCCCCGTGATCATGTGGACGCCGTCATTGTTGTTGTTGCTTGCCGGCTTGTCAGTGTTGCCAGATCTTTGAAGAGAAACAAGCAACCAGGGCTATGGAAACAAGCCCAAAAGAAGCGACTATCATGCATTTAAATAACTTATTAGATGGATATATAGAGAGAAAGGTGACGTTTAGAGAGCAAACCCAAATAAGCAACTCCACTTTAGAAACAAGCCCAAAGTCGCGGCTAATAAGTGGACCTGGCAAGTGGCAGCTCTGCGGCCTGTCCTCCTCACATTTCTTCCATCCTCCTGCGTGCTGACGTGGGACGTATCCCACCTCTCATTGGCTGATGCTCTTTGTCAGTCATGTCAGACTTCTCCAGTTTTCTAGCATGCCAGATATCCAGTCCCAGTTGCAGACGAGGGGGCGACTTGCCCGTAGGCTTGTTCACACATGAGGACTCGTTGTGGCAGACTATCTGACGACTCATCTCTGACCCAAGGTGGCTCTCAAGATCCTCTGCAACGTCAAAATCGGGGTGAAAATCGTGTAATGTGAACTAAGCTTAAGAGGACCAGAAAAAATTCACATTTCAGCTGCTGAAATCAATCCATCTTAGCTGTTTCCATGTAAAAACGACTTGAAATTACGAACATAACTCATTGTTTCAGCTATACTAAGTTAGTTTGAAATATCAAGACTTGACATATAAAACAGAGGATTTTTGTTCTTTATAAAAGAAGCTCCCCAGTTAGTTAACAATTACAGCTCTCTCTCTAGCAGTTACAACATAAAAGAGAAATTCCTGTGTAGTCCCATCAAAGTGTTTTCCAAATGAACATAATCTTTAATATGAATCATTTCAATCTCTAAATCCGACCCAAAGTAAACACAGAAAATAGCATCCTGGAACGGCCATGTTGGATCACTGCATAGGGATCTATGTACGTATATCGGAGCTATTGTCAACAGGTGCCACCCTCTGCAGCAAAATGTGTCCTCCTCAGCCAACAGGAGAGCAGTGAGTGCATGAACACCACCAGTTTCCTGACGCATTTCTGCCTCAGTTCGTAGTGTCTCCTCTTCCTTTTGATTAAGCTCCCCATCTTCAAAGTGACATTACTTGCTATAGTCCATGGGATAATCTGCCAGTGCGCTTAGCTTTGTTAGTTTCCGTAGAAGACAGTGTAGTGAAAATCCGCGAGCATGTAAATAAACTGGTCATGGATGAATCTGTAGGATGATTAGGTCAGATGTACATAACCGCTAAGAGCAAGTCAGTAAAGCAACTATCATTATTGATGCTTTAAGTAGATTTAGCTGATAATACAAATGTACTTTTACTCAAAGGGACAACCCAACACTTCTACACATAAAGGTCGTAGGTTTAAAAAAAAAAAAAATTTGGAGCATCAAACACTAAAGTTCCTGCATTCTGGTACATTGTATGTAAATGCACCATTCTGTGCATTTCTACATCAATTTATGGTGTAGCCTAAATGTCTTTAATGCCAAAACAAAAGTCCTCTGCTACTTTCATTTTCTAAATAATGACGGGGACGTCAACCCTTACCCTAAAATTTGCGACCTATGATAGGGAGTACAACTCAGCCTGTGAAAACAGCTATATTAAATGTTCTGTAGGTCTGCGAGAGAAACACCTGAGTGATGTCATCAAGGTTATCTCAGTTTGGACTAACCAAATACATTGATCACTTTGCAACATGAGAAACTAAAGAGTTGGCGTTTTTCGGCTTTTAGCCATTCTTTTTTATGTGTTGCTCACAAAGTACACATTATTATTATCTATATTACTGTGGTATTACAACTTTGACTTTAGTAAAGGATCTAGGCTACTATGTCTTTTACCGCTGATAACTTCTAATAACTGTAGGATTTTTACACTTAACTGACATCCTCTAACACCAGGTTTCCGTGCTCTACTTACAGGGACTGATTCAGAGCTGGGCCATCATGATGCCAATGAACTTTCTGGTCACTCATTGGCTGAACTTAATACCAGGTAAGCAAGACGGCAAACATATAAGACAGCATCGACATCTCATCGACTGTAATACCTTCAAATGACCAAAACATATAGCAAGGTAGCTGATATGCCCTGTACACAGTGAGCTTTGGTCTAAATGGTTTAATGTATTTTAACTGTCCATGACTCCACAACCCTGTTCCCAACATGGGCTGAACATGGGTGTGACGCTGCTTGGCTTTGGTGTGAAACTGAAATAACTATAGCGTAATCAGAGCATTATTAACTGGATCATAGATGTCCATATTTCCAATCTCCTGAGCTTTTCAAGACTTGAAATTGGAAATTTATATTTTTTATTTGCAAGTTGGCACAGAATTTGTTCATATCTGAACATGATATTGAAAACTAGACTTTTAAATTGAAATGTGTCCCGGGTGGTGACATAATATCCGATTGGCTGACATGCACTAAGCTGAGGATACCATTCTGCTGTCCTGGTTTCTGACCAAGACTGCCACAGCTGCCGTACATAAGTAAATATGGATATGTTCTAGAGAGATGCTTTTTAAATAAAGACATAGTAGCTTGTTTTCTACCAGCCCCAATGGACAGTAACAGCCCAGATGAAATATAAAATGTTATTTATTCCAATTTACCAGCACTGTATGCTGTATAAAAGCATAATTTCAAGGGCTTTGTTTGAACACTGGTTTGCTTCATTGTCTTACGGCAACTGGCAGCCTTGTAAGAAGGTCAGGGGGGCAGTACGACCAAGTCGAACCTCACTGATAAATCAGCATCTGGCTTGACTGCATTATCCTTAATGCCATTGGTTCTTTCTTTTTTCTTCTGTGCGATTGTTATATCAGTTCGTTGAGAAACAGTTGATCATTAGGCTATGTTTTCGGGTGCAGGATGGTGTCCCACTCCTTGGGGTAGGGGGACGCCATAATTGACCCTCTGGCATGGAGTGATCCAGGTGTGACATTAGAGGAGGTTCTCCTTGCTGATGGAGATAAAGTAGGTCCTAAGAAACTTTCCCATGCTTCCCGCATTAATAAGGAAGTGGTTCTATTTCTGAAAGCGGAATACTCTGTATGTGAACTAATTGTGGGCACTGATTTTATGCCTCCATGCCGGCCACAGCTGTCTGTCCGTCAATTCCATTCTCGTGAACGCAATATCTCTTCAATGCCTTGAAGGAATTTCCTCAACTTTGGCACAAACGTCCACTTGGACTCAAAAATTAACTTATTAAAATTCTGTGGTCACTGTGACCTCACAAAAAACGTTTGTTGCCATGATGCAGTGCTAAATATGAAAACAATTCACACAAATGTCAAAAAAGACAAATAATAATATTTTTTATCTAAAAGGTCAAAGGTGAACTTTTCTGGCCATTATTCAATGCCATAACTAATTTGTTAAGAGACTGCATTGGTGACTCTAATCTTGGGTGTCCACCTTGAAACTGTGCTGATTGTATAGATCGTCTGTGCTGCCTGGCATCCGTGTTTTAGGATTTGTAGCTTCTTTGCAGCAACATCCATATTTGAAGCATTGTCTAATGATAAAATATATTTTTGAAAGGTCCTTTTTTATTAGTAAATATACCAGAGTATGTTGTAATAAATGTATACAGTCCAATTTCATTTCAGGCAAATTAAAAATACTAGTAGCCTGGTTCAAATTTAACCTCTAAATTCATGCACCTTTACAGACATAAACAGTATTTAAACCCATTCACTGTATCCCGAATGGCCAAAACAAAACCAACAGCTGGCTGTTTTAGACACTGGTCAAGCCGACTGGTTCACAGGAGAAAAACCAAGACAGAGAGCAAACAGAGGGAATATAAAGAGGATTACATCATGTTCAGATTCACTTCAACCAATGCTGATCCACCACAACCTCTCTGTGTCCTGTGTGATGAGGTACTTTCAAACCATGGAATGAAACCTTGACACCTACAGCAGCGTGTAAGCACCAGACACCACTCGTGTGTAGGAAAGACTGCACATTTCTTTTGAAGAAATCTGCCATAGTTCAGGAGAGGTCAAATTCAAATGCGAGCTGCAAGCCAGATGCCAGAAATTCCCTGTGCGCATCATACCAGGTAGCATTGCTCGCCTCCTGCAGAGCTGGAGGAGTGGCAGAATACAGAGTGCCTGAGAGCCTCACTGCATTATATATGTTGTCAATAGCCTTTGGTTGTTAGTAGTGGTTTTAATATGTTAGTCATTTATAATCTTTTTACATATGTAATTGTTCTTGCTGGTGTTATTCTGTTTTATATTTGTGTACATATTGTGATATATTTGTGTGCCATTCTTTTAACTTGTGCAGCACTTACGTTAGCTGCGGTTGTTATTTTTTTATTTTCATATTTTTAATTGTCTCCAGCTGCCTGCGTTTTGTGCTTTCCTTTACATGAATGAGACATTTTCACCATAAATTGGTGCATGAGAATTCACCAGAATGCAGGAAATGATGTTATGCATAACGCACTGCTTAACTCACTAACATTACCGACAATTATGGACAATTCTAAAGAAAGTTTACGATACAGTCACACGGAGAATCTAATTACAAACTTCCTTTTTGCTGCTTTAAGACCAGAGAAAAAAGATCTGCCATTGGCTTGTAAAGTTTATGGAAGAATCCTCAGTAGCTATGTTTAAGGAGTGTTATATCTGATAAGGTTTGCATTATCTTTGCTAAGAATTATGGCACTGAAACACAAAAATAGCATACATAGCACAATATGAGGAATGTGAAGAGTTCTTTGGCGATTAGACCCCATTGCGTCATGAATATTCAGGGGGTAGAGAAGCCGTGATTAATTTAGGAATATTCCCCCATGTCTAGACACTGGTGGTGGAGGTGAAGAGAGGGATGGCTGAAAGATGAGGATGATGGGATGAGGAGTAGAACTGGGCAGTGATGAGCTGGAGACTGGAGGTGGATGGGGTGGAGGAGGGTCACATATGTTCGACCTACACAGACAACTGACAGCAGCAGAGAGGAGAACAATTTTTAAAAACTTGACAGCAACGATATGATTGTGCCTGGGATATCAACTGGTCTTGAGGCAGATGCGTGTTGCAGAAATTTTCCCAGAAAATCCTTTTCACCACATTTCCACCAGCACATGAGATCTACACACAGAGAAGGGTGTTTAGGATATATTCCTCATACCAGAGTATCCATCAAGGGCAAGCATGAGTAGGCCAGAGTGGATAATATGTGTTCATTAAATATAACGAGCCTTCCTCTTGTGTCTTGTTTGCAGCAGCATCATGTCAGTGAACCCTCCAAGCAGCAATGACGCCTGCCTCAGCATCGTCCACAGCCTCATGTGCCACCGGCAGGGCGGAGAGAACGAGGGCTTCGCCAAGCGTGCCATTGAGAGCTTGGTGAAGAAGCTGAAGGAGAAGAAGGACGAGCTGGACTCGCTCATCACCGCCATCACCACCAATGGTGTCCATCCCAGCAAGTGTGTCACCATCCAGAGGACGCTGGACGGACGGCTGCAGGTTAGTGCACCTCAGACACCTAGCTTGCACTAGCGCCTGCTCAGCTTTCACTGCTACACTACATGCACTACTTCCAGGTTAATTTTCTATCTTCCGTATGTTTCTCTTGAATATCTCAGTTGTCTTATTTTCACCTTCATATTTTTACAGTAAGGAGTCAGGATTTTTTTTGCAGTGTAGGAATTTCATGGCTTGATTTGGATTGTTGTGGTCATTCTTCCATTCAGGTGGCTTTTTCATGCATTCAGGCTGATCTTAATACCATTTTATGTGTTTTATATATTCAGAGTATTTGAATAGTTATTCTAAAAAATAAAAAAAAGCATTGATATTTCCTATAATGCAAGGCCTGTTTGTTTGTAGGATATATCCAGCAGGTGGCAACATTTTGCTGTACATAGTTTTAAAGGTGATCAATCAGTTAAAATGCGCTGAGGTACAGCTAACAAAAAGTTTGAGACAAAAGCCAACATCTCATATCTAATTTCTTCATTCACACCTAACCTGTTTCGTGTGCTTCAAATGGACTCTGGTGCTTTTGCCCTTTTGGTTGGGGTTGTTTAGGCTAGTGTGAAAGCTGTCAAGCAAACTCTGGAGCGGTTGAAACAACTGGACTGAGAACAGCTGAAATGGAGGGTCTCCGTCTGCTTCAGACCACATTCTGGTGTAGTTTTGCTTGTGGTGTGAAAGCATGATGATGGAAATAGCTAAGGAGTCAGCCATCTCGCTTCCTTCTCATTACTATTGAGAATTGCACATGTGCAGTATCGATCGGGCACTCGTGACAAAATTGCTGTGGGTAGAGACAGAGTCAACAAGCTGAAGCCCGAGCCAGCATTTCAATTATCCTGGAAACAGGAGTTTAGTTGTGTGGCATTAGAGGATGTGCGCAAAACTTTGAGATCAAGGCAGATTAAACAGGGTTAACTTAAGTCTCTGGTTGTTTTTCTGTAATCGCTTATAGATAAAACAGTTTGTAAAGTTACAAGTAAAATTGCTTTTGAGCACTGAAGTCGCAGTACAAGAGACCCATAAAGCGGTGTTCATAAATGTAGACTGCTGTTCAGACAAATAGACTAAGATTCAGTGAGCATGACAGAGGGTGTAATGATGCTGCACTCTCTCCTCAGGTGGCGGGGAGGAAGGGCTTTCCTCACGTCATTTATGCACGGCTGTGGCGCTGGCCCGACCTCCACAAAAATGAACTCAAGCATGTCAAGTTCTGCCAGTACGCCTTTGACCTGAAGTACGACAATGTATGCGTCAACCCCTACCATTATGAGAGGGTGGTGTCACCAGGCATTGGTAGGTCAGCTTCATACCTCCCAACAGTCTCTGTGCTAAAAATGTCTCATGTTATGACTGAAAAACATTTAGTTCAACTAACTTTATAAATCTCATCCTGTTGAGGCGAGTTTTCAGTGATGTGTCATTTTCTGTTTGAAGTCGTTGGTGAAGTTTTCATCTCTTCCTCTCTCTGTCTTCTCTGATAGTTGGTCTCAGCCTTCAAAATACAGGTGAGCTCCGATCTGCTGCACCACATCATGACTTAAAGGATACCGCGAGCACACATTTACTGTTTGTCATCTGATCAAACTGTAGGACATGTTGTTGCTAAAGCTAATTCCTCCCTCACACATGCTCTGCATTACATTGATATGATGCCGAATTTGCTCGTCAGCTTTATCTATGAATAAGTGCTCTTGTGACGTCTGAACTGTAATGTTGTTATAACACCTGTCATAAGACTTTTTTTGTGAGCAGTTTCCTGTTAGAACTATTTGTTTTAATGAGCTTTAACCACTCAGAAGGAAGCGTGCAGCCATGGACAAAAGGCTGGTGCTCATGCTTGGTGAGATAGCAGTAGATGCACGCTTCCCTCTGCACAATGATATGATTCTTGGGTTTAGTTCGGTAGGAAGAAAATAGTTCCTACAGGAAACTGTTCACAACAGGGTCTGTGGATTATCTTGAAGTCACAATTTCTAGAAAGAGACATTGCTGTTGAGCGAAATGCATCATTTTTAGCAATTTTGAGTATTTCTAATTCTATTTTATTTGAGAGAAGGCAGACATCTCTACGGCTGGTATCTCCAACACTCAGCAACTCACACCAGAACAATCTAGACTGATAAATAGCACTATAAGTAAGACGAAAAATATGTACTTGATTGAGTGAACTGTCCCTTTAATGGACTGCACTGGCCCTAACTTGACTATAAATAACCAAAAATGACATTTTTATTAGTTTGTTGTAATGTTAACTGCCTGAACACCAATGATATTCAGGTGCTGCTTGTATTCAAATTCGCTGATGACCTGATTTAGTTCGGTATCAACATAGTGATTCTTCCTCCTGTCTCCTGCAGCAGCATCAGGTGCCCTGATCAAAGAGGAGTACATCCATGACTGTATACAGATGGACCTCCCGCCTGGCATGCCTCTGTCTGACCACCAAGCAGCCATGAAGCTGCCTCCCACAGACCACTACGGTCAGCCCTTGCCTCCCCCACAGCTGTCCTCTGAGCCCCACGGACCCCCACCTGTCACCAGATACACTAACCTGCCTGTGTCACCCAAAGGTCAGCTCTTCATACTGTATATATATTTACAGGTGAGATAGTTGAAGTCAGGCCTGACGTGTTCCTCTGCTCTCCTTCCAGTGTCTGGCTCCGGCTCAATGCTACCACTGCAGGGCGGTCTCAGTGATGGCCGTCTCCAGACTGCATCTCCACAGGCTCAAGTCATGACCCCGGCACCGAGACCTCCGAGCCCAACCCAACCCCCTCCTCAGCAACAGGCTTCCCAGCAACCCTCACAGCCCCCCCACCCACAGCAACCCTCCCTACCTCCTTCTCACTCGCACGGACAGAACGGATACAGCAGCAATAAACACTCTCAGAGCCAGGCTGCCTTCCACAGTGAGTTCACACATATACACACACACCTGCATATTTGGCACATCTGTTTTTTTTTCTCTTTACACAGTGAACGTGAAATAAGGCAAAAAAGTTGCAGTGACACCATTTCAAGGTGAAATAGATTTGATGGGCTTCTATGGCTCAATGAATGGCTGCTCATAAATATTTGATACAAGCAGCAGATGGAGTCGGCTGAAAAATGTTGTCATGTATTCAGAGATAATGATCAATAATATATTGATGAGTCAAGGGACACTGTAAATTGTTACTTTATGTTAATGAACGCTAGTCACACTGAACATTCTTTACTTCCCTGTAATCCAGCGGTTTGGACAGGCAGCAGCACAGCCTCCTACACTCCCGTGGGACCTCAGCAGAATGGGCGTGCTCACCAACAACCTCCTCTCCATCATCCGAACCACCACTGTAAGATATGCTTTAAAACACAAGAGTTCCACATGATGTTCACTTTAATTCTTTGACATTCCCAAACTCACACTGCCCATTTTTTTTAGCTCTTTTTATAATGAACATTGTGATGTTTTTCAGTCATAGAAAATTGACTTACTCACTATGTTGTCATGCTAAGAATTTTATGCCTGGAAAACTCAGAGTTGGGTACAGCTTTGTTTTTCTCTGCTTCACACTAATGTACTCATACCTCTGCTTTCAGGGTCACAGCATCACGGCTCAACCTCTTTCCCTCCTTCTGTGTCCAACCATCCAGGTTAGAGATGATTATACTGTGCAAATATAAAGACATTAAACTGCTAACAAATAATGCTGACGCTGATTCCATACAGTATTTTTGGATTGGCACATCCTGGTTGTCCACGTTGACAGCTGGTAAAGCTTGCGCAATGTAGGTTGTAAGGTTTATGATCTATGTATATTTTTTAATAGCGTATTGGAAGTTATCTCCAGTGTCTGCTAAGATGAATACAATGTTTGTGACAGGATGAGTCACAAAGGTGGCAGGAGATCCGACCCACAAATTGCTTGCTCTGTTTTCATCGCAGGACCAGAGTTTTGGTGCTCTATCTCCTACTTTGAAATGGATGTTCAGGTGGGTGAGATGTTCAAGGTGCCCTCCAGCTGCCCTGTAGTAACCGTGGACGGTTATGTAGATCCGTCAGGAGGTGATCGCTTCTGCCTCGGCCAGCTGAGTAACGTCCACCGCACAGACGCAAGCGAGAGAGCCAGGTGTGTCTCTTAAGTAGATTCAAGATGGCAAGGTCACCTCGGCCAAAGATGGCCTCTGAATGAGCTGCCCTCTAAAGAGTGTCATCTTCCACCACATGCTTTTTAAGGCTACATGTCCACATGCATTTCAAGCACTTGGTTACAGCACATGCTGTATAACCACAACATCCGTGGTTTGATTCCAGCTTTGAGACCTTTGTTGCATGTTATACCCCTCTGTCTCCCCCCATATTCATTCTGCCTCTTCACTGTCATCTGTCCAACAAAGGCAAATACATAATAAAAATGATGAAGGGAGGTTCTATATCTGTTTGTCCTGATGTTTTTATCCTGTGCGTTTCAGGTTGCATATAGGTAAAGGCGTGCAGCTGGAGTGTCGTGGTGAGGGCGATGTGTGGATGCGTTGTATGAGCGACCACGCTGTGTTTGTACAGAGCTACTACCTCGACAGGGAGGCGGGCCGAGCGCCAGGTGATGCTGTGCACAAGATCTACCCCGGGGCCTACATCAAGGTCTGAATCCAGCTCACACACTGAAACCACACATACATATATTCTCTGTTTTTCAATTATTCAACTATTCTGTTTATTAAATGACATCAGCGAGCAATATTAAGCTTTTAGGTGGCATGACACAAACCAATAAGCCACACATCCATTTCAAATGAGCCATTGCTAAGTGCAGATGGAGCTGTGTGAGCTATTGTAAAGTGTTATTAAAGAATGAACAGCACCATGCTTCTTCAGATGTTGTAATGTAAGCTGCTTGTGTCTCGGCTAGGTGTTTGACTTGCGGCAGTGCCACAGACAGATGCAGCAGCAGGCAGCAACAGCTCAGGCAGCTGCTGCTGCACAGGCAGCTGCTGTGGCAGGAAATATTCCCGGTCCAGGCAGCGTGGGAGGCATCGCACCTGCAGTTAGTAAGTGTTGTTGACGCTGGTGGAAGCCAATTGAAATGCAAGGTGTATGGTGCAGTGTACAATGTAACTAGATGGCACTTGGCTTGTGGTGCTCAAAGCACCAAAAAAATACATTTAAAAAACTCAGCATTAATGTCTCAAGCACGAGCCTCTCGTCCATGAGTAGATGCACACTTCCTTCTGCATGGTGATACGGTTGGCAGATGTAGTTTGGATGAGGACTGTGGATTTATCTTGAGTAACTGGGTCATGATTTCACTCTCTTGCCCACTCGCAGGTCTGTCTGCAGCAGCGGGGATTGGCGTGGATGACCTGAGGCGCCTGTGTATCCTGCGGCTCAGCTTCGTGAAGGGCTGGGGGCCCGACTACCCCCGGCAAAGCATCAAACACACGCCCTGCTGGGTGGAGGTCCACCTGCACCGCGCTCTACAGCTTCTGGATGAGGTGTTGCACACTATGCCACTGGCAGACCCAGGGCCTGCTAACTGAGGACCGCGACCATGTTTAAATTCCAATCTGGATTCTCTGAATGTGCACACACAGACACACACGTTGCCAAATATACTAATTGATACACAAAGCAAATCAATGAAAAACACACATGGATGACCAACAACACAATATGCTTGTAACAATCAATGCACACATCACTCATGCTGCCTCACAGACAAACACACACACACACACACACTACAACCAAAATGTCTGTAGCCACACAGACATAAAAGTGCTGATGATTTTTTAATGCTTTACTCTACAATCTAAAGTCAAACACAAGGGAGTTGGAGCTCTGAAGGGTAAAATTCTGACCAACTTGTCTTTGTCCTAAAGACATTTGTATGCACTGTAAAAATCCAGGGATGTGTTACACAAATCCAGTTCCCCAATATGCAATTTGGACTTCCTCTAAGTGTAGGAGCGTTCTGCACATTTATTCATGGAATACACACACACACACTTAAAAATCCTGCATGAACACAAGTTATCCAGGAGTGAAAAACACTCCAAAAAGAGAACCGCATACCTCTGGAAAATGCTGTCAGTAAATTCACAGTGAATACAAACAGCATTACAGTTCTCTTAACGTCTTATCAACAACAGAACTGATTAAGTATGGATTAAGGGAACCAGTGTTAGGTCATCTCTGTGCTTGTACTGCGCTCTTCACTGTATGTTGAACTAAACTCAAACTGTTAGCATCGATAGCTGGTTAGCCCTCTTATTACGCTCAGCTCAAGCTACATTATTTTTGTACCAAAAGACTAAAAAGCCAAAAACATTTAGCTTTAAAGTATTGTTGTTGTTCTTGGTAATGAAACAGTGCTACCCTGTATGTAACCAAATGGTTGGTGTGAATCACCAAAGCCAAAATACCTCATAACTACAGTGCAAACTCACAATTTAGTTTTCCGCCTGAAGCGCACACACTCTCATCACTGACAGGCTGAAGTCAATCAGTGCAGCCCTGCAATAGGACCCTGACTCTCACTAAGCTTTGTATTTATTTAGGTTTATAACGTACCGTGCTGTGATGTGCAGTAGCAGTACTAGATAACTTGACTGATATGTGGAACATTAGTTATACTCTACAGTTTGACAGCAAAAAAGAAGGTTACAGTAACTTGTAATGATTAATAGAAAACAACCATCCGCAGCTTGAGAGACAGAAACTTGAGTGCCTCTCTGTTCTCTGCTCTGACTGCTGAGGATTTCATCACCTACTGTGTGTTCACTCCCAACGTGCATCTAGCAGTTTATTTGAACTCTGAGTTGTTGTTTCCAGTGCCTCCAGAACCCTGTTTAGTAATATTTTACATGGCCATCAATAATCAGTTGATAATTGTTTCACTGTTAGCAACCAATGAAATGATAATTAGTAATGTTTACTTATTTTAGTGGTGCTATAATAAATATTTTAACAGTCTATTGTTGCACACATTATAATATTTTATATACTGTATTAAAGGCTCTGTGTGTAGGATTTAGGGGGATATATTGACAGAAATGTCTGATATGATATATCAAGTATGTTTTCGTTAGTGTATAATCACCTGAAAATAGGATTTTGTCGTGTTTTCATTACCTTAGAATGATCCGTTTATATCTACATAGGGAGCGGGTCCTAGTCTACGGAGCCCACCATGTTTGTTTCTACGGTAGACCAGAATGGACAAACCAAACACTGGCTCTAGATAGGACTAGTTGCACTTGCGTTTTCACGTCAGCCATTGTAATTAGCAGCCTGCTAAGCCAAACATTGCAGAAAAACACTGATTTTAAATGTGACACTGCATTTTTCAGTATTTTTACCAGTTGATATCACCAAGTCCATTTGTTTTGGAGAAGAGACCTCTGCGGATAATTTGGCTCGCGGTAAAAACCTCCTGAACATCTGGATCTTAAGTCATCAGAGAAAAAAGGGAAACACACATTAGCAGGTGCTGGGCTAGCAACAACTAGGTGAGGAAAAGACAATGAACACTGAAGGAATTCTAACCAGGAGAAGTTTCAGCTGATTGCAATCTGCATTCCTCACCACTAGATGCCACTAAATCCGAGGCACTGCTCCTTTAAGTACTTGTTAATGGTCAGTGATTGTTTTGTAGACTGTTTCTAAACATTATTTGGGTGGCAGTTATTAAGTTGCAATGTTTCTAAATGCACTACACAGTAATTACTAACAATTAAACAAGGTATTATGATCATCCGTTGCATCTTTTTAATAGCCATCCAAATAATGTTTATAGACCTTTACAAACTAATTACTAACCATTAAAAAAAACATAATATAGTATACAAAATGGTAAAATGTCTGCAACTGGTAGCACAGTGGTGCAGTGGTTAGCATTGTTGCCTCACAGCAAGAGGGTTCCTATTTGAACCCAGGGTGGGGGAGCCCTTCTGTGCAGGGTTTGCATGTTCTCCCAGAGTCTGCGTGGGTTTCCTCCAGGTACTCCAGCTTCCTCCCACAGTCCAAAGACATGCAGGTTAACTGGTGACTCTAAATTGGCCGTAGGTGTGAATGTGAATGGTTGTCTGTCTCTAGTCTGGTGACCTGTCCAGGGTGTACCCCGCCTCTCGCCCAGTGTCAGCTGGGATAGGCTCCAGCCTCACTGCGACCCTCAAAGTGGTTACGGAAAATGAATTAATTAATGTCTGCAACTATAAACTGTTAGCATTACTAATGATTACTTAACAATATTAAATATACTATCAATTCACCATTTATTGATAGTGGTTATTATAAAGTGTCGTCATTGTGCTTTGAAAGCAGTTTGAGGATTGCTTCTGTAATACCAGGGCGCTCTTTATTTGAAATGATTGTAAAATGAGTAGGGAGTTAGAACCATGAGCAGCATTTATAGGATTGGCTCAGTTGAATCTTTTTTTTTTTCCTAACTGAGTGAAATGACTTGGAAGATTCAGTGGCAGCCATGATAAGAGCTAATCAGTTCTCTAAATGATAAGAAAAAAAGAAACATAAACACAGAAGGAGGATACAAATCAGAGTTCAAAGAACTGGTCTGAGATCGCAGGTTGGCTGAGTGTACCATGTAGAAAGAGATCTGCTTTCCTGATGCATCCACCAGACTTGCCCCAACAAAAGGGTACAAATGTAATCAATGTCAAAAGGTACAATCTTTGGACGAATCCAACTGTGCTACACAGGGAGTATGTTTGTCGATATAGATCCAAATGTGAAAAAAATGTACCAACCACTTTATCCGTGGGTCGGTGAGACGAGACATTTGTCATCTGATTCAGCTGCTTTACAAACATCAGCCATATGCATATTTGTGATTTGTGCCTTTTTGTTATCAACCGTAGATGCACCAACACTGGATTGTAAGACAGACACAAGTTTGTCTTTCGACACATGAAGATTCATGTTGCACATTGTGATTTGGTTTTCAGCTGTTCAAAATCTTTTGATGGTATTCTGTGGTTCCCTCAGGTATCTGTGTAGTTCACAATGTGTCCAACTGGTTTATAGAGATAGAAAAACTATTAACAAAGCACTCATCATACCTGAGTAGTATTATTTATTGCCTTAGTCTTTTGTGAGTGTAAACTATGAATGAGTACGCTTTGCACTATTTTAATCTTAGCATGGACAACACAAATAGATGTCATATTTATCTGTTCTCTTCTGCCCATATTCAGGGAGGTACAAGTTTTTAAGTAGGCTTTCTCAGATATTGAGCATCATCATCATCATCATCATCATCATCATCAGAGGATTATCCCCATCTTTCTACAATCAAATCACTCCATTTCCATGATGTGTCCAGAAATGCTTTCCATTAAGCACCTATTTGTGCATCTCTATGTGTAAAAATGTCTAGACAATTAAGACCAAGCTCCATTGTATCATTACTGCTTCTGAACCTGCAGTTTGACTCTATGAAGCTGGTACTATCCAGTTGTTTGCAGGACAGCTTGTCAGGGTTTTGTTTTGTTTTTATCTTACTGTTGTGTGTCTTTTTACATTTAGCCCAACTGAAAAGTTTTTCTGGGTTACGCTTCATTTAATGAGTCTGTCATTTCCTAATCATTTCCAAGGAAGTGTCCTTGAAAGTACAGTTTCATTTGGAAAGTAGGGCTTTCTTTATATAAACCCAGATAAACATTCATTATTCATTGATTATCAGACACTTTATTCTCCACATAGGTTGGACTGTTTGCTTGTCTTTACACAGAGGTCACATTTTTCAACTGCTCTGTACCGATTAAATAAAAAAAGACTGGATTACACCAGCAGTTAATTGGAAGTGTACCAATAGAACGTTGTCTCTGTTTTCCTCAAAATTACAACCAGATGACTCAGTTCTCTCCAGGAAACACCTCAGAAATGATGACTCGTTAAATAAAGCATCCCAGTTTCTCCAGACCCGAGGCCGCTTTCTCCAAGAGCTCAAATTTGGATGCAAAGAAGGCATTCTCAAGTCCACCTCATATCTGTGGTCTGACGTTTGTGAAACCCGACTGTGAAACCTGACTGCTCCACACAATGGTTGATTAATATGGTTGGTTGTCACTTCTGTGGTTTGATAGTATGAATACAGTAGACTATGTATCAGTATAAAAACGCGTTGTAATAAAAAGACTTGAAAATGAAAACAAAAAAATACTTTGACTGATCAATCCAATCATTTTATCCTGGTGGTGCCGATCTGCAAGCACACATTATTCTGAGCCTCATCAGACAGGTGCTGCTGTGCGATGATGTCGTCTTTTTGCATGGACCAAAGCAAATGCGTAAATAATGAGCAGTGTGTCAGTGTAAACACAGATGACACTTCTCCTTATATGAGTGTCTTTTGTGTTTACAGTAATAGCAGTCTTTATATACAGGGCTTGGCAGTAACTGCTGACAGGTTGCCATTGGCAACTATTTTGAGAAATTGGCGTCAATTCATGGCCTTTGGCCTTTTTGAAAGGACAGTTCATCCCTCAAAAAATACGTATTTTCCTCTTACTTTTGTTGGAGATATCTGCCATAGAGATGTCTGCCTTCTCCCCAGGATAAAGGAACTAGATGGCACTCGACAAATATATTTGAAACAAGATGATCCACAGACCTTGTTGTGAGCAGTTTGATGATGATGTCACTGCTCAGAGGGAAGCGTGCATCTACTCATGGATGAGAGGCTTGTGCTCCTGACATTAAAAGTGTAAAGATGTAAGCATTAATTTACATCTCCTGGCGTCCTCCTCAGCTGAGCTGTAACGTTAGCTAGCTCAGTGGTGCTAGGTGAGCTATCAGTGGACGCACACTTTCATCTGTGCGGTGATACAGTTGTCAGATGTAGTTCGGTAGTAGTGTAGTGCTCACAGCAAGGTATGTGGATTGTCTTGAGTAACCAGGTAGTGATTTCTGCTTTGAGCACCACAAGCTGAGTGCCATCTAGTTCCATTGTATTCACATCAAAACAACCTAGACTGGTAAACATCACTACAGGTAAGAGGAAAATGTGTATTATTGATTTGGGGGTGAACTGTCCCTTTAATATTTGTTGCATCAGTGGTATTTATATATTGCTGTTACAGTCTGAACTGGGACCAGACAGTTAATACTGTTCTCAATGAATCTTTGTAGGGACCTGAAAAACCAATAGGATTCTCTGATTGAAGCCAACATTTCTTGACACTCTAATGTGATAATAATGATCATAACAATAACTAGATTCATCATAATAGCATGAATTTGAAAGACTGACATTGAATTGCAGAGTTAACTAAACAGTTGTGCACCTTCCTGTTGGTTCGTCACAGCCTGCACATCCTCACCGTAGACTATGCTGGTCCCTACACTGTGCTGAGTGCACACAGATAGAGGGCTGGATAAAGTCTTTCTCTTGCACATATTGAAAAATCACAGGGAGCTACAATGTCTGTCAGGATCAATGGTCAGGATGTGTTGGAAAATGACCAATCTTATTTTACAGGTTTGGGTTACAGGTATTTAATTCATTTATTTTTTATCTATTTTATTTATTTTTACTGAATCAAATCTGATTTCATCTCATATAAGAAATCGCGGATGAACCATTACCATTCATTTATAATGTTCAGTGTCCAACTGGTGACACAATCTGAGAGAAAAATAGATACATCATCCCATTCATAAAACATTAAACATGTTTATTCTGACACTTACAAGAATATATGTACTAAAAAAAAAACTGGATTTGGCTACATTAGAATATTGTTATTTTGATTTTGTAGCTATTTTATTGTAAAGATGTGCTGCTCTTGTAATGTTGACTGTATATTAAAATAAGATAAACAAATGGTATTGTCATATTTTTACTTTGTTGATTTCATATTGTAATACAGTTAACAGTGCTGACAGAGTGTCCAAATGAAACAAGCACATTGGTCCTACTGGGGAGGAGAGATACAACCCTGACTTCATTGTGTTTCAGTCAGAGGCACTTTAGTCCAAGAAAACTTTATTTCCATTTGCAGTATTATATTTGGTGGCATGGCTCACTTCTGGGGCCCCTCTGCCTTTCTTTAGGCCTACACAAAAAGCCTCTTCCACACGCCTTCGTGGAAAGCATAAGATGGAGAGAGCACACCTCTTCTTTACTTGCCGAACAGAGTGTTTTTGGACCATGTATCGTATCCAGTAAGACAGTATATCCCCAGACTGCTTCAGTGTAAGAAGTGTTGAAAGTTTGGTCAGAGTCTATTTGTGTAGGAGTGATTATGAGACATGGTAACTGTGGAGAGAATGAATGTGAAAGAGATGGTGAGAAAGAACCAGAGTGTGGTCTGTACACAGGCAGTCATGCAGCATGGAAAGCTAACTGTCCAGAGACAGTGAATCGAGGCAGAAATAATCAGAGCCCGGACGAAGGGAAGACATGAACATTAGAAAGTAGGTAGGACAAGACAGGATGTGTGGCAGGAGGCCATGAGGGACAAGTCAGCAAGGGGCCATTAGGAATATTGCTTGTGTTTGGACCAGATGAAGTTTTTGGTATCTGTGATAACAGTTATTAACTGACAATAGAGAGAAAATTGAGATTATCATAGATGCAGCAAGGAGATTTCTGAGGGTTTTGGGTGTTTCTGGAGAAGATGTACAGCAGCTTTTGAGAGAGGTTTTTAAGGCGCTCACAAACAATCAGAAAATAGGAAATTAATAGAGTGGGAACTGATGGGAAAGGCTTATTTTATTTTAATTATTATTATTATTATTATTATTATTATTACTTTATATAGTAAGTGGAGACCTTTGGGTAAATCCAGTAGGTTGCAGTACTACATAGTTTTGGATGCCAACCGCCATTAAAGAAGAAGAAGAAGAAGAAGTGTCGATTCTTGTTTTTTAAATATATTTTTAGATGTTTTATATTTTTAAAATATATTTTCATATATGTGTCTACATCTATGAGAGAGACAGAGATTTTTGTATTTTTCCCTTTGCTTTACCGCTAGGCCTCAGCTCCAGTCCAGCAGGTGGCGGTAATACACCTAAAACCTGTCTTAAGTTCTTAACTGTAGGTAAAAACGAGGACGAAGAAGAATAGGTTGAACGGACTGAAGTCGTATCTGTGTGCAAGGAAAGCGGGATTATAAATAGTTAAATCTTCTGTCATTAAAGCTCTCCTCCAAATTCAGCTTTTGACAGCACTAGCAACATTAGCTGCTAACTAGCAGCTAATCAGTCGCCGACATAAACAGGGAGCAGGTTGACAGCTAGTTTAGCAGCAGCTCTTAAAGGCCAAGAGCACCCCGCCAGTATGGACTCCTGGGTTAGGTTTAACGCCCAGAGCCAAGCCAAGGAGAGAATTATAAGGTAATGTCACTCATTTTATTAACTATAACGATAACTTTTGAAATTGCACTTTACGTTAGCGGCAGATGCTGATGTTAACTTGCTAGTTAGCTAACGCTAACGTTACTTATCTGCTAGCATAATGAACAAACAGTTGCTAGTTTGTTGTAACGTCAGTTGCAGAGAGCAGAGAAAGGTTGACATCAACTGGGTTGCTCAAGTTATTTTATATATTTAATTTGAAAGATAAATTCTGCCTTTGGTCTTTAAGTAAAGTTCACTGTAGCTAACAGACTGTTTTGACATTCACTTCAGAGGGCTGTTAATGAATGTGAAGTAAGTCTAAGTTCATGTTCTCCATGTTGTTATAACAATACAAGTGCATTTGAATCGTATCTTCCCCTTGCTTTCACTTTGATTCAAATAAAACACACGGTGGGGAGTTACCATGAAAACCTCTCTCTCCAAATTAGCTTGGTCCTTCAGTAATCTTTCATAAAAGATCACTGGTTAAACCGGTTTGCCTGTTATCAGGGCGCAGTTGTTGAAAAAGTTTAATCCTGATAAGAGTGATCCGTGTATGGAAATCCCATGTTTTGCTATCCAGAAACGGATCATCCATGTTCCTTGCTCTGCTGATTTTCAAAGCAACATTGAACTGGATCTCCCTGATCCAAATAAAAATGTACAGATTACCAAATCTGGATAACCAGCGCTCTAAATGACACTACATTTCACAATGTAGTCTGCTAGCTGTGTAAAGAACAACAGGTTAAATAGCCAGTGTAGGTCATTTTAAAGGGACTGTTCACCCCAGAATAAAAAACACATATTATTTTGTTTAATATTTGTATAATATTTGTTTTAGTAGCCAAGTGTTGGAGATATTAGCTGTAGAGATGTCTGCTTACTCTCAATTACAATAGCACTAGGTGGCACTCGGCTTGTTGTGCCCATAGTGCCAATAACATACATTTGAAAAACTCGACAGCAATGTCTCTTTCCAGAAATCATGGCCCAGTTACTCAAGATAATCCCCAGACCTTGTTATGAGCAATTTCATGTAAGAGCTATTTTCTTTTTACTGAACTTCACCTGCCAACCCTATCACAGAGCAGGAAGAAGCGTGCATCTACTCATGGCGAGAGACTTGTGCTCATGACAGCACAGGATGTAAACAATAAAGGCATCCTCCATTGTTTCTACATGAAGCTGCTCACAACAAGGTCTATCTTGAGTAAGGAGGTCATGATTTCTGGAAAGAGACATTGCTGTTGAGTTTTTCAAATGTATGTTACTGGCACCTTGAGCACCACAAGTCGAGTACCGTCTAGTTCCACTATATTGGAGAGAAGGCAGACATCTCTACGGCTGTTTCTAACACTCAGCAACTCACAACAAAACAATCTAGATTGATAAATGGCACTACAGGTAAAGGGAAGAACATATGTTTTTGACAGCTGTCCCTTTAAGTGTTTTTATTTTAAAGTGCAGTCATTTTGATCAACCGAACTGACATGTCCGAACAGCTTAATGAGCATGTGTGTTGTGTACTCACAGGGCTGCTCAGTATGCCTGCACTCTGCTGGGCTACACTCTGCAGAAGGGCGGGGCGTCAGCTGAACTTCGCAGAACCATCAGTCAACTGGAAGCACACATGAGCCTAACAAGAAAGTGTGAGTGAAGCACCCGGTCGAGGTGTTTTCCAAGCACCAAAGCTGAAGGATTGTGGCTGATGTGTGTTTGTGTCCCACAGTGCTCCGTCTGGGAAACTCCGTAGAGGCGCTGGAGTCTGCCAAGAGGGCCATACACCTTTCTGACAGCGTGCTAAGGCTCTGCATTACCATCAGCCACCTCAACAGAGCCATGTACTTTGCCTGTGACAATATTCTGTGGGCTGGAAAAACAGGCCTCATCTCCAAACTGGACCAGCAGAAATGGAGTCAGAGATCTTTCAGGTTAGTCGCGTAGAGACAAATGCATTCATAGTACTTTTTAAAATAAATAAAGGTATGCCCTCTTTGTGTAGTTAAAGAAACTGAGGCTGAGGTGACACCTCATGTGGTTCAAATCTGCAGGTACTACCTCTTTGCTCTGATCCTCAACCTGACTCGAGATGTGTACGAGCTTCGCCTTCTCATTGAGTGTGAAGGGCGTCACAGAGCCGCCAAATCCCCGTCGTCACCCAACCCCAGCACCACCCTGCCAGCTGACCACTTGTCGTCCCCTTCCACACCTGCTGCTCTCACTACTGTTGCCCTGCCTGTCATGTTGGTGAGGTTTCGCAGACAGCTCCACCTGCTGGTGACTGTCCTGTACGGCAACCCGCCGCTGCTGCTGGACCTGCTGAAGAACAGTTGTGATATCTTCATCCCACTGGACCGGCTGGGGATTTACCCCACAGGGCAAGGCTTTGTCGGTGCCTGTGGCCTGGCATCCTCTGTCCTCTCCATCCTCACCATGGTCCATCCTTGGCTTAAACTCAAGCCATGACCCCAGGTACACAGTGGAGGGGGCCATCAGTGGAGCTCCCAGGAGGACTGAGATGAGAATCTAACAGGGCTAACACACGGATCATTCGGTGATCACGTTTTGGAGTAGTGGCAGGGCTTTTAAATCCTCCAAATATCCTCAAACATGTTGCATCCATGAGGAGCTTCTTTCACTCTGCATCACGTACTGATTAACAGCTCTCGGCTGATTACTGACCTGCATGTTTGAACTGTTACAGCTTCATGCTTCAGAATGAAGCATAGCAGCGCTGCACAGAGCCCACACTCTCCAAAGCTAGTCCTTACCCATGATGTCATTCGACATCAAAGTCCTTCATCATCTGCTCCCAATACTTAGTACTAAGATCTCATACAATTCATAACAGGAAGAATGTTGAAATACTAAACTCACCTGATGGTTGGCAGTGGCCCTCAAGGTGGGAACTAATGACATCACAGCGGTGCAAAATCAAACTTTGATAATAAATACACTGATTTACCCTGATAGATGGCTCCCTTTCAGTAAAGTCTGTACATTGAGTGTACAGTTGGTCCATTTATCCCCCATAGCGATGACTCGTTTGACTGGGTCTCTAGGCAGGCCCGCTCCACTTTCATGTGGCCTACCATGAACCGAGCTCAGTGTTGGCTTCCATTAATTTAGGTTAACAAATCGACGCGGACAGAAGCTGAACCAAAATGCTTCAGGGATGAAGGCTATCATTCTGGAACGCTCCTCTCTCCTTCCTCTACTTCTCGCCCCTCAGTGTGTCCTCGTTGACAGGCTCATGTTGGATCAGACCCATCATCTTGAGCATGGCAACCAATTTAAACGACAACCATGATGTTTCGCTTTCATGGAAGCCGCCTTTGTCAGTCAGAGTAAACCATGTTTGTGTTTATTAGCAAGTGGCTAACTCAAGGTGTGTTTCCATCCACCTATTTTTATGTGAGTTTTAAGTTTACACATAAAAAACTTGAAAAAAAACTCAAAGCATTTTAAGAAATTTTTACATTTAGGCCCCTTTTTAAAATCACGTTATCTGCTGCCTGCTCTTCTGCTTATCTCGCTGAACCTACTCCAAATGTTCGCATAAGATCACATATGTTCCCATTTTCTTTTGCCGATTTTGATAGAAACCCAACCACTGTTGTTTACACCCGGTGAGTTTGTACTTTCAGCTTTTGGAAGCCACTAAGTGACTGAACTGTCAGAGTCCTGTGAGACAGAGATGCAGGAATATAATGAACTCCACACTGTGTCTTGTGAGGAGGAAAGCATTGCTGCACTGATCTTTGAGGGCTGTAAGGTTCAGGTCTGTTGACGCCATCCAGCTGTGATGTAGTGTTGTACTCATGAAGGTGCATATCTGAAGTCTGATTGTTGCAGACAGGCTGATCCTACACCTCTCCCACTCTTTTCTACTGTCATCACAGCTTACCCCCAGTCATCGCAGATAACGGTCTTTGGCCATTTAATGGTCAGAGGCTTCAAAGTGCAGCCACTAGATGGAAGTACAAGCAGGATCATTAGCCTGAGTAACTATTTAAAGATACAGAGTGAGCTAAGAGGGGTTTAGGGATACAACATGATAGTCTGGATGTGAATCTTTTTGACTTTTAACTGTCAATAAAAGCTTTTATTGAATGTGCATTTCCAGTTATTACCATGCCTTATACTTATATATAACCTATTTCCACATACGTAAGGTAAGGGGACTCTCAAGGGACCTCTCAAGGGACCACTACAACATGCAAGATCACAAATGGGATGGGAGCAGCCATCCAGACAGCAGCATGCTGCATTTTGGATGAGCAGTTTAATCGGCTATTTTAATCCAATCATCAATCAATAGAGAGGCAGACGATTTGATATGAGAAGTGGTACTGGTTTGTTTTAAGAAAGCAGTCCCTCATATGAGTGATGTGACCTATCTATAAACAACACGCGGTCCTCTGGCACCTCCTTGTGCTTCCGATGACATTTGCAGAATTCACCATGCATGTAAGAAGACTATCAACCAGTGCTAGGCGGGGAGTCTAATGCAGCTGTCAATCACTGCTTGTGCACAGCAGTGTACACAAGACAAGTAAACATAAAAGAAGATGACCAAAAGCTTTCACAGAAGACCGTTGTGTTTACTTGCCTTCCTTGCAGGAGGAAGAGGTTTTCTGTCTCATGTACTACTGTCAGGATATAGTGATAATTTCACTAAATATGATAAAAAGGTTACCTACTGTACCTGTAATGATCTAATGCCAGTTTTTTAATTAAAAAAAAATAAGTCACCCATTCATCGGTGAACATTCGATGGCATGTTGTCATTTTGGACCTTGACCATCAGTCAAACTTTACACCCATCTACATTTCTTTGTGCTGAAATCCTTTGATTCTAATGATCATTGCTGTTTGCAATAAAGAGCATGCGTGTGACTGGACTGTTTGATCTACTTTGAGCTTTGACTCATCAATACTAGCTTTAACTTTGGTACAAATAAGACTCGGGCTAAGTAAAATTAAAAAAATGTTTATTCAGGGTGTTACTGTTACAACAATGACATAAAAACCAAACAAAGGGAAAGTAAAAACATAATAAAAACTCAAAATAAACGATACTAGTCAGGGGACCAGTGGCTCTCAGGTGGAACATTTTTCCTGCTGGTGTTTCTGTCCAGGTAACATCCAAACACACACCATGGCCCGTCTGGAAAGACTTCTTAAATAGGCTTGCTGGTAAGCTTATACTGTGGAAAGAGAGCAGTGTGTTAGTGGACCTGTGATCATCAGTATACTCAAACCACTGTGTTGTAGTGGTTGATATCAAAAGCTGCATGGCTAAATAACATTAGGGCTGAATGGTAAAATGGTTCTTGTGTTCTTGTGTCTAACTTAAACCCTATTTTTTTTTTTACAAAAATAACTACATGTTACATATGTTCAATTTGAGACAGTATCAGGAAATAATGAATAATATGCGATGGTACTTCTGTAAAATATCTGAATTGGTAAAGCTAGGTGTTGGTGCTACAATGTGGAGATGCCCCAACCTTAGCTCCTCCTCATTACTCCTGGGTCTCCATGCTCTCATCCTCTCCATCTCCTCCTTCATCCAGAGCTTCATCCTCCTCCTCCTTCCTCTCTGGAGGTTTCTCATAGGCCTTTTCTGACGGAGTGACGATCACACCGTCCCATGTGGACATCTCTGTTGCCAGGTCTGCAGCGACGGGCACACAAGACTCTGATTAGTATTATTTACTTATTTCATGGTGTAGGCAGGAACAGTTTGTAGAATCAACAGCCCAAAAGTATCCAACATGCCACTAGACGTCCAATGAATGACATGATCTTACAGCTGGCGTCTCCCTCGAGGCCGAGGATCTTCCTGTATCCTCCATGAGAGAGAACCCTCACCAGTGTCTGAGCTGTGAAGCACACCATGTCCTGCACAAACACACACAAACTCAACATCAATGCACTGTCACGAGGAATACCACTTTTAGAGACACACATCTGAAAGTGTAGGATGCTCATGCTCTGTGTAGCCTGCAGTAAAGTCACAGGAGCAGACCTACCTGCTGTTCCAGAGTCATGACTGTATGCACCCGGAAGTTTCCACTCTCACAAGGGTCGGTGATGCCCACTGAGCCGGGCAGAAATAGACCAGCAGCCAGCATCTGCAGGCAGCGCCTTTAAAAGACACAAGCCCAACACAACGTTACAACAATGTCCCGTCTATAGTGGCGGTGTCTACATGAAACTGAGGTGAGTGGGAACTAACCTGTATGCGACATTCAGTGACAGGGGCTGCCTGGAGGGGTTGTTCATCACCGCAGAGTGGCCCTGGAACACAAGGGAGAAAAGCGTCACCACTGTGACCTCATCACAGGTAATAACACAACCCTCAACAGCTCCTGCCCAGTGTACCAGTCGAGGCTTAAATTGTAAATGCAATCACTTTTTTTTTTTTTTTTTAAATCTGGGTCAAACGTCAGGACTCTGGAAGTGTGATGCAGCCGACACGAGGTCTTACCAGCAGGTCCAGGATCCAGGGAGTGAGAGGTTCAAAACCAGGAAAGCGCAGCCTCAAATCCTTCAGCAGGCGAATTAGCACTTTGACCCTGAAAATTGTAACATCAAAAAAATCCAATACATTATGAGAACCTGTTGTGTATTTGTGCCTATGCATGCACAACCTCTAGTAATAAACAGCAGGCCTAATGGGTGTTACAAGAGATGTCCTTACGTTGACTGAGAGGCATTCTCCTCGAACCAGCGGGCGTGGCGAATGGCAGCAAGCGCACTCTGCAGCACCTTGATGTCCACTGAAAAAACAACAACAAAATTTAACCTTTGCATCCCCATCTGGATTTAAAGGGACTTTGTGGTTCAAAACAAGCACTGTAACCCCTCAACTACCAGGGTGTCTCCTCAGCTGTCTTTTTTCACTGTTTAATTATTATCATAAATACACAATCACAAATGGTGCAGAGATGACGGTAAAGGACGTCTCTGACTAGACTAGAGATCACAGTCTATGCTAGAGATGTGGAAACATGCTGAGTGTGTGTGTGTGTGTGTGTGTGTAAGCTCATACAGTGCAGCTCAGGGTCCAGCTTGCGCAGGTTGGGAGGGACGGTGGTGATGAGGATCTTGACTGTGGCATCAGCTGAACTGATCTCAAAGCCCGTCTCATTGGTCAGCATGGACAGCACTGAAACCAGCACATATACATTACATAAGCAGTTTGACATCGCCAGTTAACTTTAGGCCACCGCGGTAATCAATAATCGGTGCATCATATATATTATTATTATTATATTAATGACAGAAACAAGGAAAAGCATAGTAAGTCCCCTTCAAATCGTACATTTCATTTGTTCACCCCAACAGTTCCTCAGTGTTACCTTCAGTAGGATCCTGTGTGCGAAGGGTCTCCACCACCTTGTTGCCAAGAGCAGCGACAGCCTCCACTGTGAAGGAAACAATCATCATCCATCCATCATTACACAGGTTACATCACAAAGGACTCTAAATAAAGCTTGCCTAACTTTCTCTCGCCACTTTCATTAATGTAATAAAAACAATGAAACAAGAAAGGGCAATGCCATTCACATTGACCAACTGAAGACTGTTTCATTGGCAGCTGGGTATTGTATTAAACCTCAATTCTTTTTTGCAACAAATCAACATCTATCTCTTGCACTTGAGTACTAAAACACTGTCAAATACCCAAAGAATCAATCAATTATCTAAATGTAAAGAATTCATGAATCAAATGTCTTGACTTAGAATCAATAACCACATTAAGCAGATGACATTACTTCCTCAAATAACTCACATGTAGGGAGGATCTTGAGGATTACAACCAAGTCGGCCACATTGTGTCCGGTCGTCATGGTGCCCTTCTTGTACGACCCCACCTGACGCACCTCTTCAATTTGCTATGAAGGGACACAGGTACAACATTTTTAACATGTAATGTACTAGCGTTAGTAACCAGCTAATAATATTTGCAGGTTACACATCCATTTATTTTAAAAACTTGTAAAACAGCAAATATTTACACAAAACTATGTTGTTTTTAGATACTTAATATGACACTATGTTTATCCAAGTAACACTGTATAGTTTTCTAAATATATAAAAACTCCTGAGATCATTTTTGTTCACACTGACACACTGTTAAACTGGGAGGTACGATCTTCTGGCAGAACAGTTCATCAGTTCATTTAAATCTTTAATTTGTCACACACATCACCATACAAGCACAATATGTAGTTATATGGTGCACTGTACACACTGAACTACAGTAATGTGAAGAAAAACCACTCACCACTTCAAAGTTGCCCGGTGCAACAATCAGGTTGTCAATGACATTGTTGATCTTTGTGACCAGGGACAAGATGGAGGACTATATGCAAGAAGATACCAATAAACATCGCTTCTGTCAGTGAGCAGTCAACAGAAATTGGTGAGGCAGATTGTTATCTAGTCAGCATGTGTTTGTGGACTGACCTGCTCTGCAGGTGTGGGGCTCAGGTCCTGGTTTCTCTTCAGCAGACACTCACTGAAAGCTGTCTCGTCAGGTGCAGGCTTTACTCTGGGGAAGGCCATCTCACACTTGGGATAAACAACAGCCTATTTCAGTACTCTCAGCTGTGACACTACTACAGTGGTGTTATGAGGGGGCTGGGCGATGCGTGGAAAATCAGATATCACAATATTTTTTATCAATTACCTCTGTATGTGTATTGCGACAATGTTGTAGGGTTGACTGGTGGTGCTCTCACAAAATATTTACACAATTAGATTTTTAATAAATAATCAAGTGGGTGAAGGCAAATAATAAAACAGCTAGAACAAGTTCAGAACATTACATCACTTTACTGTAATGCTACCTTTATAACCAGGAAAACATCTTGTCTCATATACCGATATCAATATAATAACAATATACTGCCCAGCCCGAGAACATGGTCTCCTTAACATTAATCACACAAAAACATATCATCTGCCTGCAGTGATGCCCAGGTGTACCCCAGGACTGTGACATCACTGCTGGGTGGGGTTACAGGTGCAGAGAACACTTCTTCTAAACTTCAGCCAACCACATCTAAAAGTGCTTGTGGCTATACTTACTCTTTAAATGCATTTCTCGTGTTAAACAAGTTTTGTTACTCACCACATAAAAATCAAATGGGATGTGTGGGACAAATGGACGGTACCTGAACAGGAATGTAGAAAAGAACAACAGTTTGTAATTTTGTAATAATGACTTCAAGCAATGACCACAGAAATATTCAACTAACGTGGGCCTTCAAGGATGGTTGGATGGATGGTATTATTTCACATCGAATTAGTGGGTGATATAGACAAAAGTTAGTCATTATTCTCACAACAATATATTTATTATTAAGGTTGTAACATGATTCTGTTTGACTAAGGAAAAGTGCTCAAGGTTTAAAACACTCACAATACACAAAAAAAGGTCTACCTGGAAATAAATCATGACATGAGGAACTTGTCAGGAATGAAACAAGAAAAAAAAGCATGAAGGACTAAATAAAAAACCTTGCCTAAAACTAAATCCACTCAGTATCAGCTGTATAGAACCTGTTTCATTTCAGATTCTTTTTTGGTTTGTTCCTGAGATTCATCACATGTAGTGCTTTCTTTGAACAACAGTGTTTCCTAATACACACTGACAGGTGTATGCAGACTAGAGCCATTTTGGGGGGTTAAAAAACAGTAAATTTTGCACTCATTTCAACAACATACAGCAGGTGGACACTGTCTCTGAAGGGCTGCTCTTGGGTAAGTGCTGTAAAGTGTTTTGTTCAAACCCTACGCACAAACCATTACCAAACCAAATTAAATATTATTATCATGAAGGAAGCAAAGGAAAGGGAAGGCTGTATCTTTTAGTTTTTCAGCAGTCAAATGTATTTTAAATTAGGTACTAATGTAAAGGCAGGCCGATCACCTAAGTGTGCACTGCCCTGTCTAATAAAAAATTATACTGGAATGGACTCTTCAGTTAACACTGCATTAAATCACGTATGGGAAGACATGCAGCAAAGGGCCACAGGCTGGACTCAAACCCGGGCCGCTGCGGCAACAGCCTTGTACATGGGGCGCCTGCTCTACCACTAAGCCACCGACGCCCCGGAAATGTGTGTTTTAACACTCTGCAGGTTAATGCTGCTTAGGGAAAATCATACATTTTATATACAGGGCTGCAATAGTATGTTTAGAACAAAATTCTTCACCCAGCCCTACTTAACCCATCTGTTAGCAGTGAATTATATAAACTCAAAATTAGAGACAGCTTCAAATGATTTCAGAGATGTGCCAGAAATCAGAACACTGTGGTGTGTGAGGGAAACATTATGAACCTGAATCTACCTACATGCTAGAGTCATGCTAGGTTGTTTCAATCGATATCTTTAATATGTTAATGAATAAAAGTGAACAGCAGCTTGGTGGCTGAACTTACCCTTGGACCAGACCTCCGCGGGACCCAAAGCGGCCTCCCCGGCCCCTGCCGCGGTCCCCTCTGGACACAAACACAGAGTTAGAACTTCTTAAAAACACATGCTCATCTAAGCTAATGTTGCTGTGGCATCTTAGTTTAGGCATCATTTAATTCTGCCAGAAATCAGCATCTTTATGAACTTACCCATTTCCATATGAACAGCTATTTTCCTACATGTTAACCTATATCTAAGAGTGTAAAAACATAGTTTTATTAACCACACTCACCAACTACTGACAAGACAGAGGCCTCAAAGTTGACCCATATTGCATGCCCACCACTCCTGACACAGACATCTTATTGAAATATAAAAATAACAGTTCGGCTTTCTGATTGGAAAGCTAACAAATTCTCCACAATTTCAATAGTTTTGTTCCAAAATAAATAAACGAAGTGTTTTTTTTCCCAACCAGTGGCTTCAAAATTAAAAAGTAAACATCTGTACACCTTTGCATGACTTTGCACTAGAAATTTCTGCTGATTTGGGCTTCCTTTTGATTAAATTTAATTTTAATTTTCAGTTATGATGGCAATCAAACGTGAATATTAATTTGAGGTAAAATAAAAAAAATCATAGGCAGCATTAAGGACTTGTATGTTTGACTGACCTACCGACCATATTTCACAAGTCTGCTGTTGTTTGACCAATATTGGCACAGCGTTAACACTTCAGGAGATGTTTACAAGTGTCTAAGTGTTTTAACATCTTAAAAAATTTAATATTCATAAATAAATGTATCTGAGTTTAAGTTTAAGCTTTTTTTGCACATTCTAATTAAAGGACAGAAAAGATGCCAAATTTGCATATTTATTTATTGTGGATCAACACTACTGAAGTTGTGGATAACCTTGTTCCTTAGTTATAATCAGAAAAACACACAGCTGCTATTTTTGAAGAAGACATCTGTGATATGGGTCATCTTTGAGGCCTCTTATCTCCTCAATGGTTGACCATTGTGGTTAATCAAACCACAATGTAACATTTACTTATACAGGTTGACATGTAAAAATATATATGTGTTTAAATGGAAAGAGGTTAAGTAAGAAAGTGATTGATTTCTGGCAGGAATGCTCCCAGCTATCAAGCTAACATTATCTCGCTAACCTAACGTAACGTTACTCAAATGCTACGCTCATTCATTCATTCACTTACGTTAGCTACTTGTCTGGGCGATGTAGCTAACATTAGCCCACAGTGTAGCTGTTAACTTGCTTGCGTCAAGGTAAAACAAAACTCCACAATTCAAAGATGATAAGAATTAATATGCTTCTGGGCGGGGACACATAATAATAATAATAAATAGCGCTATTGAGCAGGCTAACTTACATCTCTCACATGCTAACGTTAGTTAGTAGCCATGGCTCAAACAATGCACGCTGCTAGCTTCATGTTACGCTAACATAATTCCGCCTACGAGCTAATACCTACAGTCAACACATTGGTTATATAAAACTGTCAAACTAAACTGAATATATTACCGAATGTACTGGAATATAATTACCTCATTGCGTACGACGTTTTGATGATTTAATGTGAAAATCCTAAGAGAATTGTGGACCGGCTCCCTGCGGCTGCTAGCTACTGCTGCTTCCGCCTCTTCTTCTTCGTTGGTGTCTAACGGCAGCTTGCATCCTTTGCATTACTGCCATCTTCCGGAGGTAGTTAACTCCTACAGCAAGAATACTCGCTTTGTGGGCCATTTTGCAAAATGACATGGGGGCAGGGGCTAGTTTATTAACAAATAATAGTAATATTTATCAGTATATATAATAAATTGCCTCATTCATCTTCGTTAAGAGGCACATCCCAGCACTCCACAGGTGTGTGCAGGGGCGTTTCTCAGATTTGTATACATTTGGGGCGCATAAAAAACTAATAAAAATCAGGTCACGTTAAGGGGATGCTACAACATGCATGACAATAAGAATCAAAATCAAAATCAGCTTGTAGCTAGTGCGTAGCCTACACAATCATGGAATTTGACTGTGGTTTTTGTTGCTCTCTTGCTGCTCAGTGTTTATTTATTATACAAAATACTCGTGCTAATGGTTTAGCTTCCCCACTCCTGAAACAATTTATATTAACAGTTCATAAGGAAATAAGACAAACAAAATCATTATAGGGGAGACTGTTACATGAAACATTGTTTAAAACTAATGTAAAAAAAAATAAAATAAAAATAAAGCTAAAAGACAGACAGTCATGGTCTGATAATCCCTCTCCTAACATTTATACACTGCTCTGTCCTACAGGTCTATGTATTTTTTAATGTGTGTGGAATTATCATTTTCATATTGTTATTTGTATTCATTACTGTTACTTGAAATTGTCATTCTTTGTATTGGTCTATGTGCAGTATATTCCATGCTCAAGCACAACAGATGACAATTAGCTTTGTGCTACATGTGTTGCAAAACATTTGTACATTGTCCCTGTTTTAAACAAACCAATAAATTAATGAAATGAAGAAGTAAATAGTAAAAAGCAGGTACAAGTTTAAACAAGGACAACAAAGCTGGACACATCTGAAAACAGAATGGACTGAGGACAGACAGAAAGATCAGCAGCAGTTTATACATTTAGCTTCGTGACCTCTGCTGTCAAAACTACATCAGTGCAGGAATTGAGGTACAACTACAGGGACAACCTAAACTAAAATCTGACAAAAGATTGGGGATCTAAAGTTAAAATTTGCTGTTAGAGACCAAAGTTGATGCAGTATCTTGGTGTTTAAACCCATCTAAACATTTTAATACCATAACTTCCCTTACGTCTTGGGGACGTGTTGATAGGCAAGTAAGGGGGGGGGGGGGGGTCATAGAAGAACCAGAGTGGTCCAAGTGAATGATGAAATGAGGAGGTTTCAGTATGAGGGAGGGGCACAGTAATGAGACAATGAATTAACGAGTGTAAGTGAGAGAAAACACCTAAAGTGTCACAAAAAAACAAGTAATTCACACAGATTGCTTGCTGCTGAATTATTTATTGGATTATAGTGATTATGGATTACATTGAATATGTGTTTATCATGGCGGTTTATGGTTATTGTTGGGTTCAAACAATGTAATTACAGTTTTTAGGGACAGTTCTTCAGGGAGAAGCCAGACACGACATTGGCCAACTTGATAACTCTTGAAGGAGCAGGTAAGATGATGACTCTCTTGTGGTAGCAGAGGCGACTAGAATGAAAAATCAAAAACAGCATATTTAGTGATATACCATGATATATTTTATATAAGAACAGACATACACCTGTATTCAATTTTCAAAGTGGGGATACGATAACATTAAGTATTACATGGTATTGAGTTACTGAATCATATGGCATAATGTAACTGTAAGAAAAGTCAATGAACCTGTGAGTGATGTAGCTGTAGTACTGGCAGTTAGGATCGTCAGTACAGGTTCTCTGGCACCTCTCAACGTGACTCACCACAAAATGGTGAATGTCATCAAATGGGAAATCTACTCCTACATATTTCCGCTGCAGCCAGTCTGTTAGCAGAGAGGAACAGGGTTAGACCGCTGCTGCTGACCAAACTACAGAAACTCAAACTCAGCATAGATATACCCTTATAATTGTTTTATGATTCCAATGTTTTGGATGGAACAGGTTTGGTATGTGGTACGTACTGGTATCCAGTTGACAGAAGCGCGTTGGTAACCCAGATGTGATTCCTCTTACATATCTGGGGTTCATTGCCTGTGGATTATGCTTCAGGTAACATTTGAACTGCTGACTGAAAATATAATGAAAATCAGAAATGTAGGTATAGTTATGTTAAGATCATACAAAGTAGGAAAGTTCAAATTTCAAATGTTTAACTACATCAGAATAGTTACAGTGTTATTAAGGGGTGGGTCATTTAAGGCAAGTGGGGCAAAGCCCAACTGGCTGGATGCAGGAAAAACATAATTTAGTTGTGCTAGAAATTATTGTATTTCTGGAATAATGCATGCCATAAAACACCCTTGGTTCCCCAATCATTCAATAAATCATACATTTTTGCTGTTTTCTGTGGAGACATTTTCCTCACAAATTCAAAGTAGCACAGCATAACTTACAGATTTACAAATGGTCATTTTGTGGGTGAAGTGTATCCTTAATGCACTTGACTCAAGACGCTGCTATTTGGGGAAAGCCCCACACTCCCTATTTCAAGTGCCCCAAGTGTAGAAAAACAACAATGTGCATGACCACAGCCAACATACTCTACCTGACGTAAGCAAAGAAGGTGCAGTGGTGATGAGCAGAGCACAATATCTGACAGTGTTCAGGAGAGGCCGCAGGCAGAACCTCGACGTCGTGTCCTGGGACGTCAATGTTTGGAAAAAGTTTGCCCTGACATGCTGTATAAAACAAGCAGTCCAATGAGAAAGCATGCATGACAACAACCCGCACTGGTTGTTGCTCCAATCAATACTACCTTTGGTAGGAGTGTTAGATTACCTGTGGTATAGTGCCCACTATTGATTGGTAGGTTATGGGAGAATCCAGATACTATACCAGCCTTTACCAACACCGTAAGTGTCCTTGGCACTGTCCAGCTGAATTTGAGGTAGCACTTGTACCTTAACATAACAGAAAGAACATTGTTACAAAACAGCATAACTCAATATGGCCTTCTTACTGGTTGAATTACACCTTTGTGGGTAAACTCAAATGAGGACACTGGAGTCAATCAATTTACCTGGTCCTTTCATCTCGGTAGTTCCCTTTGATAAAAGTAAAAAACTGACAGGCAGGATCATGTGTGCATTCTCTCTGACACTCCTCATAGTTTGCTGTGAACAAGGTCCGGAAGTCTGCCCCAGGGAAGTCCACATGATGATACACCCCATGCAGACAGGGCTCTAGCAGATGGACAGCCCAACAGAGAGATAAGAGGAGTGTTACCACATGCTATTAATTGCTGATGGTTTTCATGGTGGTTTAAAATGGTTGTGCACTTACTTGGGTCTGGGTTGCAGGGTTTCAGAGAAAAGCCAGAGGTGTGACCGTGCAGTGCATTCTGAACTCTGGGCTGTCCAGAGGGAGAGGCCTTGAGGTAGCAGAAGAACTGCCTGGTGGAGACAGAGCCAGGCGTACCAAGGTCAGCAATTGGCATTTAACAAGGTAGACAAAGGTTTAAGGGCAGCTCTGGTTAGACAAAGGTTGTGTATTTGTTAGAACTTTCATTTTGATTTATTTTCAATGCCATGTCATATGTCACCTTTTAATCACTCTGTAATAAGTTTCTAATTTTGTACCTGTTATCTCTGGTCCAGTCTGGACGAAGAAAAGTAAAGAAGCGACAGGTAGGGTGCTGGGTGCAAAGCAGCTGACAGTGCTCAGCATCAGGAGAGGTGACATGTTTGATGTCTGATCCTGGGAAATCCACATCCCTCAGGAGCGCTTGTCTATATGAATCTACACTCATGAACAAATGGAAAGAGAATCACATAAACATTTACCTGTGCATATAAGCTTAAATTTGACTGATTTAGTAAGTGGTAAAATACATAACAGCACTTACATATGTGGCTACATAGAGTAAGGAAACAGTGTTATTTATTACCGTAACTCATGGAGACCCCACAGAGGCAGAGCAGACCCACCGCAACCAAAAGTGTTCCCATCCTTTCAGTTCTGAAGCCAGTAAAGATTCTTCAATCACAACTGCAGTCAAAGAGCTTCCTCGGCAACTGCAGGAGTTGCCTGAAAGACAACATTGCAACTGACACATTTATACGTTTGATCGATTTGCATGACTGATTGTTGACACCTTCAGCCATTGTTTGGCAGTAACCACTGCACAGGTGACCTGATGTGTAATGACCAAGAAAAATACACAGACCCAAACCTAGCTAGAACAGCAACTGTCTCTATTACTGAACAAGCATGCAGGAGAGCAGAGCATAGCTGATAATTCTGCAAAGTCATGTCCATCATTTGTTGGACAATACCAATGAACCAGGCATGGCACCAGGATTTTTTCTCTCCCGGGGCTAAGGGGGAGCTTGACCGATACGTGGGGGTGCTAAGAAAATAATTGATTTTCATGACTTCAGTTACTTTATAAGGAGGTTCTTGTTTTTTCAATAAAAGCAGCTATGATACACAGCACAAGCATGTTGGATATAAAAGTGGTTTTAACTGAATTTGGCCAAAGAATGTCCAACAAAATAGTTAAGCCTAATACAAGTGACCACAAGGCAATGGCAAAAATGTTTCACGTGCAAAGGTGACAGATTCAGCACCGGACAGCACCCATGTGCCTGCCAATAACTAGACAATACATCCAAAATGCGACAGCAAGTGCATTTATTCCATATGCATTATTAATATGAATATTCCAGCCATTTGTAATCCTCATACCACTTTTTCTTGATCACAAAACGATCCATTGCAACGGACTGTAGGCTAGCTAGCCTTAGCCTAATGCGCGAGTATAAACAAATATCCTGTTTTAATAACATCACTGCCGTGTACGCAGGCTTCGAGGGCTATTTCTGACTGAGAAAACTGTACAAATATTATCTTATTTCATCCATTGTATACAATGACAGACAGACTGTTGTTACAGCTCGTTCTCAGGTTACTTGAATCACCCATCGGCTCTCCTACTCACGCTTGCTGCACAGGTAGGGGAAATGAGTGTGTTTAGGCTCAGAGATGTGTAGGCCCACTTTTTTTCCACACAAAAAATTGATCAGGAATCAATGAGGGAACCGATGGAGACTCACACCGTTAAGCAGAATTGATAATGGCATTGGTATCAATAAAATCGTAGTCATGAATATTGAAAACATTTTCAGAGTACTGGAATACACTCAATTGAAAAGTACTGTCACTTTAAAGACATTTCATTCAGGTAAATGTACTTGTATAAAAATGCGCTTTGATAGCATAGAAAGAGATAAAGAAAACCCCAAAATAAATTACATTTCTGTTTATGTATTACACTCTTAAACAGACAGGACTCCACCAGTCTTCTGCTTGGCAACTTTAGTCTCCCCACCCATCTGTACGTATGTCCATCCATCCCATTCTTGTGAGATTTTAACAAGGCGTTGTGGGAATTGCTTCAAATTTGGCACAGTTGTCCACTTGACAATGAACTGATTAGATTGTAGTGGTCAAAGGTCACTGTAACCTTGCATCTGTCTCATTCTTGTGAACAGAGTATCTCAAGAACACCTCAAGTGAATTTCTTTAATTTTGGCACAAATGTCCACTTGAACTCAAGAGTGAATTGATTAGAATTTGGTGGTTGTAGGTCAAAGATCAAGGTCCATTGACTGATTATGGCACAATTTTACACAAATGTCTAATAGGCCAAACATTGGGCTGTCCAGAGGGAGTGGAAGTAGAAGTGCCTGGTGGAAGGTGAAGCATGTGTACTGAGGTCAGCATTAAAAAAACATGAATAAGGCAGACAAAGGCAAAGGCCTCAGGGGAAGGGTGGTGAGAAAAATGTTAAGTGGTAGTAGATAGCACTTGAATCTGAACGCACCAGTGGAGCGACCAGACCTCCATGTGATCCAGCAAAGTTCAGTAATGTAACAGGATGTAAGGAGTCATAGGTGGCTGAACATGACTTCTCTTACTGCCAAAAAAAGTTCATCCCCAGCAACTCTATCTGAAGTTAAAATAAAAAAAGGTTATTGTTTTATGCTTTCAGTCAATATTTGCCCATCAACCAAGTATCATGTGAACATGAAACATGCATCATTGCCGTTCTAGAGGTGACACTTGCAGGTACATTACAGTTTACATTTGTATATTTGACCCGTGGCATGCATGACTTGTAGATGACAAAGTCAATGCCTGGAAGTAACCACCTCTCAGCTGACATTATATGCGATAAAACAAACTTAAACTGGAAATCAGCAGGACAGAGATCATGGATAAAAACCCAACAAAAATCATGCATATCATTTACAGATGAAAAATCATGTTAAATGTTCAGTGTGTGGGATTTAAGTAGATATATAAGCAGAAATGGAAATATGTTGGCTTAATCACTTGAAAATAAGAATCGTTGTGTTTTCGTTACCTTAGAATGAGCTGTTTATATCTCCATGCGGCGCAGGTCCTCCTCTATCGCCATGTTGCACTGCCATATTTATACAATAGCCCAGGATGGACAAACCAGACACTGGCTCTAGTTAGAGGCAATCTCATTTTCTCATCAGCCACCTTAGTTATAAGCCCCTCCACAACAAGCAGCATTGCAGAAACACAGATTTTATAGCGTTAAACTGCTTTATACAGTGTTTTTACTGGTTTTAATTACTGGGTCCGTTTGTTTTGGAGAGGACAAGATCACCCGGTCTGTTTGACCTCTTCAACAATGAACATTTGGGGAATTCTAACAGGGAGAAGTTTTGCTGGTTCAGATCTGCAATCCTCTCCATGCCACTAAATCATATCTTAATCTTACACATGGTTCCTTTAAGGAAAACGACCAATGCCACAATATAAATATAGCCTACCTTATCCTCTTGAGACCCTGTGTCCTCATATGAGAACATCACATTTTGAGTTCTCTGCAACTTATACTTCATTCCACTTAACTCAGACCAGTTGTCCTTGTTCATGGACACTTTTTTGACTCATGTAGTAGTAAGTAACATAGTAAGACCACAATACACTAATCCATGTAAAAACAAGATGGCAGCCATCTCTGCCAAGTCAGCCTGGAGCCAATCCCAACACAAAAGTCATCAAGGTCCAAAACCTGACCACATGTTATGGTTGAAACTTTCTTATTTATGATTAATAATTAATAATTGATATGGCAACAAAATGGACCAATTTTAGCAACAGTAACAAGCTGAGATGCTGTTAATTCAGAAGTGCGCGTTTGAGGATGCTGGGACTTAATTATCATTGACAATGTTTTTTATTTATACTTTTCGGGTCCTACTGATCCAAAATAGCTAGGACAAATAAAAAATGTATGCTAAACAAAGTTAAGATCTCAGGAGTATATGACACCATAGATACCTTATATTGTCAGAACAGAGAGCCACTTATTGACTGACTAAATGAATAACAGACACACTGAGAGAAGTAATTTCTTGTTTGTTCTTCTTTTGAGAGTTTGAAGAATATTGTTCTTCTTTCACTTGAGGGCAAACATGCTAATCATCATTAACTGATGCTTGTTTTCCCTTTTTTTCAGGCTTTTATTGCAATTAACCTAATATAGCAGACTGTATTTTGAGTTATGCTATTGCCTAAAATATAATAGTTGCACAAAGTGTCAAATTACCGTGTTTAGATCATGTTCTGTCCGACATTTGCGGTTAATTGAGTTAGGCTGACATGCTACATCATTGGCATTTAGCTGCAATGTCTAATTAAAGCCACCAGATGTCACTGTTTACTCCTAAAGTTTCTTAGGCCTGCTTTAAAGTTAAATGTGCTGTATGTAAGAATGTGGCCAAAACGGTTACTGCACTCAAATTCAAAATACTGCCGCGAGTCGTGTCCGCCCCCCCTCCCCTACAGATTTGAGGTTGCTGGACAGCGGCACGCTGGAGACTGATTTGTTTGCCCACGGGCAGCTGCCATGGCAGGGCTGCGTCGCCGCGTCCTTGATCTTCGGTTTTCCAGCGGACCATTCAAGCAAGTCCGGCTTCTCTGCTGCTAACGCTGCTGCCGGGATACAGCTGAGGAGGAGCCGGCTGCTAATGCTATGTACCGGGACACTGCTAACGCTGCTTGCCGTGCTGCTGTAGCTCAGTCATAACTGTAACTGATCCTGAGACTCTACTGACTGTGTGACTGGTAGACGGCGGTGGGTGGCGCAACAGGCCAAAACACAAATTCAAAACATAAACATGATTTGCGGACTGTAAAAATGTTTTTTAAATGCGAATATTCTGGCTGTACTATTGTTGTCGGTGAGATCAGTATGTTATATGAACATTATTCCTTAGTCTCTGTGACATATTAGGAGGATTTTACGACTATTTGCTTTAGATTTCTTACATATAGCTCCTTTAATGCTATGATCAATTAATATTGAAAGAAAGGTCTGAGGTTGTTGCTGTCAGTTTTTCTGTAAATTTGAATCACTGCTTAATTTCATAGTGTTTCTGTAAATCACAAATAAAGCTCTCGTGGAAGTTCAGTCAGTCAGGAATACAATACTTTTTCATGCTTAGCCTGTAACTTTCTTCCTCACCCTGCCATGCACTCCTTGCATACATGCTCACTCTCTGTAACTAGCTGTCTGTTAGGGTCTGTCAATGGAGTCATCAGCTGTTCAACAGCTGATTCACAATCAAACAATAGCGCTTCAAATACAATACTGTGTCAAATACAGACATGGCCGTCAAAGATCCTGTTCTTGGTATGGGATGGAAATAAAGTAACTTTGGTTCTTGCTGGTTCTCATTTTAAATGCGGTTCTATTTCTGCCGCAGTCCTTTCATGCTGCAGCGTGTGCACCCTCCACCTCCCCATCACCATTAAGTCTTCTCAGAATCAACCTCATTCGTCTCATCAGCCATCAACCACAAAGTCACCAGCCACCACCACCTCTACCATTGTCTAGACTCCATAGGGGGATTTTTCTTGCTGCCGCTCAGATGTCCCTTGATCACAATAAAGTCTCCCTCTGAAGTCCAATCCAGGTGTGCGCAGCTTGTTGCGTCATACTCAAGAAGACATAAGGCTGTAATTGATTTCCTTGATAAGTGATACATTTACAAAAAAAACCCAAAAACGATTCCTGAGTCCCAGCTTCAAGCTAGAGACGCAAATGTTACTGTTTTTAAAAACAAAATCAGGACACATGAAAGGGAACAAAAATATTTAAACCTACCTGTTTGTTTAAAATCTGAGCTTGCCAAGACTCAAATTAATGGATAATCTGGTGATGATCAGTGCTACTCTGACCGTAAGGGAACCATGAACCGTAATGGTTGTATCACCTAATCAATTAATTTTTTGCAGGTGCATCCACATCTTACTCTGCAGGGGAGAAAAACACTGAACTTGTGGTGCTGTGGCAGAATGGGGTTTAGTTATATTCCTCATCTGCATCTTAGAAAATATAAATCAGTAATAACTAGTCCATACCCATTGAGTGCACAGTTGCCCACATACAGTTTCACATGGTGTGTGTTTGGGAAGAGCAATGTATTCAGACAGAGTTTTTGTGAATTTGATAGTACGATTGCTTTATTGAAAGTACAGTAGTACCATTGCCAATAGTGGGATAGTTAGTGGGCTAAAACTGTACATTAGTAGTTGAGGTAGCACGTTGAAAGGCAGATGGTTAAAGTGTTTATATGTTGTATTGACTTAAAAGTGGGGCGCACTGGTAGTTCACATGGAAGGTGTGGCTAGCCCTTGTTGTAGCAGCATACCATACCATGACTTAGTCATACCAAAAATTAGAAAAAAACAACAACATTCGGCCACAGGGGGAGCCACAGCGATTGGNTTGTTGCAGCGCAGTGGGTTGGAATCCTGCCTTCGTTCTTTGCTGCATGTCTTCCTTGCTCTCTCTCTCCCATCCTTCCTGTCATGCTTCACTGTCCTGTCAAATATAGGCATAAAGCATTGTATGTAATGTAAATTTACCACCGCCAATTCCATTAAGAACATAACAGAAATCCATATGGCGGTTAGGCCTAGATAAGAAATGAGCTCTCTAGCGCCCCCATTTTGTTTGATGGGGTCAATAATGGAGGGGTCCCCTCAGATTATGTGTGGTCATATGCCTACAAAGTTGCGTGGTGATGGGTGAAACCCTTGAGATGTTATACACCTTTATGTGATGAGCCACGCCCTCCGCAATATTCATTGCCTTATAGAAGCTCAGTTTTAGTAAGTTTTCCAACTTTTGCCAAGAGGGAACTTTAGATATTGGTCCCTAGATTATGTTCACCCAGTTTCATGCAGATCGCTCAAACTTCCTAGGAAGAGATCCATTTGAAGTGTTTTTCAAAAAATTCAAAATGGCGGAAAATCTATATAAGCGGAAGTTATGGGTTCTTGAGGCAAATGTGTTCCTCATGAGGAGAGGCATCTCTGTGCAAAGTTTCATGTCTCTACGACATACGGTGCATGAGATTTGCCCATTCAAAGTTTGCAATTTCAATCGGTTGCTATAGTGCCCCCCTTTGGCCAATTGATGTAATATTGCTTCATTCGCATCCTCGCATGACCCCCTACCACTGTGCCAAATTTCACATGGATTGACCAAGTCAGTGAGAAGAAAAACGTGGAACAGACACACACACACACACACAGTTTTCGTCATTATATAGTAAGATAAAACCATCATGCCTGCATTTCCTGCCTGTGACTGTGAGCTCAGGTTTACTCTGATATCCTTTAAACTGATGACCAACCTTATACACTGGTGCAGGGTAATGAAGTTTTGGCTCATCTATGATAACAGTAGTTCCTAGAAGTACCTCAGTGTGTAGTAACACAATGACAATAAAAAGTTGTATTGTGTTAATAATGATGCCTAGTGATAGTAGGTTTTATTTTTTTAATGGTAACTTGCATCAGTTATTGATATAGCAGAAAAAACAGATTTAAAGAAATGATTAGACCATTATATTGTAGATACTGAGAAGTTCATCTCTGGTCTTATTGAAAAACACCAAACCCCCTCTGTTGATGACCATCCTTTATTATAGTGGAGCACTCTACACACAGTTCCTCTGGTGGAAGCCTGACACAACATTGGCCAGTTTGGTAACTTTAGGAGGAGCAGGCATGGTGATGGCACGCTTAACATAGCAGCGGCGCCTAAAACACAACACAATAACAGCAGCATCTTAAATTGGGCACAACAAATATAACTGTCATCATATTATTAAGTGTGTCTGATTGCTGAAATGTTGTTGCAACTTTATTGACAGTATTTGTGTTTATGAAGGTTTGCATGTGTGCATAAAGAATACTGTACCAGTAACTGCGGTCAGAGAAGCTTTCAGTTACGTAGGTGTAGAACTGGCAGTTAGGATCAGCAGTACAGGTGCTCTGACATATGTCTGCATTGTCCATCAGCTCAAAGCGTATGTCAGAACCTCGGAAGTCCACTCCCTCGTGAGCAAGCTTAACCCAGCCTGTCAGCAGAGAGGAACGGTTAGACTTCACCAACAATAGTATTTCAGTATTTCACTGACACTAAACTGAAAGGATAAACAGAAAAACATTCACATGTGCTGAATCATTCCAGTCTTTGTGATATCAAATCACATAATAACCAAATCTAATATAAGAGTTTGTCATTTATCTATACGTTAAAGGAAAATGGCTGAGATTTGATTTATTATGAAATTATTGAAACATGTTGGAATTCAGTGGAAGTTGTCTTTTCATAAATACAGACAAAACATGACAAGGAAACGTCCAGATTTGGCCAGTTAGAGCACTATTCGGATTTGGTAATTTGCACCTGGATCAGGGTGATTTAACCTTACTATATAATGACGAAAACTCTCTGTCTGTGTGTCTGTTCTGCGTTTTTCTCCTCACTGACTTGGTCAATCCATGTGAAATTTGGCACAGTGGGAAGTATCTCCACACATGTGATGTGTGTCTGTCACTCAAGGCCCGAACATACCCGGGCGTACTATTAGCGGAGCGGACTCCGCCAGGAATGTCTGCAGTCATTCGCACTTTCATAGTCGAGTGCACTTCCGCGTTGTAGTTTCCTGTAAAAATGTCCGTGAAAAATCCCCACGATGTGAAAAATACATGCCGAGCAGTCACTGGTGCGCGGAGCGAAGTCCGCACGGTCGTAAAATCTGAGCTTTGCGCGCACAGGGCTTGCGGACGTCCGCTTTGAGTCCGCGTGGACCTCCGTGGAGTCCGTTCCGCGTACGTTCCGCCCAAGTATGTTCGGGCCTTCAGGCGTTTTCTCAGGCCTATCACCTTCTACGTTCTCTGCAGACATGTCTCTTGTCTTGTTGTGGTCTTGTGTTAATTTCCCCCCTACGCGCCAAGTATCGTTACCGCCCTTTTAATGAAGTGACTATGACTATTGGTTAAGTCAAGGATAAAGTATCAACGTAAGCCAATCAGAGGCAGCGACTGCATTCCGTACACAAGCACATACACAGAGAGAGAGGGAAAAAACACACGACTTGTCGACTCCTCCTGGGGGGTGTCGACTTGTGCCACTGACGTCGACACGTCGACAAATCATCTTTTCTGTTAATGCCCTACTTCCTAGGAAGTTTGACCGATCTGCATGAAACTCTGAACACAATCTAGGGACCAATATCTTAAGTTCCCTCTTGGCAAAAGTTGGAAAAATTAAGGCAATGAATATTGCGGAGGGCGTGGCTCATCACATAAAGGTGTATAACATCTCAAGGGTTTCACCAATCACCATGCAACTTTGTAGGCATATGACCACACATAATCTGAGGGGACCCCTCCATTATTGACCCCATAAAAACAAATGGGGGCACTAGAGTAAATATGGAGCGTGGACTGGTAGCTGGAGAGGTGCCAGTTCACCTCCTGGGCACTGCCGAGGTGCCCTTGAGCAAGGCACCGAACCCCCCAACCACTCGGAGCTCCTGTCATGGGCAGCCCCACTCTGACATCTCTCCACTAGGTGCATGTATAGGTCCTGTTTGTGCATGTGTGTGTTTGGACCTGTGTGTAATTGACAACAGAGTGAAAAAAATTGAATTTCCCCTCGGGGATTAATAAAGTATATAAAATTTAAAAAAATTAAATTAAATTAAATTAGAGAGCTAATTTCTTATCTAGGCCTAACCGCCATATCGATTTTTACTAAACTTGGTAGATATGTAGAACAGGACGCCTCAAGGTGACTGGAGAAATTTAACTCTAATTGGCAACTGGGTGGCGCTATAACAACAGAAAAAGGCTTAAAAATGGCTAAAATGCGACCGATCGCTGTGGCTCCCCCTGTGGCCGAATGTTTTTTTTTTTTTTAAATTTTTGGTATGACTAAGTCATGGTATGGTATGCTGTACATAATCACGGAAACTGTCAGTGTGTCATTCTGTCAGTCAGTCATTCTGTCTGTCCCACGTTTTTCTACTCACTGACGTGGTCAATCTATGTGAAACTGCACATAGGCATTGAGGATTGGTATAGGTAGAAGGTGACAAAGCTACCAATGGGTATGGACTAGTTCAATGCTACTTTGAAAAAACAGCAAAATATTAAAATGGATTAGCTGATTCCAGATAGCAAAGAATGGGCTTTCCATACATGGATCATTCTGATGAGGGTTAAACATTTTGAACAAATGCACCCTGATAACAAACCAGTTTAACTACGTAGTAACTATCTTGCTCTCTGAAACACCTCTTAGGGCCAAGTCGGGGAGGGCTAACTTTTAACGGTAACTTCCCCCTTTGAATGTTTTTGCTGAGCCAAAGTTGAAGTAAGTGGAAAATATGAAGGAAGTGTTTGTTAGTGACACATACTGTTATCCAGCTGACAGAAGTGTGCTGGGAGCCCAGATGTGACTCCTGCTTTAGCTGTGGTCACCATCTCATTTTTGTTGCCCTTCAGGTGACAGTTGAAGTTATTACTGAAAAAAAAGAAAATGAAAACTCAATTAATGTACAAAGAACAGACGTGACTCAAATATTTATTTCACTCTGAGAAAGTTTTGTCACACACACAGTACCTGACAAAAGAGAAGAAGGTGCAGGACGGATGGGCAGAACACAGTGTCTGACAGTGTTCGGGAGAGGCTGCAGGCAGAGTCATGAAGTCACTTCCTGGGATGTCAGTGCTTGGGAAAAGCTTGCCCTGACATGCTGCATTAAACACAGGGAAATACAATAAGAAAGCATGCACAAAAACCTGTCAAATGTTTGATTAATACCAATACCTGTTTGTGTACCTGTGTCAGAGTGTTGAGCCATTTGCACATTGTGGGAGAATCCAGATATTACACCTGTCTTTTTTTCTACAATAGGAGTCCTTGGTACGGCCCAGCTGAATTTAAGGTGGCACTTGTACCTTAAACAAAAAAAGAAATAACATAATTAGAGAATTGACCCTACACCATGTCGGTGCCAGCTGGTACTTCCTTCTCATTGGTTGATTAAAACTTTTGACCTGAGACCTCCACTGTTGATGTGTCCCAGTGTGTCAGACGATGTGTGTAACAACTAGTGGGAGAGCATAAAGTGACTGCAGCAATGTAACATTATGTAATCCAGTTTTACCTGATCTTCTCTGTTGTGTAAACCCCAGTAGCATAAGTAAAGAACTGACAGGCAGGGTCCCGTGTGCATTCCCTCTGACACCCCTCATAGTCTGCTGTGAACAAGGTGCGGTAGTCTGCCCCAGGGAAGTCGATGTTCTGGTACACCTTAGACAGACAAGGCTCTGGCAGAGAGACAGACAGAGTAAAGGAGAGTGTGACCATGCATCATCAATTAACTAATGGTTTTCATAAGGGTTGGAATGGTGTTGAGCCTACGTAAGTCTGAGCTGCAGGATTTGAGAGAAAATCCTGAGGTGACACCCAGCAGTGGAGTCCGAACATTGGGCTGTCCGCTGGGAGTGGTCTTGAGGTAGCAGTAGAAGTGCCTGCAGAGAGGGGCAGATGTTTGTGAACAGATGAAAATGGTAGTTAGTACCCATGAAAATTATATAATAAGCAGTTTTTAAAGATAATACCTTAATGTATAAACTGAAAAAGAGCTTAGATCATAAACTGCATGTTTTTTTCCCCTTTCATTAACATTGCTTTTTGCATTCAGCACCCTCTTGACTTCTGCTATTGCATGGTAGCACTAAATGAAAAAACGTACAACTCCAGTTTTCACTTTTCAGAGATTAGAATTATTTTTTACTGTCTTGCTAACCTCTTCAGAAGAAATAAGTATTACTTATGTATTTCTAATTCTGTGTGTACTGCTTGTTTTGTACCTGTTGTCTCTGGTCCAGTCAGCCCTAATAAAGGTGAAGAAGAGACAGGAGGCGTGCTGAGTGCAAAGCAGCTGACAGTGCTCAACATCAGGAGAGTAGACAGATGTTATGTCTGTTCCTGGGAAATCCACATTCTCCAGAAGCTGTTGACTACAGTCTAAAGAAATGGAAAAAGCAAACACAGACGTTTATATGGCGCACCTAACATCCTGAAGGGTGATATTTTTGTTTTATCGTGTGTGTTAGCCTATTATCTTTCAAGAGATAAAAGGTTAATTACACTGGCAAAAATAAATAATGGAACACTTATTGGTCACAGCATAACACCAAGACAGTTAAACCTCAGGGATATCAATCTGTCCATTCAGGAAGCACAAGTGATTGTCAATCAGTTTGACCTGCTTTGGTGCAAATGATAGTGACAACAGGTGCAGTGGAGAGGAACAAGCAAGACAACCCCGGTAGTCCAGCTTCTCCAAGATGGCACATCCATACGTGTGGTCGCAAGGTTCGCTGTGTCACCCAGCACAGACGACCATTACACAAGGAGAGCTGGACAGGGCTGTAGAAGGGCATCAACCCAGCAGCAGGACCAGTATCTGCTCCTTTGTGTGAGGAGGAACAGGAGGAGCATTGCCAGAGCCCTACAAAATGACCTCCAGCAGGCTACTGGTGTGCATGTTTCTGACCAAACTGTCACAAACAGACTCCATGAGGGTAGCATGAGGGCCCGACGTCATTGGCAGGTCTGCCACTGGCGCCCAGTTCTCTTCACAGTTGAGTGCAGGTTCACACTGAGCACATGTGACAGGCATGAAAGAGTCTGGAGACGCTGTGGTGAACGTTATGCTGCCAGTAACATCAACCAACTTGAATGGTTTGGCGGTGAGTCAGTGATGGTCTGTGGAGGCATATCCTTGGAGGGTCGCACAGACCTCCATGTGATAGCCAGCGGTACCCTGACTGCTGTTAGGGACTGGGATGAAATCCTCAGAGTGACTGTCAGGCCTTACGCTGGAGCAGTGGGCCCTGGGTTCCTCCTGGTGCAGGACAATGCCTGGCCTCATGTGGCCAGAGTGTGTAGGCAGTTCCTGGATGAGGAAGGCATTGATGCCATTGACTGGCCCTCTCGTTCTGACCTAAATCCAATTGAGCACCTATGGGACGTTATGTATCGGTGCCTTGTTGCCACCAAGTGGCGTCACAGACTGTCCAGGAGCTCACTAATGCCCTGATCCAGGTCTGGGAGGAGATCCCCCAAGACACCATCCGCCGACTCATCAGGAGCATGCCCAGACATTGTCTGGAGTGCATACAAAAATGTGGGGGTGATACACAGTACCAAATCATATTATGAGTTGCCGTGATGAAATTCACACAAGTTGGATCAGCATGTGTTTTCAGTTTTTTTCTTTGATTTTGGGTGAGATTCTGAATCCAGCCCTCAGTGGGTTGATGATTTAGGTTTCCACTGACCGTTGTTACGTCATTTTGTTCTCAACAAATTATATAGTGTACATCAGTAAAGATTTTCAACTTAAATAATTTGTTGGTCAAGATAATTACATGTCTGCACAAAATAAAATATATCAGGTTTCAGGACTTTAAGGCTTTGTACATTTACATGTACAAATACACATATAAAACACACTGTACCACTTATAAGTGCTGGAATGACAGTATCCAATAAATGCATTACCTTGACCAAAGGAGAGACTGCAGATACACAGCAGACCCACTAAAATCCAATGTGTCTTCATCTTCTCAGTTTTGAAGTCAGTAACGATTCCCGAAGCACAGCTGCAGTTAAAGAGCTGGTTCTGCAACTGAGGGATGGTAAAGGGACTGTTTCTCAAGCCCCAAATTTTAAGGCAGTCCCATGCGAACTATGACCTGTTTTGTCTATTGGCTCTTTCAGAGTCCAGATTAAAATCAATATTGTGATGTTTTATCATGAGGACCTTGGAACAGTGTTCTGTTTACTTTTGCTCCGCTGACCTATTCTTAAATGTGATTTTGCCGTTTCATTGCCAGTAAACTGTTGCTTTTATGGTATGCTGAATCCTATCATTGTTATATTTTCACCTCTTGAGAATGTGACTACAAAGTGTCTCTTTGTGGTCTTCATATGAAAACATTTGAAAACCGGTCTATTGCTGCCTTTTGGACAAATAAGGAATGACAAGAAAGCTGCAAATTCATGGATCTGAATGGCAACAAACCAAACCAAAGGACAGTCAAAGCAGCAGAGGTTTATTTGACTTTAGCAGCAATCAGCTGTCAAAACTTCAAACTTGTTGTGAGAGAGCAGTTTCGATGCCTGTGGTTCAATATCTTGGTGTAGAAACCGGCAGTATACGGTTACACAGACCTCTGTAAAACACTGACCTTAAATTATTAAAGCACACAAAGCTGAAAGTCAATTTTTAGTGAAGCTAAAATTTCCTGAATATGGCCACTGCCATAGTGTGCTGGTGACATAATTTGGAGCTAGAGTCTGTGCAATAGCGATCTCTGCTGGTATCAAGTTCCTACCCATGCACCTGTCTGACCAATTGCAAACAGCACCATTGATAGCAAGCATATTGGCCTCAATCCACCCTTTTTTATCATCAAATTACTAGTTATAACCAAACTTATCAGAGGGATAAAGACTTGAACACATCAGCGCAATAAGAACGACCTTATACCTTATACCTCTTGGCCATATCTTTGGAAAATTTGGTATTCAATTCCACTGTTATGTCGATGACACCCAGCTCTATCTGTCCACCAGGCCTACTTCCACTCTTCCCCCCAAATCCCTTTCTGACTGCTTCCTGGATATTAAATCATGGCTTTCATGCAACTTCCTCAAACTTAACAGTGATAAAACTGAGGTTCTCCTTGTGGGTAGCAAATCTACTCTGGCTAAACCACACAGTTTCACTCTAACCATTGATAACTCCAAAGTCAATCCATCCATCCCCTCAGGTTAAGAGTCTGGGTGTCATCCTCGACAGTACACTGTTCTTTGAGGCCAACATCAATAATGTCACTCAAAAATAACAATAACTGGACAGTAACCATCTTTGGGAAAATTTTATTTGGCATGTACTTGGAGTTTTTAGTTTGAGTCATGGCCCGTATGCTAACATGGAGGGGGTGGGGTTTATGACCTATACTGCAGCCAACCACCAGGGGGCGATCAAGATGTTTTGGCTTCACTTTTGAGGAGCTTTCATGTCGTCCATCTTTATAGACAGTCCATGCTCAGCAGCCAGTTAGCTTAGCTTAAAAAAATATACCACCCCTAAAGCTCTCTAATTAAATCAACACATTACATCCTGTTACATTCCATACAAAACAAGTTGCAGTGTAAGCTAACTGGTGGTTATGTGCTGGACTATTTCTTGACATGGCACTTACTGTTTGGTCTGATGTTCTGACAAATAGAGCTAAATGTGTCAGTCATTTAAATCTAAGATACATCAAAATCTATGATTGTCATAATTCTCTTGTTGACCTGATACAATTTCAAGCAGTTACTGCCACTTACTGGTGTAAACAGAGTCCTGCAAAGCCCTGACCAACGTGTGTGTGTGTGTTTGTGTGTGTGTGTGTGTGTGTGTGTGTGTGTGTGTGTGTGTGTGTGTATGTGTGTCTGGAAACATATCACTCCAGCATTTCAGTCTTTTCATTGGCTCCCAGTACAACACAGAATCAACTTCTTAATTATCCTCATAGTCTTTAAAGCACATTTAAAACAAATTTATTTAAATGCATTAGTGTAACACAAGGAATGTGCTGAAATCAAGAAAAAGAAAACAACGTCAAAATGTGTAGAGCGCTCTAGATGCTTGGGGTTGATGTCTTTGTCTTGGCATCCCTGACTTCCTCCATCTGGCCACTTTAGAGAGCCAAGAGAAAAGCCTGTGATTCTCCTTCGTTTGCTCAGGCTGTGTTGTCGTAGTCTCAGTTTCTCAACAGAAGAGCTCCTCCCTGACTGCTCGCTCCTCCAGCAGCTGGGCCAGCTGGCTTTTCTGCTCTGTTTTCAGTCTTATGATGAGGATGTTGAGGCTATATGCTGCTGCAAAGCTCACAGAAAGCTTACGGATGTTCATGATCTTTTTTTACCCATTTTCCACCAACATGGAACGGATTAAGTTCTGGTTTGCACATCTAATTATGGACAGTTGTGAGCATTTCACCAAAAATAAATTGGTACGAAGCCTGAAAAGTTGGTTGTTAGCTGGAACCCAAAAAATTATATTAGGTAGGTAGGTTTGTATTGACCTGAAGTGTAAACCATGACAACATCGCTCATATCCTATAGGCTGAAAAGAGAGGATGGAGAAAGCAACAATGTTAAAGTCAAGTGAGAGGATACTGACATTCAAATGAATAATGCAGGCTGAAAGCAAACTGATGTTCTCTCTGTTTTATTGCTCTGTTTACACACAGAAATAATAATCTGCAGCTTAAACAGCATTCAAATGATGTTAAATGTGTGTGTGTGTAGAGCACTCTACACACAGTTCCTCTGGTGGAAGCCTGACACAACATTGGCCAGTCTGTTAACTTTAGGAGGAGCAGGCATGGTGATGGCACGATTGATATAGCAGCGGCGCCTAAAACACAGTACAACAACACCATCTTAAATTGGGCACCACAAATATAACTGTCATCATATTATTAAGTGTGTCTGATTGCTGAAATGTTGTTGCAACTTTATTGACAGGTGTGCATAAAGAATACTGTACCAGTAACTGCGGTCAGAGAAGTTTTCAGTTACGTAGGCGTAGAACTGGCAGTTAGGATCAGCAGTACAGGTGCTCTGACATATGTCTGCATTGTCCATCAGCTCAAAGCGTATGTAGGAACCTCGGAAATCTACTCCCTCGTGAGCAAGCTTAACCCAGCCTGTCAGCAGAGAGGAACGGTTAGACTTCACCAACAATAGTATTTCAGTATTTCACTGACACTAAACTGAAAGGATAAACAGAAAAACATTCACATGTGCTGAATGATTTCCAGTCTTTGTAATATCAGATCACGTAATAACCAAATCTAATATAAGAATTTGTTTCTTATCTATACATGTTAGAGGAAAATGGCTGAGAATTTGAGAAGTTATCAGCACTCAGTTACAACCCGAGCAAATCAGGCACACAACACTTGCAGGACGCAGGACGTAAGGCACCACCTCTGCGTGAAATAACCATGCTTTAAGGGAGTCCTCAGACAGGCCAGTCGACAAACAACATTTCCAAAAGTGGGCCCCTCTTCCACAATGAATCAAAAAAAAATGGGGATCGCACACCTTCAGAATGCAGAAAAGTTAATTTATTTTGTCATCAATACAGAAAAAAGCTCAACACAGAGCGCTTTTCGGCTGTCCGGCCTTCCTCAGTGTGTGAGTTCATGTTCATTGTGCCTCTGATTACAAGCCTGCAGTGCAGGTGTGTCTAATAACCAATCACTGGCATGCTGTCACTGAGTGCATCAGGTGTGTTTCACCGTTCATTAATCAGGACAGCTGCAGGTAGTTTAAGAAAAGTTCCTTAAATAAATGTACAATTACATCAAAGCCTCCAGGAGTCTGTAACCACTGTAGATATGAATGAATATAATACATACATATAATTGCAAACTAATAATTCATTTCATATTCAAAAAATGAAACACAGTAACAAATGTCAGTCACCAAACTTCTCCTTATTAAGGACACAAAAATGTAAAGACCCATGTAGACCTGCATCAGTGGAATGAGTTTCTCAAACACCAAATATCTAATATCTAATAACTAACTAAATTATCGAGGTTGTAATGATTGCAAATAAATCCATTCAAAATTGTTTGAGTGTGTGATACTGATTATCATGCAACACTTCAAATGTACATTATCATTATGCATAAATATCAACTACAACAATGGCAAAACAGAATAAATGGGCTATGTCTGGAGGATATGATGCTTTTGTGGACTGTTTTACAAGAAAGGAGTCATATTAAAATCCTCCTTCAACCCAGAATGAACCCACCCACCCACTTACTTTAGTTGAGCCAACATTAAAGTAAGGGGAACATATGAAGGATTATTATTATTAGTGATACATACTGTTATCCAGCTGACAGAAGTGTGCCGGGAGCCCAGATGTGACTCCTGCTTTAGCTGTGGTCACCATGTAATCATTGTTGCCCTTCAGGTGACAGTTGAAGTTATTACTGAAAAAAAGTGACAAAAATGAAACCTTGAATAATATACAAAGAACAGATGCAACATAAAACCAATACTCAACCACACCACGACAGTTAAGATACTCTCAGCTAAGTTGCTGGAACAACAAATAGGCTAATATAACTCAGCACTTTCTAATTACCAGTGCAGTGCACAGACATTTTATGGGCAAGTGAAAAAAAGGGCCACCGTTTGTGAAGCACACCCTGCCAGGAGACTTCTGCTGCAATAATAAGGCTCAGTGCGTTCTACTGTCCTCTCCTCACTTTATTATCCATTGCTTTCCTTTGCACTCCTCCTTTCAATTTGTTCTCCTCTTTTCTTTTTTTAATAGTCACGTACTAATAACACTCATAATTATTTCCCTAAATTTGCTTTAAATATTCTTAAAGAACCCCTGAGAGCAGACGTGTGAGACAACTGCAGCTCCTCCTCTGCACTTTTTTACGCACAGAATGTTCCTGCGGCACCGAACCACATATCAGATTTGTTGAAATAAATAATCAGAGCTGCGGTGCGGCAGAAGTTAACATTATTTCAAATTTTGTTTTGGGTTATAAAGACATGTGGAAGTGGGAAAGCAGTTCGGTTTCTGTCTCCGCTCGCACCAGGCAGCTGTTGAAATCAAATCTACCTGGCTGTCCATGAAGGCAGGAGACGTTTATGCTGCTCCGCACGGTGCGTGAATTGTGTGTTAACTATGTTGACTGTGACAATATACGTTAAAGAGAAAGGGGCAGGGCTAGACACAAATGCAGTTATCAGTCATACAACAGGTGTTCAATTAAGAACTGATGCCATGCGCTAAGTTTAAAAAATAAAATGTAAAATTACTAAAAGAATAGAAAAAAAAGTCTCACAAAAGGCTCACTTATCTAGTAAAAGGCCAGAAGGGCAGGTGCTTGAGCACCACCTGAGGTCAATCTGTGCACGTGCCTGCTAATTATTCATTGTCTTATTGCTACATGACAGAGAAAAGTTAAATAAATATTTATTTCACTCTGAGAAAGTTTTGTCACACACACAGTACCTGACAAAAGAGAAGAAGGCGCAGGACGGATGGGCAGAACACAGTGTCTGACAGTGTTCGGGAGAGGCTGCAGGCAGAGTCATGAAGTCACTTCCTGGGATGTCAGTGCTTGGGAAAAGCTTGCCCTGACATGCTGCATTAAACACAGGGAAATACAGTAAGAAAGCATGCACAAAAACCTGTCAAATGTTTGATTAATACCAATACCTGTTTGTGTACCTATGTCAGAGTGTTGAGCCATTTGTAAATTGTGGGAGAATCCAGATATTACACCTGTCTTTTTTTCTACAGTAGGGATCTTTAGTACAGGCCAGCTGAATTTAAGGTGGCACTTGTACCTTAAACAAAACAAGAAATGACATAATTAGAGAACTGACCCTGTGACATGTCTCAACATGTTGGTACCAGCTGAGTAAAATCTTCCTTCTTGTAACATTATGTAATCCAGTTTACCTGATCTTCTCTGGTGTAAAGACACCATTGACATAAGTAAAGAACTGACAGGCAGGGTCCTGTGTGCATTCCCTCTGACACCCCTCATAGTCTGCTGTGAACAAGGTGCGGTAGTCTTCCCCAAAGAAGTCCACGTTCTGGTACACCTTAGACAGACAAGGCTCTGGCAGAGAGACAGACAGAGTAAAGGAGAGTGTGACCATGCATCATCAATTAACTAATGGTTTTCATAAGGGTTGGAATGGTGTTGAGCCTACGTAAGTCTGAGTTGCAGGATTTGAGAGAAAATCCTGAGGTGACACCCAGCAGTGGAGTCCGAACATTGGGCTGTCCACTGGGTGTGGTCTTGAGGTAGCAGTAGAAGTGCCTGCAGAGAGGGGCAGATGTTTGTGTGTGTTTTTGCATCCAGAACCCTCCTGATGTCTGCTAAAAAAAACTTAGAACTACAGTATATCGGAATTAGTCTCTGTCCAGTTTTCAATTTTCCAAGATCAGATTTCTTGGCTTCTGAAAAATGCCACTCTTCAGAAGAAATACGTATTTCTAACGCATTTCTAATTCTGTGTGTACTGTTTGTTTTGTACCTGTTGTCTCTGGTCCAGTCAGCCCTAATAAAGGTGAAGAAGAGACAGGAGGCGTGCTGAGTGCAAAGCAGCTGACAGTGCTCAACATCAGGAGAGTAGACAGATGTTATGTCTGTTCCTGGGAAATCAGTATTCTCCAGAAGCTGTTGATTACAGTCTAAAGAAATGGAAAAAGCAAACACAAACGTTTATATGGAGCACCTAACATCCTGAAGGGTGATATTTTTGTTTTAACTTGTGTGCTCAAGGAATAACTTTTATCTTGTGCACACAAGTTAGCCTATTATCTTTCAAGACATAAAAGGCTAACTATCTAGTACACACAAAATAACTTGTTACTCCAAGATAATAATTTGTTCCCACAAGAAAATTACGTGTCTACACAAAATAGAAAATATCAGGTTTCAGGACTTTAAAGCTCTGTTCATTTACATGTACAAATACACACATATTAAATACATTCTACCACTTATATATGCTGAAATTACAATATGTATTACCTTGACCAAAGGAGAGGCTGCAGATAGACAGCAGACCCACTAAAATCAAATGTGTCTCCATCTTCTCAGTTTTGAAGACAGTAACGATTCTTGAAGCACAGCTACAGTAAAAGAGCTGGTTTCTCAAGCTCCAAATTTTAAGGCAGTCCCATACGAACTACGTTAGGTCTATTGACTCTTTCAGAGTCCATATCAAAATCAATATTGTGATGTTTTATCACGAGGACCTTGGAACAGTGTTCTGTTTACTTTTGCTCTGCTGACCTATTTCTTATACCTCAAATTTAAATGTGATTTTGGTGTTTCATTCCCAGTATGCTGTTGGTTTTATGGTATGTTGAATCCTATCACTGCGTTATATTCTCACCTCTTCAGAACACGCTTTTAGCTTGAGCAGCATGATTAAGCAAAACCTTTACAACTATTATGTTTTGCAGTGAATGGGAATGAATTGTTGCTTTTGGAGGCCTGAAACTATCACCCGATTATGATTTTGATTTGCTTTGTTCCCAGGGTTAAACAGTTTAGTAAGATGCTGATAACAAAAAGCCAGGGATCAAGGCCATAATGGTCGATGTTCGGGGGGTTCTGAATCAGCTCACACACAGAATTGCCGTACATTGTAATACTGAAACGGAGGTAACAATGACAATTTTTTATCTATTATTTTGATTACATTTGCTAATCATTTTTAACTGCCATGTCGTAGGCAGTTGGGCTTAAGGTCAGATGTGAGCTCAATGACTTGGGGGATCACACCCACAGAGTTTAAAGCCTGCAAATCCACACCGGTCCGTTAGAACTGAAGAAGCCTCTTGGATAAGAGGTGAAACGTCTTCAAGAAATTCAATCAAGTCCAGTTGCCTACGACATAGCACTTAAGATTACCATGACCTGGATGACTGAGAACCTTCACCAACAGTTTGCTGATTATTATTTTGGACAGTGGTGCTGGTTCATTGTTGTCATGGCATAGCATTTTTCTTTTAATTTCCTGTGGTTCAAAATCTTGGTGTAAAAACCGATAGTTTACGGTTACACAGACCTCTGACACTGACCTTGAAATTATTAAAGCACACAAAGCTGAAAGTCATTTTTTATTTCTTTTGTTAACAGCACAAAAATAATCATCTGCTGTTTCTGTCACAAATTATGCACGGAAATACAAACCACAGTAACAGCAAATGTATATTTCTTCAAAATGCAGCCAGCTAGAGTAGTACAATGCAGGGAGTAGTATTTATTACACAACAGGAACAGTTCCAGTGTGTCTGCTGATGCGTGTTTGAATCTCAGATGTCTTTCAGTGTGTCTTGTGACTGTGGGCTCTCCAGCCAGGTAGGAGGCCAGGTGGCTTTGATGCTGGGTCTGTCCTTCAGACCGTTATAGTAGGCTGTCAGTTTAGGGTAACGCTCCTCAGATAGCCTATAGAGGAGAGAAAAGTTTGTGTGAACATTTGCATTAAATTTGCCCAGCAGCTATAAGTTATTTCCAGTCATTTCATCCACGTACCCAAAATGGTAGAGATAAGCGATGCTTGGATAAACAGTCACATCAGCCAGTGAAAAGCTCTTCCCTGCCAGGAAAGAGCCCGATGCCTGAGAAGAAGGAGCAAACGAGTTAGGGCTAAAGAACGGACAATGATGATACTTATGATACTTATTTACTACTATCTTTTCGCTGTTATGGATGCTATACATTAGCTAGTTAAAATACATTATAGTTGCATGTGCCTTTAAATAAATAGTTCTACATGTTAGGACATGAACTTATTTTCTTTCTTCCTGAGAGTAAGATGACAAGACTGATACCACTCTTATATCAATGAACTAAGAAGCTTCACTTCACAAAAATGAAGCCAAGATATCCTGCATACGGGCGCCGCCATCTTGTCCTGGTGACATAATTTGGAACCACAGCAATCTCTGCCGATATCACGTTCCCACCCATGCACCTGTCCGACCAATCGCGAGCAACACCATTGATAGTGAGCATACTGATTGGCACACACCATTTTTACATCACATTACTAGTTAAAACCAAACTTTTCAGCATGATAGGAACTACCTCAAATGCCAGAAACAATATTTGGGAAAAATTTGACATGTACTTGGATTTTTTTTTTATTTTGGCCCATGTCCCATCTGCTAACATGTAAGGGGTGGGGTTTATGAACGGACTACTACTTCTACAAATGTGGTTAAAAGTGGAGTAGCTCATTATGTCAGGTTGAAAATATCGATCAGCAGGTGGCTTCACGCTCCCCTGTGCATGTCTTATAGGGATGAACCAATGTTTTGTGTTACCCACAGACAGAGCTAAGCTAGCTGTTTCCCCATGCTAAGCTAAGCTATACCATACAGACATCATACGTATCACATCAATCTTCTTATCAAACTCTCAGAAAGAAAGCAAATGCTTTGGAAAAAAAATGCTGCCACAGCTAAAATCTTACAGAACATCCAACATGTAACTGCAGCGTTAGTTCCTGAGCATTGTGTCACTTCCTTCCTCTGCAGCTCTGTGTCTTTTGTCGTGTGTGTTAAAGGAGATTTCATGTTTACCTTCTGCAGGTATCCCTCCCACAGCTTGATCTCAGTAGTCAGAGCCTCTTTGTTTCTCTTTATGGCCGAGTCGTGTCTCTCTCCCTCCGGGACCTTCCAGGTGTAGTAGATAACATCGCCTGCAAAATGTTACCACAGGCATTCAGTCGTGATGGTGGCACTCAGAGGAATGCAGGATATCAGCAAACGTTATCCGCTCATCATACAACATCCACTACTACACTGTGCTTAGACTAATTGGTTTTACTTCCCTAGGCGTTGAGGGTGGGGTCAGTAAGGACATTATGTAACAACAGTTTCAATGTGAAGAGAGAAAAAGTGGCTACAACAAAGTTTGAGGCAGCCTACTTAGAAACTGTTCACTTTGGGAACTGTATTTCTGATTTTGGTGCCTCTCTTGTTTTTGCAACCCTCGCCAAAAACAACCCCGTCTCATGACTTGAGCTTTGCATGCAAGCTGGTCTGAGCATGTGACCCTCTGTGGGATTAACTTTTGACCTCTCGACATCTAGCTGTTTTAAGGGGTGCACCACATAGAATTAATGCATGGTGCAGTAGCTTAATAATATGAATGCACAGCTCATTAGTGCACTGTGTGTGTTTTGAGCAACTCAGGTCCTCTGAGGAGACTGAATGAAGACATGAAGTCTCAGAGGTTTCAAGGTGGCAGCTCTGTGTATGATGTTGCCAAGAGCACTGTATTTCAAAGTCCCATAAGGCGAATGTCTAAATGACAACAACATCAGCCAAGTCATCAAGTTATTAGTGAGACGCTGAACCTAGTGATGCCTTAATAACTTCATCTAAGTGGCTCAAAGATGATGACTATTATTTCTTAGTAAAATACTTTTCATGTCAGGGTTAACATACCCATTTTCTGGTTTAGGGTGAGACCCTCAAACATGCGCTGGTACATCTGGGCTTGCTCAGCTGGGCAGTCAGGGATCAGCTTGTTTCCCTGGGACTTGAACTGGCTCTGTTGTTGGAGACATGAAAAGACGGCTATTATGAACAGCTGCATGGCGCTCCGGTTTCTTTTCCTTTGAGGTGTAGGGTGACTGTTTGTCTTTGAGGCATTGTTGAACACACAGCACAATGAGTCCTCCTACTTATTAACTCCTTGATGGAATATAGCTGCATGCATTTTTAACTAGGAGGCCTGAGTTTGCACTTTGGCCAAGTTCTTACCTCTAGGTACATGCAGGCAGCGTAGGACTCATTCAGGACATAGTCTTTGTGCTTGAATGAAGGAAGCTTTAAGAAAGACAGATTGGACAGAAAACTTTATGTAACTTTTTTATTTTTCTAATAAAATGAATATAAATGTGTGCATATCAGGAAAAAAAAGCAGACTGACACTATCAGAGGAATATGTCTAAGTAATGTCTGAAGTGATCTTACCTGTCCCCTGGGATTCATGTCTGTGACTTGCTTGGACTTGTGCTCCATTTTCTCAAAGGAAAGCAGTTTCTGGTTGTAGCCCTGCAGGTTCTTCTCCTCCAGAGCGATCATAACCCTCCAGCAGGGAGGAGAGCCGGAGCCCCACAGCAGAGTCATGTCCTTGGCCATGGTTTCAGAGTGAGCTGCTACACCTGACTGTAGTTCAAGCTGTGAGAGATGGAGGACGTGGAGAGAGTGAAGCAGTAGTGTGGCAGATGTCTGTTTTATAACATGCTCCAGCCCTTTGCATCCGGATTGGTGGACTTAAGTTCCAACCCATTTTTGTGTTATCACCAAAGATTTGTGACTCAAGACAGTTGAGATAGTTCACACCCTATCCAAGCATGTTACCCCCACCTTCTGTTAAAGGGATAGTTCAGATTTTTTTTGAAGTGGGCTTTCATAGGGTGCTTATCCATAGACAGTATGTTACATGCAGTAGATGTCAGTTGGCACGCCCCCAGTTTGGAGAAGCAGGAAGGAAGCTGACAAGGGAGCTCAGGCGTAAACTGCTGTGGAGGTGTCTGCAACAAAATGTATTTTAGCCACTGAAAAATATCAGTTTAAGTGTATGCTAGATTTAGGATATTTTCACCACTTTACCTTGCTGTCAGACGGTGATTCCCAACTGGAAAATGAAGCTGTTATATCACTCTCTTCAAAGTCAGACTCCATTGAGAAAAACAGTGATTTAACACAGGAGCTGCTGGTCCACCACTGCCTGGAACAGTTATTTTGTTTGTGTTACTGTGTGACTTTGGCATTTAAAAGGTTAATTTGGATTCAACAAAATCACATAATAGCACAAACTAACTAACTGACTGAAGCAGCTGTGGACCAGCAGCTCCCTTGTGCAGCGAACTTAAATTACTGTTTTTGTCACTGGAGTCTGGTGGCGTTGACGACAGCATGGAGGTGGAAATGGAGCTGTTTACGGCTTCTTTGTTAGAACGTGCTAATGCATATTATCTAAATATAGCGTACACCTAAACAGATTTTTTAGGTGGCTAAAATACGTTTTGCTGCCGACACCCATCCACACCTGTACAATGCTTTGCTTACGTGTCGGACTCCTGTTTGTTTCTCCAACCTGGGGGCGTGCCAACCAACATATACTGTATGTTTCAGACTGACTATAGATAAATACCTCATGCAAACCCACATCAAAAAATCCAAACTGCTCCTCTAAGTCAAGGCGACATGAAATTCTGCATTATGCCTCTAGTTGCTTATATTCACTGGCATTAGCAAAGTCACATATGTTGAGGAGAGACTTCTCTTGCTTTGAATAAATACTCTTTGATCCCAGCCACGCAGATCATGATAGTAGGGTAAAAAAGGAAAAAAGACAGGCAAGAATCCAACACTGAAATAAGAGGACATTTTGTGCAGTGACAGTAATAACTCAATAAGACAAATAAATAATAATAACACTTATACACTGGAATTATAATCAACAATCACCCTATTCACTCAAGTTATGACTCTATTAGTTTTCCATAGCAGTCCAACGTATATTACTTGGATGATATGCATCAGAGGAAATTCAAGTGGAAGTGTCATCCTGGTGTATTGATTTTATCTTAAACTACTTCTGCGGTGATTTACTTTACTATTTCCTGATGCACGTCTACAACATCCTGAAATTTGATTGTTGCAGAGTCACAGTGACTCAGCACTTTACCTCTGCACACAGAGAGAGCCAGCCCTGGCACAGTCATTAAAACTAAACAATAGAGTCTCTACCAAATGTAATAGATACCACCTGTTTAATTTATCCCTACATTTGAGCCTCACATTTCACAAGTGAGCCCCACTATTCATTGTTCATATATATTTTGCAGTTTCTTTGTGCCCTTTTTAACTGAATCAGTCTTTGCACTTCAGCAGTTGCGCTCTCAGTTGCCCATGTCAGCACTGTCATGTATCCTCCTGAGACAGTCTGCAGTCACTTTCTCTGCTATTTTGTTCTGCACTTGCAGTCACAATACAACTTGTTGCATGAAAGACAGCTAGAGAAATCACATGAAGATCATGTGGTGCTGCTGAGGGCGGTTCCGGTGCTTCATTCAGCTGCTGACCAGTATTATTTTAATCTTTCCTGAGAAGTTTGACCAAAGGATTGCATCACAATCTTAACGACGACACATTCAGTGCATTTAGTCTTAAAAATAGTGGTTTGTGACTTTGAGTGGCCCGATGACATTCCACGTCTTATCGTTTCATCTTCATTATAAAACTCTTCCTTGAGTTTGTCAGCTTCATTTTGCTCGATCAGCATGACATAGACAGGTTCTGCTGACAAAGCCTAAGTAGAAGGACAATAAGCAATGGTTTTTACAATACAGCTAGTTTTTCTGCAATATTTGGTCATGTTGGCCGATACAGGTTCTACTCTACATGCTTGACTTGGAACATTTTCACATTTAATATGCTGGTTTGACTCCTGTTTACACAGGTGCCCATGAAATTGGACTGCTCCTAGTGGACCATTCTGTTTTTTTAAATAAAGGCTGAATGAATGAACATGGTGCACAAAATTCAGGTTGTAAGGCAAGGAAGAAGTTATCTGATATGTAAACATCATGGGTAAATTACTGAATGGGCTCACCGGTCACAGGCCAAGGGGCGCAAAGTGTCAAGGACCTCCCTGGGCTTTACCTGCAAAATGTCACCTAAATTAACACATACTGACCAGGAAGAGACTCAAAATTACCACAAAGAGACACAAAATGACTATTAAGTGACACAAAACTACCATAAAGACATACAATTACCTTGATAACACAGAAAATGACCACAAAGAGCCATAAAACCACAAAAAGATGCATAACAACTGCAAAGAGATGCAAAACCTCCACAAAGTCTGTGTGTCTTGCTCTTATGTAGAAGAGGTGGTGTGGCCCTTTGCATATCTGTGCCCAGGGGCCCTCTGTCTCATAATCCACGAGCATATTTCAATCCCTTGACAGTTATCAGGCCCATATTTTACAGGTCTCATGTTTCCAAAGTAACATCATCCTTGTAGGCTGATTGCATGTGACCATCAGCGTTTAGCATTATTTCAATGTCATGAGGTGGCTGCAGACTTTTCAAGCACACTCCAGTTTGGTTTCCAGAGACTGATCTTGTGATGGCAAATAAGAAGACGCTATTTGATCAGATAAATAGTTTACAATAAACAGTATACTCTTTGAGTCTTCATTGTGTGTAAATGTTATGCCACTGAGAAACATTCAGTGCATTACTTATGTTTCACAGGCAGCACACAATGTTGGTTGGATCGGGCGGCCCCGTGATATTTTATCTCTTCCACAGAAAGTAGTAAATGCCTCTGTAATCATCAGCTGATGGTGCTAAACAGGAGAAGCCCCAAGCCGACACTGCAAGAAAATGTTGGCATTGTACATTTCTGTAAAAACACAAATAAGTTACATTTGCACATTTCATACATATCATATCAGCATTTCTAAAGTGACATGGTATATATGAACTGACTGGAGAGGGATAGTGGATGGCGTGTAATCTAGGCAAGACGCCTGCTACTGTTTGAGACAACAAAAGCCGTTGTGATGTAGCAAGTCATTGTTTCCAGTGTTTTTTTAGGCACCAAATGTGGGTGTTTTGTAGGGACCCATTGCTGCGTTTCCTGCCAGGATAGTGGCATGAAAAGCAGTTTGTTTTTACTGAGACATTGCTGCGTTTCCTGCTGGGATTGTGCCCTCAAAACCAGGTATTTTTAAGCTAACACATGATATTTTCCTAATTATAATCAAATGTTTTTTGTTTCTAAATGTAACCACATGTTAACCTGTGGTGCAGTGGAGGGTATATGCAGGTATACCAGGTATACTCAACCACCTATCAGCCAAAAAGCCTTTGGAATATATAGGGGGTATACTTAACTTCATCCTAGGTAACTTTCCCATCTACCTAGTTGTCGACCCACCTCATCAACTACCACTACACCACTGATGTTGCAGCCTAAAGCTTCATGGTACCCGCTACATAATAATGTGCAAATGTGTCTGCAGGGACATACAATGCCAACATTTTTCTGGTGCCTGGACCAGGCCAAGATGAGTGATAGGATGTTACTTAACACTGCCATTGTTTCTCTACTCAGCACCGTGAAGGTGGCTGTACACCAGGTAGGGCGTGCAGGATCTGAAGCCAAGATTGTAAGCTTGCAAAAGCCTCTACATAATACATGCACTTAAGAATTAAAGTAACATATACCAACATACACTGCAGTACAGCTGGGGTTGTTTAAAAGAAGCGCAGCACTCCACATTAAACGTAAAACCATTTGTACTTTATGTAATACCTCTATCACATTTATGCAAACTCACGATAACGCAGGGCTTCTCGCTCACCTTTGTGCAGGGCAAACAGGTTTTGGCCACTGGATCGTATCACCACAGACACCGCCTACCTTTGAATTGATATGTGAGATTGAAAACCTGTTGTATATGTGACCTGGATATTAAGGGTTATAAAGTTTATGTAATGCTGTGCTCAGCAACAGTAAAGTCATAACTTTAATAAAAACTCTCAGACTTTGTTCACGTCTCTGGCAGTGACATGGTTTTATTTGCAATGCTACAGTACAATTGTAGAGGCAGTACACTGGTGTAGGATGCAGTTAGTGTGTAAAGCCTACAAGACACATTGGCTGTAGCGGTGGTTACTTAGAACAAGAGAGAGGTTGGAAGCTATTAAACGAAAACAACTGACGTCATAGGAAAGCCCAAACAAACTGCTGTTATAGTGATAGTGAGTATAGTGATTAGTCAACAACATTGATGTTAGACACATGCCATGTACAGTGGTGGAAAAAAGTTTTCGGACACCCCATGCATTTGTGAAATATTGCATTACAGTCACAGCCAAAATACTAAATAAATCCTAAAAAAGCCATTAAAAACTTAAAATTGATTGGTTCCATAAAAACACATAAGAAATTTTGAGTATTGGGTCATTTTGGTACCAGTGATGAAGGTCGTTCTTTTTATTAAAAGACACAATTTTTGTTGCCAAGCTTCGTGTCTACATAAAGCCAGCACATTTTAAAGTTCTTCAGACACAAAAATGGCTAAAACAAGGAACCTAACGCAGGAAACACGCCTGAAGATAACGATTCTCAGCCAGGAAGGGTACAGCTGCCGCCAGATAGCCAGGAAGTGCAGATGCAGTCCTTCAGCAGTTGGATACACTCTGCAGAAATACAGACGAACCAACAGCTTGGAAGACAAACCAAGATGTGGGCATCCAAGGGTTTCTTCAGCAAGAAATGGCCGCATCCTGATCCGCATGTGCAGGCAAAACCGCCGAATGACATCACAGGAGCTTCAGCAGCAGTGGTCAAACCAAACTGGTGTCCAGTATTCCACCCGCACTGTACGTGGCCGACTTTTAGATCATGGCTTAAGGTCCTACAAGGCTATCAAGAAGCCCCTGATCAATGAGAGACAGAGGTTAGCCCGGCGTCGTTGGGCCCAGGCACACAAGAACTGGACAGCCAGGAATTGGAAGAAGATTTTGTGGTCAGATGAGTCCAGTTTCCAGCTTTATCTTCCTCCTACTAATGTGAGGGTACGCAGAAGGCCAGGCGAAGCATTATCTCCAGCATGTACAGTACCTACTGTCAAGCATGGTGGAGGCAGTATCATGGTTTGGGGATGCATGAGTGCTGCTGGTGTTGGTCATCTCACTGTCTGTGATGGCACATTGAACTCTACCAAGTATTGTACCATTCTCGAAACCCACATGCTCCCTTCTGCGCGTGCACTGTTCCGTCGAGGTAAAAACTGGATGTTTCAACAAGATAATGCCCCTTGCCACACATCCAAGGCCAGTAGAACTTGGCTGCAGGAGCACAGTATCCAGGTCTTAGAGTGGCCAGCTCAATCCCCAGACATGAGCCCCATTGAAAATCTGTGGTGGATTATCAAAAGGTCTGTTTCAAAGCATAAACCAAAGAATTTAGAAGAATTAAAAGCAGTAATTCAAGAAGAATGGGACAAGATTACCCCTCAACAGTGTGAAAGGCTCGTGGGGAACATGCCAGCCAGGATTAGAGCTCTACTACGTGCCAATGGCAGGACTACTAAATATTAATTTGATGATGTGATGGTTTATTTATTTTTTGTTCAGTTTTGAACACATTCTCTGTTATTTGTTGACTTTGATACCGACAATGTTGAGAACTGACATATTGAAACTGTCAAGAATTTAGTTTTGTTAGTTTTTCTTGTAAACAATAAACAAAAAAATATAATTTGTATTTGTTTGTATCTGTCTAATGCAGCCACACCTTTTGAAACACAAAAAAGATTTTTCCACAAATATTTCATGATAATATTTGAGATTGTGTAAAATTTTAAAGGTGTCCGAAAACTTTTTTCCACCACTGTATCTTGGCAACAAAATCTGCTATGTCAACAATATCACAATGTGACATTTGCCTGTTACCCTGCAACCTATCCTGTGTTTATTAACGGATTTTTGTCACAGATTTGGCAGAAACATCGCTGAAAAACCTAAAAATAAAAGCTAGTTTTACAAATTAAAAAATAAGATGCACATTTTTGCCCTTGTAAGACTGATATATTGAGAGCACACTAGTAATCAACACTTACTTTCCTTTTTATAATCAGAAAAGTTAACAAGCTGTATCATATTTGACAAACTGTGAGCTGAAAACTATATTAAACAAAAGCAAAACCCTTTTTATGGAAACCAAAACACAAGCAGATGTGACTGTAACGTGCGTGTGGTTCTCAGATATCTTTGAGTGTGTCTTGACCCTTGGGGTTCTCCAGCCAGTGAGGAGGCCAGCTGGCTTTGATGCTGGGCCGCTCCTTCAGCAGAGCGTAATACTCTCCCAGTTTTGGGTAATGCTCAGCAGACAACCTACAGACAAAGCAGGAGACATCTGAACTGCAGCGTCAAGAACTACACATCACTTATTTGGTTCGTGTGACTTTTTTCCCCCCGCTTACCCAAATCTGAAAAGAGTAGCGACAATAGGAAAAACGATCACGTCAGCCAAAGAAAAGGACGGTCCTGCCAGGTGAGAGTTTGAGCCCAGCTTGGAAAAAAGAAATGAAAAATAAAGCATGTTTAAACACATCTATACAGGTTGTTTTTGTTTGTGTGTGTGTGTGTGTGTGTGTACACTATAAACTACCTTCTGCAGGTAGCCCTCCCAGAGCTTGAGCTCAGTGGCCAGAGCTTCCCCGTTTCTCTTTCTAGCTGAGTCATGCCTCTCCTCCTCAGGGACAAACCAGTCATAGTAGATAACTGCGTCTAGAAACACACACACCCACACATTCAAGGGTTAGTGGCTTCACAGGGTGTATGATCCTATTTCCTTGGTGTATCAAGTATTGCTGAAAGTGTAGCATGATCAAACATCAATAATTTATTGTTTAAAAAACTGCATTGTGTTACAAAAGCAGGTCACGTACAGTGCTGGGGAGTGAGCAGTGACATGTAATTAAATTACAAGACAAATGTAATTGTGATCAATTACTTAGAAAAATAATTCATTATTAAATTAGAGTTACTAATCAAAATGGTGGTGATTATAAAGGGGGTTACATATGAATGTATTTTTTTTTCAGTAAAAAGTTTCTATGTAGAAAAAAGAAAGGTTTTTTTTTTTTTTTTTGCTGTGCAGGAATGCCGTCTTTCTGCTCAGCCTATTTCCTGAAAATGCTCAGCTTCATTGCCAAGTTTAAAACATTTGTTAGAAAAGTAATCAGTAATCAAATGTAATAATTGACGAAGAAGTTAAAATGGTAACTTTACTCTTTACATTTTTAACAGGGTAACTAGTAATCTGTAACCTAAAACTTTTAAAAAATAACCCTTCCAAACTGGTCACATCTCAAACAGCTAGGTGTAAACATCACTCAGACAGGAGTTAAAAGCACATTTGATGAGGACTATTTTTAGCTGCGGATGAACACACACTTGTTGCAGTGAGTATTTTCAGCACCAGGACAGTGAACGTGACTCTAAATTACATATGTGCCAATGTTCATGTGCACACTCCGATAAACGTACACTAACATGTCGTTTATCATGTCAAATTGTGGAAAAGTGGAACGGGTGTCGCTTGTGCCAGAAGTTTTCCACTGGTGGCGCACTTGTTCAACCACGCGAACACATCCTCCCTCTTTCATTCCTTCAAACACCTTCTTGAAAAGGTGAGTGATGTGATATTTGCACATATTCAAAGCCCTCTTGACATCCAAGTCTTTCATTTTGTTTAAAAACAGGTGTGTTTCTCTTTGTCTTTCTTTATGGCCATGCATCTCTGCACCAGCACTGCAATCTGTAGATGAGTGTGTGTAGTTGTGTGCAATGCATCCATGACGACACACAGAGCTAAGTGTAAACAGACAAGAGGCTGTGTGAAACATAGTCACTGAAACATGTCACCCAGTGTTACTGGTTTTGGTCTTTTAATGGGATGGGACAGCTGGAGAAACAAAGAATATCACAAATCTTCCCCTTTAAATTTTGCTATAACTTTTTTCTTTGCAGTGCTTTAAAATAGATGTTCATTTATCTGTCTTACTGAGTTTTTCGTAGAACGTGAGACCCTCGAACATGCGTTGGTACATCAGTGCTTGCTCTGCCTGGTTGTCTGGGATCAGCTTGTTTCCCTGAGACTTAAACTGACTCTGCCATGAGGACAGAAAAGGCACAAACATGTCAACATGTCACACTAATAATGTGGAATTTGGTGTTTTAGTATCTGTTAAATTACTTCCTGAATGGAGACTTGTTGGTTGATGGACAGGCTCACTCACCTCCAGGTAAAAACAGGCTGCGTAGGATTCATTCACGATGATGTCCCCGTGTTTGAAAGAGGGAAGCTTAAAAATAAAACAGGTTTTGATGAAGGGTTAACTGCTGATAGCCTTATCACCATACAGCCTCCTCTTTCCAAATGGCACTGGGAGCCAAATAAAACAACCTGCTGAGATGTATCACACAGGTTGGGAAACAAAAAGCTGGTACACTAACCCTGCAACGTATTTAAAAAACATGTTGGATAGATAACTACTAAAAATTAAAAGTATTAATGAATACATGTTTACAGGAAATTAATGGTAGCAAACTTGGGCTGTGTGGTAGAATCTTTAAGCCAAACTCCATTCAAAATCCAGTCAATTAAACCTTATTTTGTTTTCTGGTGAAATACATCCCACAAAAACCAAGAATAAAGACGTTTAAATGACACCTAAAGGCTTATGATAACTTCGGCATGCTGATAGTTCACCTGCAGTATAAACCTGTCACTCAGCATTGCTTTGTTTTAGCGCCCTCAGCTGTGCGTTTGTGCGCAAGGCATATGAGGGCGTAATACATATTCATCAAGCTGGGAAAAAAAGTGCTGCTTGGTGAATTTATTATAAGCCGAATTATAAAGGACATCCAACTGGATCATTTGCAGCCTTCTGCAATGTTTCAGCATGTATAGATTTTTGCCGGCAAGCTGGAAAACATTCAGTATATAAGGTTTTGAATGGAGTTTGGCGCCGCCTTAAAGAATACCTAACGGTAAGACTGCTATTAATACAAGCTGTTGCTATGCTCGTATTATTTGGGGGAGGGGAATGTTAAGGGAAGTTTAAAGTCTAGCTACTCCATAGCATACCTGTCCCCTGGCATTTATATCTAACACTTCTTGGGACTTGTGCTCCATTTTCTCAAAGGAGAGCAGTTTCTGGTTGTAGCCCTGCAGGTTCTTCTCCTCCAGAGCGATCATGACCCTCCAGCAGGGAGGAGAGCCGGAGCCCCACAGCAGAGTCATGTTCTCGGCCATGGTTTCAGATTTGACAAGTGGAAGGCTCTTCGCCTGTCACTGTCAGCTACTGAGGATACGAGTGCACAAAAGAAAGGGGATTTATTGTAACTCTTTCCACAGTTCTTAAGGAGCTCTAGCTGTAATAGAAGCGCATACAGCCACCTACTGGTTAGGAGGAGGTATTACAGCTAAACAAAAACTTAAATCATCAGTCATCATTTTAGTGCATTGTCAGTATGTACCAAACTGTGCAATATGTATATTTCTTACATAAAATAATGTGAATTCAGCTACTCAGTCTGTCTTTTTATTATATTTTGCTTCTTTTTTTTTTACTGTTTACTTATTATATTGCTTTGTGTTTTTACTCATGTATCTTTTTCTGCACTGTCCCCTCGGCTGCTGTAATGATTCAAATATCCCCACCGTGGGACTAAAAAAAAATTCAGCGTCTTTATTTTAAATGTAAAATATTACATTCACAAATGCAAATGGACTAAAATGATAATGACACAACACAACTGAAAATGGAAATCGAGACATATCAGACAATATATTGAAACATTACATAAACTCAAGAAAAGTAAAGCAATGAAAACAATTTAAATTTGTAAAGTCTTAAATGTTTTTCTTTAAAAATTGTATAACTATATTTGTTTAAGTTATTTGTATGGATTAAACATGATACAGCAATTTAAAGAAAGGCTTATCTTATCTTATCTTAAATGTACAATAAAATGGTAAAGGCACTATTTTGTGTGTTTCAGAGATCCTTGAGGATGTCATAACCATGTGGGCCGTCCAGCCAGTGTGGGGGCCAGCTGGCTTTAATGCTGGGTCTATCCTTCAACAGGCTGTAATATTTGCCCAGCTTGGGGTAACGTTCAACAGACAGCCTAAAGAAAAGAAACAAAGCTGTGATGTCATCAAAAATCAAGGCACTCTTGCATCATTCGTCCATACCGAACTTGGCCACCTACCCAAAACGAAACGCATATGCAATATTTGGAAAGACGATGACATCAGCCAGAGAGAAGGGCCCTGCCAGGTATGAGCCTGCAGCCACCTTGATGCAGAAATCAAATGAAAGAAAGCTGTCAGTATGGTGTGTGCACATCTATCTCAATGTGTGTGTGTGAGCTGTTCATACGCTACCATCTGCAGGTAACCCTCCCAGAGTTGAAGCTCAGCAGCCAGAGCTTCCCTGTTTCTCTTCACAGCAGAATCATGTCTCTCCTCTTCAGGGACAAACCATTCATAGTAGATGACTGAGTCTAAGACACAATATGAATATAGTGTGTGATGGTATTCACATAGCCTTGGTATTCCTGTGAGGGTTGTGTGTAACTTACTGAGTTTATCAGTGAGGAGGAGACCCTCCATCATGCGTTGGTACATCAGTGCTTGTTCTGCCGGATTGTCGGGGATCAGCTTGTTGCCTTGAGACTTGAACTGATTCTATCAAAGAAATAGAAAGATACTGTCAGTCAGTATAATATTCCACATATTCCATATATAGTTTTTACACTTTACCTCCAGGTATAAACATGCAGCAGTGGACTCATTGAGTATGTTGTCTCCATGTCTGAAGGCAGGCAGCTGGCAGAAAGAGGTTACAGAATATTAGCACAAGGAGGCAGGCTTTAAAGTTTGTATTGTGCAGTGCAGTTTGTGCCACAGGTAACATTACATACAGAGCATGGTCAGTAAACCTGTTTGATGACAAAATACTTTAATAAAAAATACCATTTGCATATCGATTACTCACCCTAGTTACACTGAATTTGTGAGATAAACTTCTCACGTGTCCACGGTGAACGAAGAATCCAAAAACAGAGAAAATTCTTGATGTATAGAAGTGAAGGGGTCTGACTAACAACAGCAAAACTACATTAACTTCATCTGTCTAAAAACTCTCACACAGCTTGTTCAGCATAATCTACGTCTCATTAATCCAGTCTTATACCCACTACTTCCCAATCACATGTATTTTCCATAGATGTAAAAGAATTAGATAGATACTGGATGACAAGATTTTTAAATCACTTTTCTTGGCTCAAGGAAAGTGTTACAAATATATAACCTACATTTTATTTCCAATTCATTATAGAAAGAGTCGTAATTCACCTTGTTTGCATTTCGAGGTGTCCAGTCAACAGTTTTACAAACGTCCCTTCTATGATGGTTGTCTGTGGGGGAAATGCTTTTTGGGCCACACAGGAATTTTTTGCGGCAATACCACAAGTGGCCACTTGGGAAAATTGGCAGTAAGGCTGAGCAGCATTCCTGGGGCCATGGTATTTTTGCTAAAATATCACTAGCATGACCGGTCTAATGGACCGTGCCTGGGCAAAAATTAAAGGCAGCATTGGAGGTGGGGCCCTGTTCATTCCTATGAGAGTTGCTCAGTGGCGAATGAATCCAAAAAAGCTTGATTTCCACCATATGAAATAACTCAAATCTTCCACACTGGAATGGATAAAATCTGATAAACAAGTAATTTTTCAGGGATTGTGATGCTCCAAAAATGTATCCACTGATTTACAGATGTGTCGTCATTATGTAAATCTATGGGAAAAAGTATTTTTGGGCCCAATGTCATAACGTGATGGACACGGAAGTTGTAATTCCACAGTTTGGCCACAACAAAAATTGGCGTCAAAGCCCTGCACACTGCCTGGGGGCCATTTTTGAACTCTGAATTTAGACAAACATGCTTGCCCAGGTGCGTTACTCATCTGTGCGTGAGACTTTCTATGTGGAAGTGTTTTAAAGGTCTAGTGTGTAGGATTCGGTGGCGTCAAGCGGTGAGGTTGCAGTCTGCAAACTGACACTTCTCCCGTGTGCCAAGTGTAGGAGCACCTTCGAGCTCATTCAAAGGTAACCAAAACACAAGGCTTCTTATTCAAGTGAGTAAATATTCCATTTCTGCCAATCTGTCCCCCTAAATCCTGCACACTTGACCTTTAAATAGCAAGGTTTTGGCTAAAATGCATGTGTTTAAGTACTGAGAATAAGTAAATGAGACTTGGATTATACTGCACAAGTTGTGTACGAGTTTGCAAGCTGGTGTTTTGATACGTGGTGTTTTGGATTCTTGGTTCACTGTGGAGGTATGAGAAAAACTTCTTTGCCAATTCAGTGTAACATATGGTGAGGAAATGATACACACATGATTTAGTGGGTGAAGATTTCTTCTAAATATTGCTGCACTGTTTATTAGTGTCAGTGTGTGATTCCTTTGTGATCACTCTGCACATGCTACAGCACACCCACCTGCCCTCTTGGGTTGATATGCAAGACTTCCTTGGATTTGTGCTCTCCTTCCTCAAAAGACAGCAGCTTGTGTTTGTAGCCCTGCAGCTTCTTCTCCTCCAGAGTGATCATAACTCTCCAGCAGGGAGGGGATCCAGCCCCCCACAGCAGAGTCATTGACTTGGCCATGGCAGGAGACCGTAGAGACAAGACGCCGATTCAGTGAGACAAAAACAAATTGCACAAGTAAAGTGAGCGGCAGTTGTGCACTTTATGGCGTCTCATTGATCCAAAGGTTGCACAGTAGGAGCACACCCACATGCTCTAGTGTGTTTTCGAGAAGTGAAAGCAGTGAAGAAGAATGACATGCACCTTCTTTTTTTCACTCAATGGTTTTTGTTTTTTATTGCAGAGTGTGTATACACAGCATTTCAAGTGAAAGTGTATGTAACCATGGTTTCAGCTCACCACATCATATTTATGCAGCGATATTTCCCTGTTTTTGTTGCACTGTGAGAGGAGCAGATGGTTCAGCTGAGACTTACATTACCCACAATCCTTTTCAAGTACAATGTGAGCACAGAGTTCAAAGTAAATGCCCAAATATTGCTCCCCTCTCTCAGCCCCGAGCAAACACGTGTATCAGCTATGACCACATCTGTCATTTCTTTTTATCTTTTATTACAATTCACAGAATAGCCTCTTTTTACCCTTTTCTCTCGGACTATAATACAAGTTTCTACAGAAATTACAAAAATAATACATCACATGAACCGCACTAAACATGCACACTGTAGTACGAGAGTACTTTGTACCTGGCAGCTGACAAGGGCATTTACACATTTTATGCAGAATTATCTGCATGTCCTTCAAAATAGATTATTAAAATTTAAAAAATGTCTTTATCTTTTTGTCTTTTTACACTTTACAAACAGTTCCTCTGAGATAAATACTTCCTTTTGTCTGTACTTTGAATCAGTCGTTCATTTCATCATTAGAAACTATCAATGTTGAGTAAGGTGCAACATGTCCGAGCTTTGCAAATAAATATTTTGCCAAAATAAAAAAAGTTAATTCTCATCAACAGTCACACTCGACATAACTGCACCTGTGAACGTGACATTTGTGAGTTATCTGAGAAGTAGGCGGTGACTGAAACAAGATGGAGATGGCGAAAAGGTACAATACTGTCCCTTTTAAATGAAAGGCACACGTCAGATTGAAAACCTTTCACGTTCCTACGAAGCACAGCTACACTCGTCACTTGTCAAACGGGCAGCTGCAGAAGCAAACATTTGCCTTCTCACAAAGGATCCTTCTTAGTGAGCCTCTTTGTTTGTGGTGATCTCTTGGCGATTATTTAAAACTGGATAAGAGAACAAATCAACTTTTACGACTTAAATTCACAGCTTAAATAAATGAAAAATGGTGAAGTCACAGCTGCAAAAACTCAAGCAAAAATCATCCCTTTGGACTGATGCCACATTTCAAATGCATGTTTAGATAAAAAAGTATCACTTTAGTGTAGAGGCAGTTCACTGAATTTAAATTTTCTTTTTCTTGTTGAATACATCAGTCCTCATTTGACGCATTCTCTTTCTTCACTTCCAATTTTCTTTGTGCGGCATTAACAATAAACACTATCATGGCTGCAGCTTCATCACTCAGACACATCAGGCAAAATTAGCAGCTGGCAAAAATCCTAAAGGGGTTTGTGACTGGATACAACTCTGAAAAGTGTGGTGAAGGCAGATGGCTGACGGAGATGTCGCTTTGATGATTGTAGTTGTGTTTCCACGGCGATGATCACATTTGTGCATCTGGAGAATCGGTTAGTCCTAAAGCTAGAGCTTCCTCTGGAGTCAGACCGTTCTTCAGAGTCCGCCTCACTGTGAGGAGAGGAGAGGAGAGGAGAATTCATATTCATATACATGTCAGAATTAGTTTGTGGTATGGAGAAGTTAAGCATTCAGGTCGTACATGACTTGCGGTTGGCCCTGGACCTCCTCCTCTCTCTGGGCTGGGCTCTGGTTCCTGGGCCCTGAGTGGCGGACCTCACTATACGCTCCATGATCTCGTCTGCGGCGTCATCTCCACAGATCGAAGCGTCCTCCACGGGTGGAGTCCATGCCTGCACAGTGCGACCTGAACAAATCAAGCAAAGGTATGAACAACTTGTCAACTTGTCAAGTGCCCTGACTCTTGTTTTACTGTTGAATTCTCTGTGTGACCCTGTGAGGAACGTCCGGTTTCCCTCACCTCCCCTTCCAGGCCGGGATCTTGTCCTTGTCCGAAGCCCCGGGACTGCACTGACCTCCTTGTCACCGCCACTGAGGCTGGTTCTCAGCACGGCTTTCATGTGCTCGTGCTCTGCAGCATCCTCAGCGTGGCCCAAACCCTGAGGCTGCTCCACCTCCTGGCTGCCACTAGGGGCGCTGCTGCTGCTGCCAGAGCCATACCGAGCACACTGATGGAGAGAGATAGAATGAAAGAGAGTAAGAATTCAGCAGCTTGTATTTAAGTACTTTGGGCTTCGACTCAAACATGCTGAAGCATCAAGAAAAACATCCAACCTGTAAAGATTACAATGCTTACTGATCCAATCAGATGTTAAAATCAATGAAAAGGAGACTTTAATGAAAAGTGGTCCAGTCAGGATTAGTGGTTTCATGCACACACGCACACACACACACACACACACACACACACACACACACACACACAGAGACACATGCAGGCAGCCCGTACACTTGTTGATACCTCACTCTCCTCTTCATCATCAGACTACAGGGGAAACAAAGAGTGAAAGTCAAAGAGTTGAAGAGAAAAACAGCCATAGATTTGGAAAGAGAGCAAGAAAAAGGAGTTGAAAGTCTGAGCATGTCTGTGTGAGGGATTCTGTCTGTGTGTGATGCTCACAGGCGCGTTGACGTCTATAATCATCTTTCCTCGGGTCTTGTTGCGTTCACGGTGGTCTGCTCGTTTCTGTTTCTGTTGCAGCACGCGGTCTCGGGTGGTTCGGTACTCCAGCGCAAACTCACTCATGATTTTACTGAACCTGTGGACGCTGATCTCTCTCACACTGTAAGCCGGATGACCGAGGAACAACAGGAATGAGTGGAACCTGGGAGAAGGAGGAGGAGGAAAGGAGAGGAGGAGTGATGTCCAGATACATGTGTAGAGAAAATATGTTCTGTTAGATAGATGAAGAGAGATTGTTGTGAGGGGAACTACCTGTTGATGATCCTGCGGTGAACAATCTTGAGGATGATAATCCTCTCGGCGCAGTCTTTGAGAAAGTCAGACATCTTCTGCTTCAGCTGGGGCTTCATCTCATGCTTGGCGATCACCTTCAGGTGGTCCCATGATGCTTTGCAGCGCCGCTCCATCTGACACAGGTTCTCCTGCAGCTGGTCGAAATCCACCTGACAGGAGAGATGTTGATACAAGGGCTTTGTAGAAGGAAGGTACTTTGAGGGAATACTCAAATACCCCTGTAACTGTATTGCTTCCCTCTTATAAAGTGGTCGATATCATTCTGCTAGGCTGTAAAACATCATATAGGAATCAAAAGGAGTCACCTAATCTGTCATCGGTGACGTAGTGTAAGTGCATGATTTATCCACTTTAAATTCATTCAACTTGAAGTATAAAGAAGTAAAGGTACCCCGGGCACAGCTCCCTTCTGGGTGCACGCTGGTGCAGGATAAACCACATCAACCAAAAAATAAATCAAATGTTTTAGTGTAGGGATGCAAAATAGCATAATACCATAGACTGTATAAAAATAATAAAAGTAGCAACCGTGATGTCACCCATTGGTTTGTGCTCTTCCATTTTAAAGCCTTGAGTTTGTCATTTTGGAGACTGCCTTCTTGGATTTTTGAATTTGCTAAGGTGACCCTTTGCAGACAGTCACTTAAAGTGGCCACGCCCTTAATTATGCATAAATGTAAGCCTTCATCAAATTTAGAACGGTGACTTATATGAAAATGAATCCCAGCTGTTGTGAATGGAAAAATATGCTATAGAGATCAAAATAGTTTTCTTGTACCAGGCTGTAAACATGTTTATGGAGGAACTGCAGATTTTGGCACTTCCATGTTGGCTTTATGTTTTAACCCCAGAGGTTGCTGCTTCATCTTTAAAAGTTTTCCATTAGTGCGAGTGAAGCATACCTTTGCAGATCGCGTGATGGCTCCAATCTCGGAGTAGAGGTCGGTGCTCTGAGGGAAGTTCTCCACCACCACAGAGCAGGCGTGATGCAGCAGCGACTGCTTATGAACCGTGTCCTTCACCTCTGGAACCTTCTCCAAATATGTCAGCTCGAAGCCTTTCGCCTGGACATACAATCGAAGAAATAATGATTGAGCTGAGGGTTTGTCTAATGAGGTACATGTGTTCTCACCAGATTATAGTGGCTACCTGTATGTGATGTAATTTTTAATCTGCAAATTACAGGCTTAGAAAATACACACTACAATTACTACAAACTACTACAAACAAGAGACGTTTGTCATTATGTCCTAGTGTGATGAGCCTCTAATGGTCATGACTCACATTGGTGCCATTGAGAAAGTTTCCCATAGAGAGTAGTGTGGAGAGGATGTAGCGGAGAGTTTTGTTCTTCTCCAGCTGTTCCATACCCTCCTTCAGATCCTGCAAAGGCTCTGCAACTTCCTGAGATGAAGGAAACACACACACACACCCACATCATTAGTTGAGTCAATTAAGACTACAAAAACATGTGTTTCCTTAATGTATGGTTATAAAAGTGGTCAACAGGTGCACCGTGTCTTTCACCACATGACATCTGTGTTTGTTTGAGGTCAGGACCGGTTGTTCGAAGGTCGCTGTCTCGGTCAGTCTTTGCTATCAAACGTGCTTCTGATTACATGAAGCATTTGTTTTTGTGCTGCAGGTCTCTCCTGTGTGCATGTGTTTGTGTGCCTGCACGGTATGTTGCCCTCCATTAAGCCTCCCACTACCAAACCGTCCCACAGAGTCGATTCGGGAACGGCGCTCTGCTGAACGTGCAGTCAGGAATCGTGCCTTTCATGGAGATTAAAGACAAATGCATCCTGCGGAAAGCCGTAAAATTTAGAGGAGGGGCGGCATGTTTTTCATTCTCAGGGTTTTGACTTTGAACTTCTCCTCCTGGATGCATTCTTTGCCCGAGTAAAACATGATGTGCCAGAGGAAGACGAGGTGCTGCTAATAAGCGTGCATATTTTGCTATGATCCTATGATGTAACTATGTTGATGTTTTGCGGATGTTGTTTGTACTACAAGGGATGTTGATACTTACTGACACGGGCACAAGGCACACACAAACGCACACATGCCGTGCACATTTAGTCAAACCTTTATGGTGCAGACTCAGAGTTCATTTGGCTTTGTGTGTGTATGTCTGTTTCTGCTTTAATCTCTTCTCCTCCACCCCACAGACTGATTTTTGTCTTGTGTAGGGTAAGACAAGGGATCTTAAGGGGAGATAGCAGGTCCCAGTATGAACCACATACAGGTGGTACACATCATCTAAAAAGCTTGGAACCTCAAGATTCATCTGAGATGCAGCTCAGAAGTGTGTGTCAAGTTTTTCTTGTCATTAATATGTCTTAATTATTGTGTTTTGGTCAGAAGCCTATTCAAACTTCTAAAGTTTAGAGTGTATAAGGGCCCCTTCCTCCAAACCCGTTACGGCCTCTGAAAGACAGTAATGTGGTTGGGCCTTCCCTCCTCTACATTCTTATGAAAAGAATCTACCTATTCTTTTTTTCCAAGTTGTTATAGTTTGATCTAATCACAACAGCACTGTCCATGTTTATACAGACCTTCTGGGTTGCCTCGTAGTCCAACTTGAAGGCCCATAGTTGGAGTCGGGCAGAGAGCTCGCTGATGGAGGACAGAGTGAGGAGGAACTGCTCTGCTGAGCCCAGTGGGACATCAGGGTTGGCCAGCTGTGCCTCCTGGATCTTCTGCTTCTCCTCCTCTGTGGGGATCATCGTCAGGATTTTCTGAGGGCAAGGACAAATTGGGATCAGAGAGGATGGCAGTATTTATACAGATGACGGGTGTTAAATAAGGGGATGAAGGATCTGGGAATTCTTTTTCACCATCGTCTGTATCCCTCACCTCTATGCCCTCCTTGTTGAGTGCGTACTCGTCAAAGTTAAGGATGGCCGTCTTGATAGTGCGAGGAGGAGGCAGCACCGTCAGACCGATGTTGATGGCGTTACTCCTCTTTGAATCCAAAACGATGATCTCCTGACGTTTGCCGTCTGCTGCTGTTTTCTGGTACACAAAAATACATCGAGGGTCACTGCTCTGTGTCGCTTTTCTCAGTGTGGTCTGCTTTATGGGTTTGTAAGGATTAGAGGGATCATCGCTCAGGTTACACTGACTGCAGCTCGTAGGGGCCGGAAATACCATTACAGTTAAGTCTTTACAGTATGTGTGTTTATGTGGGTGTTTGCATAAGTCTGAAGTCATATTGTCACTGCATGTGAACACATGACCTCACCCGCACTTGAGGCTATTATAGGCTGTAAATATAAGGAAGTTGTAATGTGTCAGCACATAAACGTGTAACAGAGTAGGTGTTAAGACCTGGTTACTGCCCCCAGGAAGTTTTATACCCACCCTATGGAGGCTGGAAGACTTACACTACAGTGCGACTCTGGCACTACTGAGTTGTTACATCTTACAGTTGACGCTATAATGATATGTAGGACTAACGTTTTTATATTTTCATTGAAAATTCTTCAATGTATTGGTTATATTTAATGCCTGTTTGAGTGTTTTATAGAATATAGATTAACATACTTGTTAATGAGATGTACTCAAGGAAGTGAAACATGGAGCCTATGTATGCAGAATCTGTTGTCAACGGGACAAGATTTTGGTATTGGAAGCATTATGGTTTCTGTTTGTGGTCCGAGTTGTACTGACGAATGACGATTGTGTGGCAACTAAACAGTTTGTGTTGGTCTAAATGCAGTCTAGGAATCCATCGGCTATCGTTTATGGATGATTTGGCTTTTTATTAGTTTTTTTGTTTGTTAATCAAATGAGGAGGTCTTAGACTGGACATCTGCTGGCTACATCAAAAGCCCCGAAATATTGGCTGTTGCCACCGGAGGATTATTGTGGTAAGACCAACAGCCGATGGGCGCCAAGATTGGGCTGCAACTAATGATTAATCCATTATCAATTACTGCCTATTGTTGCCTTGTATAATGAATTTGTCAATAAAATATCAGAAAAAAATTAGTTTTTCTGATCAACTTATCAATTAATTGACTAATTGTTGCAGCTCTGGAATAATGTTGGTTGTGAGAAGATTAATCAGATGGATAAAACTGGTAAGAGATCGAAAAGAAGCAACGTTTTAAATCCAGTACAGACTGATCATTGTACAACCAAGAAATACACCTAACCAAATTATTCAAACCACAAAGGGTGAAAATCTACATGAAATTGGTTTGAACCCTTTAAGTCTCTAATCTTTAATATCTGAAACAGAAACTCTACATTCTGATGGGTGAGGTAAGAAAACTGTAGAACCAAAGGAGAGTCTGCCAAACAGTCTCAGTAGAGTTTGCCCTGACCTCTGACGGCTTCAGTATTCTGGTGGTCCTTTAAACCCTGATTTCTCTCATTAACTGGCAGCTTTGCTTGAGCTGTTTCCATACTATAGCTGGAGACCACCATCATACAGTCACAGTACGTGTGAAACAGAAGCCGAGTTGAGGTTAGTTACTAAAATGGTTCGGCTCTAACCAAAGTCTCGGAGTTCAAAGTGCGGGAGGCCTGGTTTCAGCTCCCCATGCTAGCAGACCATACTTTTCTTATTTAGAGGCTTTGAGAGAATTACAAAGGATTCAAACCTCCCATGTTTGATCAGGATCAGGACACACCGTTAAAACATTCAACAACTTCCATGTTCTGGAGATGATGGACACCAAACCCATGGACTGGCAAAGGAAAGGTGTTTGTGATAAAGATCTCTTTGCCCTCTTTTTAATCTGGTATGGTGGAACCACCTTTGAAGATCAACGACTAACAGACAAATATAAATTTGTAATGTGTAGTGGCCATGAAGTACAACTTTTTGTGAAACCTCAATGATGTGATGAAACATGAACAAACACACTAACAGCACTTTGTTGGGTTAGTAATGCATACATTTCGTATCATACAGTGAGAAGATAAATTTGTGTCCTTATCTTCTTTAAACCCAGATCAGGCACTGGTTGTTTACCTTTGTAACTGGCATTTCCTTTGATTTCGACTCAAACAGGTGTTCCAGTTTGGCTGTGTCAATTTTCACTGGATCCAGTTTGGACCAGAGCGAGTCTCCGCTCCGTTTATAGTCCCTGTACTGAGAGTCTGTCGGACGCACCTGGTCACAAACAGAGCAAAAGTCGACTACATTAGGTAGAGACATGTGTCAGACAACCCTTTCCTGCAATAAAAGAGGTAAATGAGAGACTCCGAACACAAAGAACCACAAAGAACAGCACTGTGTCTGTGATGACTCCTTAATTGTATCTGGTAAATGAAAACATGATGTCTTCTAAGAGCTCTTGATCTGCAGGAACTCCAGCCAACAACACAGGTCAAATATTTCTGAAGAATGACACTCTACCTTCAGTTATCATCTTCTGAATAAATGCTGTGTGACACTGGATAAAAACAATGATAGCTGTATCTGATTGACGGAAACAGTAGTTGTGTCATGACTTACCTCACTCCAGAAGAGCCGTATTGTCTTCTTCTTCTTGTTGAAGAGTGGAGGCTCTGGAGGAGGAGGCACTGGAATTGGGGCACTGAAGGAAGGAGGAGGAGGAGGCCTCATAATTCCAATCAGTGGAGGGGGTGGGGGGCAGCTGCCTAGCATGGGTGGAGGTGGTGGGAAGCGGGGTATACAGGGTGGAGGAGGCGGTGGGGGCGGGAGGTCACCGCATCCTCCCATCAAAACAGCATCCAGAATGTCCTTGTCATCTTCCTCCGTCAGGTCGGTGAAGTTAATGTCCCCAATGCGCAGCTCTCGGGGGCTGGCCAGGAGCTGGTCCCAGATTGTATCTGATTCCTTTTTGGGTGGTGGAGGAGGGGGCTCGTTGGCTGGGACATCCGGGTGAGGGTGGGGCGAACCGAGGTCCTTGATCAAGTCTCCAAACCGCTCGGCGAACGGTCGGATGGTCCCATGGTGCTCTGTCCTGTCAGCCTTGCGGTCGCTCTCCTGGTTGTCGTCCGGTTGCACGTCAGCATCCTCCAGCGCCTCTTTGTCCTCCCCCTCTCCTTTTTCCTTCTCCTTCTCCACATCCTCCTCCTCTTCCTCCTCATCACTGGGCTTCTTGTTCTGGGAGTACAGCATGTCCAGCATGAAGAGCTTGCTGTTGAGGAGTTTGCTGCACTGCTCGTTCACCTCTGCCTCCTTAAGGCCTGAGAGAGAGGTTGATGGGGTTAAAAGGAGAGAGATATATGAAAGAGTGCTCACTGAAAGAGCTGATGGACAATATGGCATATTTGTGATATCTTAAATGTTTTTAGGTTATGTCATCTTACACAGTTTATGCGATAATATGCTGATATTTTGAAATCTCCTCTAAACTACTGTAGACTACTAAAATACTGAGGAGAAATGAGGAGGGAAATGTTAAAAAGCCTTTATTGCAGTGGCTAAATCATTAAAAGAGCCAACATGTTTCGACCACTGCAGGTTCACTGTTATAATAAAGTTAAAAAAGTACTGGATTAATGAAATAAATCAAAGCGGCGCTCTTATACTGAAGCACTCAGCTCATCTCAGGATGGTTTGTGGATGTTTTTGCTGTGAACTTGAAGCTTCAACTGGTGTTAGCAATTAGGGGAAAGCAGCGGACAGCAGTGCGTGAGGAGTTATTCACTGTTAGCTGGAAACAAACAAACTGCTCTCCAGTTCATATAACAATAATATTTCCTCATATGCTCACACACTATCAACCAGGAGAGAGTGATTAGATGGATGGGGGAGTGTGTGTGTGTAAAGCCTAGTTCACATTACACTATTTTCACGGCGACTTTGACGTTGCAGAGGATCTTGAGAGCCACCTTGGGTCGGAGGTGAGTGCAGAGGATCTTGAGAGCCACCTTGGGTCGGAGGTGAGTTGGCAGATAGTCTGCCACGACGAGTCTTCATGTGTGAACAAGCCTACGAGCAAGTCGCCCCCTCGTCTGTGACTGGGACTGGATATCTGGCATGCTAGAAAACTGGAGAAGTCTGACACGACTGACAAAGAGCATCAGCCAATGAGAGATGGGATACGTCCCACGTCAGCACGCAGGAGGACGGAAGAAATGTGAGGAGGACAAGCTGCAGGGTTGCCACTTGCAAGGTCCGCTTATTAGCCGCGACTTTTGGTGTGTTTCTAAAGTGGAGTTGGTTATTTGGGCTTGCTCTCTAAACGTCACCTTTCTCTCTATATATCCGTCTAATAAGTTATTTAAATGCATGATAGTCGCTTCTTTTGGGCTTGTTTCCATAGCCCTGGTTGCTTGTTTCTCTCCCAAGATCTGGCAACACTGACAAGCCGGCAAGCAACAACAACAATGGCGGCATCCATAGGATCACGGGGAGCGCGTTGTGTTTGGACCCAGGATAATAAAGAATATCCATGCCTTTACGATGTGTCATCTCCAAGTTTGGTGACGTCACCACGTTATCTGGGGCTCTGTCGGCGAGGGCCCGGTGGAGAAATCTTGTGGTGTGCACACACAGGTCGTAACGCAGCTGGTGAGAGTCCCGCTGACAGAAACACACGTCGCCAGGTATGAACATTCAAAAGATTATGATAGTCTCCGCGACACAAAATCGGGGTGAAAATCGTGTAATGTGAACTAGCCTTAAGTCTCATGCCGCCCCCCCCAACAAAGTGACAATTTATACATGACACTCCCGATCAGTCATTCTATACATCCCAAATGGAACAAGTCATGATACACTGAGTACAATCGATACATCGCCCGCCTCTTAGCAATTTTATCATGTTGTTTGTGGCTCTTGAGGCAGTTTTTTGAAATGAAAAAATGACCGTGACCATGTAATCAGGGAGATCTTGGTTTTGGCTTGACACCTAAAATTTTGACCCTTTTTCTTTCATGGTCCAGCATAGAGTGCGCCAACTCTAAACCTCTAAAAACACCTCTCTGGGCTGCAGGCAAATGTGCACAAGGGTCGCTTTAAGATGTTCGCATGGCTTTTTATTTGTTTATATGTTGTGTGTTTATCTGTTTGTCCCAAAAGGTGGTGAATTAACCTGATCAAATTGCTTGACACACAGGTCACACAACACGTTAGTGAGATTTGGGAGGTGTACTCGTTAGTTCCTGTGTCGACCTCTGTCCATTGTTTTCAGACTACAATAGACTGTCGGTCTTGACTTGAGGGTTTACATCCACTGTTGTCTGCAGCACAACACCCACTCAAACATTGCTCAGTAGCATTACTGTAGATTAAATATTCCACAGTTTTAACATGGCTGTAATTGTGTGAAACAGTTTAAGTTTTGAATAAGGGTGATGCTTTTTATATTGGCAAAAACATGGTCATTTAGTGCCATTAACAAAACCTAATTTTGAATAACGATTAAAAATACATGTCAGAATACAGCTAATAATTTCAATTATTTCAAGAGAATGAAAGCTGAATAAAATCCTTAAAAGCATCTTACTGACTTAAAACTAGATCTTGAAACTTGAATGTTAGTTCACAGTGCAGTGCAAAACTACCCACCATTCTCACTGCTCCCCCTCTCCTCTCTCTCCAGAGTGCTGCTGGCGGAGGAGATGCTGGAGGCAGAGCAGTTGTCCTTCTCATTCACTTCCTCATTCTGTCGCTCTTTGTCGCTCAGGATGCCGCTGTCCTCCTCCGCCTCCTCTTTCTCCTTCTCTGGTTCCTGCTCACACTCTTCTCCTTCCTCCTCCTTTTCTGCTGCTGCTTCCTCCCCTACTTCCTCCTGTACTTCCTCTGGCGCTTCCTCCTCTTTCTGTTCTTCCTCCTCTTCACCAGTGGCCTCTTTTTCCTCTGTTTCTACACTGGCACTGGAGTCATCCGCCTCTCCTGTCACATAAAAAAAATCTGTTACTTTCTTCTCTTAAATGGCTGTTTACTTTCTGTAATGAAATACGGTTTCAAACATGTGACATGGCCGGCGTTGATGTCTGCACATGTGACGCCCCTGTATCAACACACATTCACGCACACACTAATAAGAAAAACAAAAACACACACCCATACGCTAATGTAAACAATATGGCAGGTACAGAAAGCCAGGTTGTTGCAGGACCAGGATATGAACAGGAAATGAAGAATTAAGTTCCTGTTTATGTCAAAACACACACAAACACGTAACTCAACAGTACAGTCCATGCAGTGATGCAGGCAGGGTTAGAATAACACGACACTGTGAGGCCTCATACACTCGCCTAAGTGAGCTACAGTACCTCAGCTCGTGGCTGCGCATGCCCTCTGCTCCAAAACAAGGCTTTTTTCTTACACAAGATGTTTTGGCATTACACTTTCAAAAAGGTCTTTCAAAAACCCATTCGACCCTTTCACCCATATCCTCTCTCTGTGTGTTTTTTCTGCCCTCCTACCCCCGATGGTGTTCCCTCCTCTTTCTCAGTATTTTCCACAATCTGTCTCGCCTCCCCTTTTCTGCTCGGGCCTGCATGCTAATTTAAATGTCAGGCTGCAAACTGAAACAATTTAAGGTTAAGAATGATTGCTTTGTGGCGCACTGTTGGGACTTGAACTGGTGACCTTCTGGTTTTAATTATAAGTCCCCAAAGTGTTAACCAGCAGAATTCAAAGTCATTCAAGTGCTCTGAAATCTTTGACACAGGGTGCGTTTACATGCACACTAATATTTCACCATTACTCTGAATATGACAATATTCCAAATTTAATACGGGTCACTTAAAAAGCATATTTTATTTGGGTATTGTGAATAAGGCGAATGAAGCATGTTCCAATAAAGAGATGTGGAGTTTGCCGGTATTCAGATTTTAATAGCATTTCCTTGGGCATGTATACAGTGCGTTTGGAAAATCCGGCTAAGTTGAGGGTTTTACCACAGTTTGCGGCACACGCCATCTTGCCTGTTTACGGTCAGCTCTGTGCGTTGTCATGGATACCCTGTACACAAACCAACTCGCTAACAGTTTGCGAGACTGGTGTAGAGATGCACGCCCAAAAGAAAAGCCCACGTTTGCAGTCGGATTGAGAAACAAACTTACTTTCAAACATTGTGAGAGAATGGGATATAAACAGGGTTTCAGATATGCACAGATATTGCAACGCTGACGATTTCAAGAAGGTGGATAAAGGAATGAAAGAGGGAGGCTGTGTTTGCACGGCTGAACAAGTCCGACACAGGTGGAAAACTGTTTTAAAAACACAAGTGACAGACGTTTCACTTTTCCACATTTTAACGTGATAAATGACATGTTGGGGCACAGTAGTCAGAGTACGCACAGCTGCATGTAAACGGGAATATTAGTGGAATATCAGTTTTAATCAGTCACGTAAACAGCTTAGCAGGAATATTGTCTTTTTCAGGATAATGGCAAAAACATGTAAACATAGTCAGACACCACCTTAAAGTTATAATCCTCGAGATTTTAAGTCGAAGCCTCTCATTTTTTAAGCTATTAACGTCGCAATAGCTAATCAATATATACATTCATCTATGAGATCTGTACATAGTAACAACAACAAGTAATAACAGTACAAGTAATAACAACAAGAGTTTGTTTGGCTGCACTGTAAACAGATACACCCGTTTGTTTCTCTTCTACTAGATTCTTTACAATGTAGCTACTCAAGCAGTGTTTGTAAGTATGACAGTTTAGAACCATGATTACTGTTACCAAGGTAACCAAAGATGTCGCTAAACCAACTATGATTATTACTTTATAGGTATACTGTGTGGGATTGTCAGTTACAGTTTGTACACACACTTCGCCAGCGAAAGTGAAAGTAAAAGCCGACATCAGATTCAATCTTGTTTTCATCTGCTACCTTTTTAAAAAGCCCCAACCCTACCTGAGCGCTGTGGGGGTACATGGACATAAACGTCCCAAACACAGAAAATCAGAAGAAAATAAGAATATACAGGTGAAGAGAGGAGATAAATTCTGATAAGTCATAAGTGACGATTGATAGGAATTACTTCTTTATGAGTCTATACATTGTTCTTTAGGAAACTCCTACATTGTTTATCTTTAAGGTTTGTTAAATTCAATGTTTCTGCCACTGTTATGCATAATAAGACCACAAATTGTTTTCTATAACCCTTTTCGTTCATATTAATAGTAGTGGTCATAGTAGTATAGTGCAAACAGTACTAAGAGGAGAAACTATTGCAGTTTATCAATCAGTTTACAAGACTATTTTCCATTTACCACATCTCTCCATCTGAGCACTTTGGACTTGTTAATAACTCACATCCCCACAGAAACACCATGTTATTACTCAATACTGCGCATAGCACTTCATTATATAACATCTACGCCATCAAACAGTATTCTCAGTTGTCCTACCAGTCTCAGAGGGTGTGTAAGGGGTGGCGGGGGTCTGGGCTTCAAGGTCAGCCTCTGCGTCCTCCTGGGAGGCGAAGGAGGATGGGGTGCTGCTGCGAGATGACGAGGGCCAGGCCTCCGAAGGCTCAAAGGTCAGGTTGAGGTCGGGGCGAGTCCTTGACACGCGGACGTGCTCCCTTTCGAACTCCTCCGCTGCCAGACGCTCCACGTTCTTATACCTGAGAGAGAGGGAGGAGAGGGAGGATCAGAGGAGGCAAAAATAGACTACAATGCATCTTCTGTCTCGCCTTTCTACGCAGCGCTGCTCTCAGTGGTGGTCTTTGCCAAATTGCCTTAAACTAGTTACCACTTTGCCCATTTACTTGAATTTAGCACAAACTTCTGACTATCTTTGTTTACCTTAAAAACACTCAGACCTGCCATGCCAATCCTCTACCTTGCCCCATTTATCGCCCACAAAGCAGTCATCACTCAAGTCCTGCAGGCAACACTTCCACCATCCTGCTCTCCTCTCCTCTCCTGTCTAGCCAAATTCTTAGCTATCACAAGCAGTCCAAATATGCAACCAGAGGGAGTTTGGAGAAGAAGAGGCAGTGTTATGGAGGAGAGTGGAGAGGGAAGGAGAATGACAGGGGAGAAGAATGGGAGAGATGGGAAGAAGAAGTTAATGCTAGTTTGGCTGCTGAAATGCCAAACATCAGAAGTGAATCAGAGTAAACCTGTTCAAGATGTGCCTCGATGAGCTCTCCTCCCTTGTCCTTATCCTGTCTCCTCTTGTCCTCCCTCTTCCTCTCTTCCTTCCTCTCTCCCCCTACCAAACTTTACCACTCAACCTGCCAGCCAGAGCAGAGATTTATGGCACTGAGTCAAACCTTTCTCCCCCTCTCTCTCTCTGTCTCTAACCCCTCCTCTTTCCCACCATACCATGAATGTGTGGAGCTTCTGTTCAGAGTTCATTAGCATCAGGCCACTTCAGAGGACTGGGGAAACCAGATACCAATAAATGTGTGTGTTTGTGTGTATGTGCATGGGATTAAGAGTGAATAAAGTTAGTTATAAAGTTTCTTCCTTCAGCCATTCTTATTGCAGCAAAAAATATCTATTAAATTGAAAAAAAAAAAGCAATTGATTTTTTTATTCTTAAAATTTAATTTGTATTTGTAACATTAATAATTTAAATAATAAGAAAATCAATACTTGGCATCTGTGTATCGATCCAGTATTGCCACACAAAATATCACAATGCTGTGCTGTATAATTTTTTCCCCTCATCCCTAAATGCTACGAGCTAAAACATCAACATGCTAACACATTTAGCATGTTGATGTTTACCATGTTCACCATCGAAGGCTACATTCAGACTGCGGGAAAAAATGGCCCAAAATTGGTTTTGGAATATGATCTTTTCAGTTCTCATTTTCATATGTGGTCCTAAATTGGATACCTGATTTTTTTGCAATGGGACCCCACTCTGAACCATTATATCGGAATTCATGCTGCATTTACATCTCTGCATGTCATGCTGTGAGTCTTGTGGAGAAGCGCTGACGGATGTCGTTAAAAGTAACTCTTGAAATCTGTTTCAGTGAGGCCATTAACATCACAATCCCATCACTTCTGCTTCGGACTCTGCATCCACACACATCCGTGTAGAAGCACAAAAGCCATAATTAAAAATTGGGCTCTTTATCTCCTCATCTTCGTCCTTGTTATCATCTGCTCACAAATTCGCTGGCTTTCACTGCACATCAACATACAACAGCATGCTTTTATTGTTCTTTGTCGCATGTGGGTCAGTGCAGGACTGTAACCAGTCTACACTGGAATATGATATTAGCCACATTTTAAAAAATAATATGAACAGCCAAACATAAAAATGGGATCTGAGCAATATCTTCAAACTGAGCATTAAGGCTTGCAGTGTGATTGTAACCACCCCTGTAGTTTGGGGTGTTGGCATGTGAACATTTGCTAATTAGCACTTTGCAACTAGCAACTAAATAATTAGCAAAACACAGTACAAATGAGGCTGATGGAAATGTTACTTTGCAGGTGCGGTGGCTTTACCAAACCAAAACAATGTGCTACATGCTTCAGGAATCTAGTTTCAATCCAACTCTAGTGTGTCAGCAATCGTTTTTGGACACAGTTTTCCGTCATTACGGCCATTATGTTTCATACTGGTTACAGTGATGTATGTTGTCAGACAGATACGTCGCTCAGGGAAGTGAGCTGAAGGAAAAAACTCATGTTGTCCTGATAACCATGAAATACACCATGAATACACTAACCTCTCCAGTGAATACCTCTCCAACGTGCTCTCTCAGCTGCTTATCTCCACCTCTGTCTGTCTTGTGCTTGTTTCCTCCATCTTTTGTGGAATCAAGCTGCTCTCGGTTTATTCTTCTTTTCGCTCTGACTCTCTGACATTGTGTGTTATTGAATCAGCGGTGCTTTAAATTGAGGGCGAAACAGCTCTGAGCCTACAGGAAAAGCGACAGCACTTGGCACAGTGCATAATGCTATAGTGTAATAGTTTTCAGGTTAAAGGGGTTGGAGAGGGATTCTGAGTCGCTGTGTAATATATGGCTGCATCGAGTACGATCAGTCCTGAATCTGATCGTGACCTCACATACCCTCTTGAGTAAACCTCTTGCTTCCAGTGATTCCCATTTGCACACGAACATATATTTATTAGCCTCATGAAAATTCTTTGTGTGTGTGTTTAAACGCACACGTGCTCGAGTAAAACATGTGTTTGTGTACGCGCACGTGCATTCAGTGTAAAAAAGCTTGACGAATCCTGGAATCTGATTTTCTCACAGCATGCAGCCAAAACAATCAGGCCCTTGGCAAAGTGCGGCAGTTAAATACAGCTCCTTAAGAAAAGAGAAAACAGGCAGACAGAGCAAAGAAAATCGGTTCAGTATCCCCCCGACCTTTTTAACCTGAAAACAATTACACTGTTACTGAGCTTCCCAAACCACAGGCTGAAACATATTCCCCGAGGCTTCAGCTGTTTTGTGAGTGTGCGCTGTTTTGATTTAGTGCACACACTTACCTCTCCTCCCGTGCGAGCCTGGCCTCTTCCATTTTATCCACATAGTCGCGGCTGTGAGAAACACACAGAGAGAACATTTTGAACTTAATAATAATACTCTGCGCCAGTGTAGTCCTCTGTAGACCTGTCATTGTGAATATGATACGTTTGCACATCATGCACACAAGCAGTTAAGGTATTGGCGTAACCCAAAATCCACGTTTTGTATGGTAAAATCATTGATACTGTCCATTTAGTCTTTTTAAAAGAGTATCAAATACTTTATACTTTCATTTATGCAGGCATGCTTATTCTTTTCTTTATTAATTGTTGTTGAGTTGTATTTATTCCCTGCTTTAAAAGATAATATTATTTATTCTATAATAATCTATTAACATCCATCCATCCATTTTTATCTGCTTATCCGGGGTCGGGTTGCGGGGGCAGCAGGCTGAGTAAAATACTTCATACATCCCTCTCCCAAGCAACGCTTTCCAGCTCTCCCTGGGGAATCCCGATGTGTTCCCAGGCCAGATGAGATATATAATCCCCTCAGCGTGCTCTGGGTCTGCCCCGGGGCCTCCTACCAGTTGGACACACCCGGAACACTTCTAACGGAAGGCACCCAGGAGGCATCTTAATCAGATACCCGAATCATGTCAACTGGCCACTTTCTTTTTGAAGGAGCAGCGACTCTACTCCGAGCCTCCTTTGAATGTCCGAGTTCCTTCACTCGATCATTACCCAAAGCTCATGACCAGAAGTGAGGGTTTGGTTATGTGAGGTAGATGGATTGGTAAATCGAAAGCTTTGCATTCCAGCTCAGGTTCCTCTTCACCCTGATGGCGCCCGCAAACCACCTATTCATCTCACACTCCATTTTACTTTCACTCGTTAATCAGACCTTGAGATACCTGAACTCCTTTGCTTGGGACAGTAACTCTCTTCCAACCCATCAATATCTACATTATATTAGTATTTATATTGTACTGTATATCTTTCACACTGTATGGTCACTGTCTGCGGCTGCAACACTCAAAATACTTAAAGTAAACACTCTTGAGTTCGATGAAAATATCGATAGCACACTCATTTTTGCTACAGCCAACCGCCTGCTCACTAATTAACATGTCTCAATTGTTTAGTCTGTACAAATATTGAGGTGTAAAAACGATAAGTTGTGGTTTTACGGAGGGTTACTTGCAGGACTATTTCTTGGCCGAGTGCAGTGACTTTCTTGCCTTGCAGCCTCACAGTGACAACAACACTTGAGAACCATCGACTAGCGGACGATTAGGAGAGGGGGATCTCATGAAAGCCAATTTTGAGTTGCAATAAGGAAATTGTTCCAGAGCTTTTGGAGCCCTTTTGACCCATATTTTTTGGCCTCTATTGTTTCAGTTATTATTGAATTAATCTCTCTCTTGTGAGTCTCAAATATTTGCGGAGGTATAACACTAAACTGTTGGACTAAACCTTCAGATTAGTTACATTTTTATTTAATCTATACTCTCAGTTTGAACTGCAAAAGACTAGACAAGCCCAGCAATGCTTCACCTGTGCTTGTTCCTCTCCTCTCTCTCTATCCTCTGCAGTCTCTCCTCTCTCTCCACGCGGCGGCGCTCTCGCTCAGCCGCCAGAGATTCCTGATGTTGTCGGTACGAGGACGACAGAAGACCTCCCAAAGCAGGCCTGAAGGAAAGAGATAGGAAAGAAAACAAAAAGACAGACTGAACTCCAAATATACTTTTTCTGTGTCACATTTAAATTCCATGCCTGAAGCTTTGAGGAATGCCTCTACACCTCGTCAGTACGGACCTGCAGCTTGTGGTCTGAAATGTTCTTTTTCTCTCTGCTTTTGTTCTGCCTACTGTGTTCTTGGCACAAAGGCAACATTCATACGTTGCCACATGGATAATTGCAATCAGACGCAAAAAAAAGGCAAATTGCACTCAGCTGCAAAACGTCATGAGCATGTTTGTGCTGTAATATCATTAGCACAGTATCTTTTGTGAATTATGCCGGGGCAGAGAGACGGGGCAGATAGTGACAGAGGAATACTTTACTTCACTACGGTGTGACAATCAACATTTCCTCCAAGAGCAATGTACAAAAGATTTAGATGACGCTCCTGCTGCACCACTTTGATGCAACATGATAGTTCAAGCAGCTAAATCTGTTCATGAACATAACACAACACATGCTCCTTGCATACACAGAGCTTCTATATGTGTGTCAGTGTGTATGTGAAGCACCATAAATTATGTTTTAATGACTTTATTCTCCATGGAGGTAATAGGAGCCACTTAGTAACTGGGGAACCAGAGAGCTGAGATCACATTCACATCAATATGTCATCACCATAAATGCAACACATGGCTGCACACAGTCACACGTGTGAGTGTGTGTTTGATCCTGCAAACACACATGAATGTGAACTTGTATGCGAACATGTTTGCAGTACACGAGTGTGTATTTTAAGGATGTCATGTGCAGGCACATGCCGGTGGAGTCCTCTCACCTGGAGTTGGTGGGCGTACTCGGGCTGCTTAGAGACGAGTAGGAACTGAGACCTCCATTCCTGGGTGAGAGAAGGGGTGAGAAAATGGGTGACAGTGAGTGACCTCTCCAGTCAAGCAGTTACACGACACCAAACTGACCTGTGCAGAGCTGGTGGCGAGGAACGAATGTGACACCTTGTTACATAACAGGAATGCTGCTGGTGCAACACCAGAGTGACCCTAATTTGTAATGGCTGTGGTGTTTATTCCCATGTTTCTGGAAAATTCCAGGCAAGGTGTTCCGCCTCACTTAGAGTCTCCTTTGAATCTGTAAAAGACCCTTTACTAAAATATATTTATCTTAACAAGTCGTTCAGCAGGCAACAATATTATTTTTTAAGCTAACAGTAAGTTAGCTAAGCAAACAGGGCTGTAAGTCTTAGCATCTGAATATAGGGTTATCATAACAGGCTATATATGGGTCCTATCCATCGAGAAGAAAATCTTACACATCAACACAGTGAATGGGGAAAGTAAAGTTGAGAAAAATCCACTGAAATAATCAAACTCAGAAGCAAAGAACGAGACTACACAGATATACAGGCACTGTACTTGTTCTTGAAAAGAAGGGAAACGCTGTGGCATTGGGAAACAAAGCGAGGGTTGCAAACAAGTGCTGATTATCCAAGGATTGACAGAACTAAGAAAAGAGATGTGAAGCAACAAAAGGTGATAATAAGAAACTGACATGCTGAAGGTGAGAGGCTGTGCAGTCGAAGAAGAGAAAAGAACTGGTGACGAGGGGAGGTGATGAATAACAAAAGTGGTGCAAAGAGATTCAAGATGGTGCAAGGATAAAAGCCAGAAAGTTGGAATTGAAAAAGGAAAAAGCAGAACGCCGAAGAGGTGCTAGGAAAGCTTTCTGTGCTTCTTGAACTCGTGGGAGATTGAGCTCTGCTGTCCGTCTGACCTGGGAGACGTTGTTTTGGGTGACTCCTCAATGGGTGGAGCCGGGGGTGATGGCTCCTCATCGAGGTCGTAGGAGAAGAGGTGGAAGGGGGAGTGGGGCAGGTAGGGCAGGTGTTCCGGGGAGGGACGGGTGCTGCCCCGTGATGGCGGGCTGACCTCCTTGGTGGCTGGGACTGTGATGATGGACCTCTTCCTGGCCAGCAGGGTGGCCAGAAGGGAAGGCTGGGCCGGGGGGCTGAGAGGGGAGGAGACGGGAGGAGAGATGGTGGGGGTAGAGGGGGAGTGGAGGGTGGGTGCCGGAGGTGGTTCAGTCCAATTCCTCTGCTCCTCCTCTTTTATATTCTCCTTTCTGGAAGTGATGGTGATGGACTGGACGGTTGTTCGGTGAACTATGGATGGAAGATGTCTAGGAAGAGAGGAATGGATTGAGAGGGATAAATGGATGCAACCCGGCAAAAGAAAGAGAAGTAGTACCATATGTACCCCACCAGAGACTTAACCAAGTACAAAGGCCACACGTAGATCACACCAACCAGATATACAACCAAAAAGCTTTGCTGCTTTATATATACTAACCCTCTACATTTCCATGTTACCACCATGTCCTAAAATACCTGAGGGTGGTCAGATTAGACACTGTATCAGCCCCCTCCTGCTCATCCGAATCAGACTCAGTCACTGGAGTCTCCTCTTCTTCCTCCTCCTCCTCCTCCTCCTCCTCCATCCCATCCTCACATTCCTCCTCTCTGTGGAGGCAGAGGGGGGATGAATAGATGGATGGGTGGAACATTTAAGGGGAGGACCGAGGGAGAGATGATGTGATACATGAGAAAAGCATGCAAATAGAAAATCACCACACTTTTGAAGAAATGAAGAGATGGAGAGGGGAGAGATGGAGGGTTAGATGAGATCAAATGACACAAACATTTATGACGCTCAACAACAACAAACGAGGACATGACATCTATGAGATTGAGATAAAGTGATAGAAAAACAAAAGAATTTAGACTCAAAAATGAAACAGGGGAAAGGGGGGGATGAATGTTTCCCATTCACTCCATGCCTCCTGAGGTTTTACATGCACAAGTAGACGAAATACGATGAAAAGGAAGCGAGGGAGGAATGCTAGGAGGAGAATAAGCTGTGGCTGAAGGACTGACTTGAGCTCAGTGTCACCAAACAGCTTTGTCTAGTGAAACCAGATGAGCCTTGTTGCAGTCGAGTCGGCGTGTGCTGCCAGGTGTTGTTCCACAAGAACAGAGCCATGTGTGTGTAACGAAAGGGGCGGGCAATAAAAGCTATGTTTGTTTTTCTATGTGTGCATGTATAATATGAAGCAGTCTCTGACATAACACATTTTACCCATCACTTCATTCAGTAAACCATTTGCAAGTGGATTTACACACAATCATGTCCATTTTCACTCCATTTTTAAGATACAAATGTGTGCTCGTATGCACACTCTTACACACAACCAGCAGTTTAATACTAGTGGAAGCATGGGGCATAATCTGCTTTAGTCACGTTACACGCTGACAGGATAAAGAGATGAAGGGAGGAGGATACAGAGAGGAAAGATTTACCTTGGGTAAACAGCTACAGCCGGCTCCAAATTCCCCTTTCTGTGCATACACACACAGCACTGAAATAAGCCTGTGCTGGTTTAATAATGTGTAAGCTCGTATTAGAATTACAAACCCTGAAGGCCTGTGCAGCTGCTGAGAACTTTTTTTTTATTTCTTTTATTGGAGCACAAGTCTACACCAGTGTTTCATTGCAGAATAAAAAAACCCACTCAGAGTGCTTTATGTGACATGAGACACACTAGGAGCTGTTACAGCATGTAGGTGAGGGGCAGTGGTAGTAAAAAAAAAAAAGGCAAAAGGCCACAGAGGTCAGCAGCTGGCCTTTTTGGAGAAGACCTTTGAACTTACATGGATGGAAGGACACCTGACAGTGCTCTGGAGCAGAAAGTGTTGGTACAAGACAGTCAGAATTTCTTTCTAGGGCTCTGTTAACACATGTAGGGCCCTGCCGGTATCGTGTAATTCGGAATATGGAATAAACTGTAAACCTCATACCTACAGAAAATCAACCCCTTTATGACACTGTTTCAGTCACCCTGTACTGTCAGTTCATTTTGATACTACTTCATCTGCCCCTTCACTCACCTCTCGCTCATGTCCTCAGCTCTCTGTCCATTGAAAGGCTGGAAGCCAGCTCTTTGTGGGGACGCAGGGCTGCAGGGAGAGGCGTGACCGGATCGCCCAAGAGAGGCCCTGCGGCTCCGCCTTCTCTCCAGGCCACGCTTTTTGTCCCCACCTCCTAGGCTGACTCGTCGGCGGTCCCGGCGTCCCGTTGGTGGAGGCTGGCTGTCATCGTCGCCGTCTTCATGCCGTAGGGTCATCTGGGGGGAAAATTGATTAGGTGTGAAGTGTGTGTGGAGCGGGGAGGGTGACAGGTGCTTCTCACTGAGAGTTTTAGCATTAAGCAAATGCACTAAAAATACTGTCAGGAGTCATATTCGTTGGACGTGAGCAGCACTTACTAGCTGATGTCTGATCTATAATAAAGCAGTTTGCAATATTTTCCTGTGATGTGTTCCTATGACTTTGTGCGTCTCAAACCTCATAGATGTTGAGCTGCTCGACCAAGTCCAGATCGGTGCCTTTCCGGCCCAGGTGTCTTTGGGACACTGTCTCCATGCCCTGTTCCTCCAGACCATCCACCATATCGTAAAACGAGTCCTGATCAGGCAGCGCTGCAAGTGTCTGCAAAATGAAAGGGAGACCAAGAAGTTATCAAGGTGTAACTGAAGTTTATCTTAAACATTTTGGTAGCTAAATTCCACAACACTGCAATATTGCATACTAAGTCATCTCATTTTGGTTGGGTCAGAAAATCCCTGAACAAGCACCACTAAAACTTGTGTGACCCGAGACACCTGCTCAAAAATGTGGGACATCTTGTGCATAACTGAAGATTTTAATAACAAACACTTAAAAATAACCATATAAACATTTGGTACAAAGACATCACAAACATGCACACCTTATTGATGAGGGTCATGGCATAGACCAACAGCTCTGTGTCCACTCCATCCTTCTCATGCAAGATCTCCATTGTATTGGACCACGGCTTGCATCCTAGAAACCAGTCCATTACAAAGAAAAACATGAAGTCTCTCTCTACCCAACCACCCCTCCCTTTAACTTAACCTGGGCAACAAACCAAACAATTGCAGCAAATAGTGCAGGAATAGAAAGATGAATGAGAACAAGTTCCTCAGCAGCTGGTGCATGTTGACTTATTTATACCTCTCTTGGCGTCCACGGAGGTGATGGCATCTATCAGCAGCGGGGCGTTGGACTCGGAGTACTCCACAAACACCAACAACAGCTTCAGAGTTGTTTTCACCACCAGACGGAACTAGAGGGGGGGACACAACGTAAGAAACTCACACAGAGAAAAGAAACAATGCACGTAATGGATATGACATGGTCATGTGATCACCATTTTTGAGATCTGTTATGGTTATTTTTCCCTTGTTCTTACATCATGATATTATACTGTATTAAATCCTCAACTTTGTTTAGGTGTGTCTAGACCAAACAGTCAAAATTTACATGATATAGATGTAGCAGTACTTGTGGCCAGGAAATACATAGTCAGTCACTCCAAGCTGAAAGGTGCTGGTGACATCACTGCTGCTCCTTTAGCTACGCTACTGTCTAACCACCACAACAAAGACAGGAAATCCCATTTGGGGGAGCAGGAACTGAATTTTGTCTTGTCACTGATCGCTGTGTAGTCAACTCACTGTAAATGAAGTGCCACCTAGCCACCTAAATAATGCCAGTGTAAAGATACTGTTGCCATAGAATTTGTCACAAGATTTTTCCAAAATTATCCAAAGGATAGAAACAATGCAATGTTGGGCTTCAGTCACAGGAATCAAGACTTGTACTTCGAGTGCAAAGCAAAAGTGTACCTTCAAAAATTATGAAAGTACCACAAAACCATAAAGACACCACCCTCAGGTCAGGACACAGACTACAATCAGTAGCAGATGTGTTTGTTTGTGGGTTTCTGGGTATGACAGCTAAAAATAATGCTCACAAAACAATGAATGGCCAGTTTAGAGCTGATGACAGTGTGTGTGGACATTGAGGTTGTTTTTTTCGGTACGTATCCTCGACTATACCTTTGAACCAACAAGAGTGTACAGCCACTGGATCGTCTCAGCGTGCCCGATGACACCGTTCATCCCGTCTACGTACAGCATGATCTGCCCCAGAGCTGAGAAAGGGAGAGAAGAAAGAAACATAAAGTTAGAGAGACGGGACAAATATAGACGGATGATTCATCTTTTGTTGTAAACAAACCAAGCACACCCGATAGCAACTGTGTGCAGCACACGGGTCCATCTACAGTAGCTATAAATAACAGGGAAAGCCATCAGGGGATAGAGTTTCCTTCCTTATGCTTTGGGTCTTTATGAAAGCATCTAAAAGTTTTTATTGGAGGAGAATTGATAAGAGAGGCGTGCTAATCATGTTTTTTTCTGGAGTAACAGTGTATTAAATATAAAAGCATTAAATGTGATAATAAACCTGTATCACCATAGATACATGGATACTTTATTCCTTTTTAGAGGAAAGCAGCTGCTTCTGTGTTCTAGTTCGTCCCTGCTGTTGCTGCATGTCAAAGCACAGGATGGATTGTATTACACCCCAACTTTCAGAATGAAAGTGAAAGAGACATCTCTATATAAGTTCTTGTGACAAGTGAACAGAGCTTACACAGCTTTGCCATCATCCTCCTCGACCATGTATTTGGACTCAAATTTGAAAGTTGAAGTTTTGTCTTCAATTCTTGGACAAATCGTTAAACCCTGTGACAAGAAAGGATGTATGGCAACAGAAAATATTTTGTCTGTTGATGACTTTGATCTCTACACCATCACTGGGAAACGACAGGCTTATGTGACTGAACTTTTCATCGATGAGAAAGATTTCTTTGACCAAAGGACTTCACCAATCTCTCTGATGACTCTGAGTGTCTGAGAGGTGATGAGCCTTTTGAGCGCCCAAAGGTTGGTACCGCATGGCCTTGAACGTTGGAGGTAAATATCCGGATGGAGACACCTTAGATGGAGCCAAAGGCATCATCAGAACTCACTACAAAGCAGGCAGTAGAGCTATGTATGAAAAACACCAGACATGCATGTTGCTGAGAGAGAGGACTTTGCCAAAACCTTCACATCGAAGACGACGGGGAAAAGTGATCCTGCAAAATCTAATCAATCCTGTTAAGAGAGAGATTTGCCAAAGATCTGACTATTAGCTCATTCCTGTTCACAAAGGAGTGTCTCCTGGGGAGGAGAAACACATAGTGGAGAGCTCTATTCGACCTTATGGCATCCTGATTAAGGAAATAAGTGACAACGACGATAGCAGCAAGCAAAATAAGGGTACCATTTGCCACAAACTAAAGAAGTTGCTACTTTCTCAGGCTCTGGGATGCCCTCACCACGGAGTATGCTCATCCACTTCATCATGAAATATTGTTTATTTTATTTTGTTGTATTTTTTGTGTAGCATCAAAGGGAATACAACTGCATTTCGTTGGGTGACCCTGTGTTTTATAATAGCAAAAATATTACCCCGTGAACCTTGATGATAGCAATGATGTTGGTACAGTGATGTGACGTTCGCGAACGAGCAGACTCTTTGAACCGGCTCTTTGAAGTGAACGAGTGAGTGGCTGCACTGTCTTTCTCCCTCACAAACTAATCTCTCTCAACTTGTTCTGGATCAAATAATCTGAAATTAATGGATACAGAGTACATTAAAGCAAAAAGCAAATAAATTAGGAACTGGCTCGTTCACTCTAAAGAGCCGGTTCACTCGTTCACTTCAAAGAGACGGTTCAAAGACTCTGCTCGTTCGCGTACGTCACATCACTAGTTCTAACACTGTTTAAGTAGAGCCAGAGCAAGGGTCTACTTTTCTGCTGCTCAAGAGCCTTTGAAGAGATTTATTTTAGGCTTTACGATCCAACATTTACATTGACTTTCAAACAATCACCACCACCAGTATAAACCGATGAACAAAGAGCTGTGTCCAATATTCTTGGGATGGACGATCAACACCACAAACACGTTACTTAGAGTGGGAAATTTGTCTTGGGCCCTACACCTGTATTGCAGCCATAGAAATGCAACGTACAACATAGTACATAGACAAATCATTATTACACCCAACATAGAGATAGGAAACACAAAAAGATAAATAAATTAATAACATCATCTGCTAAAATCACCTCTATAAAAATGCAAATCAGCAAATTGTCATAATCCAATGCCAGATCTGACTTTATCTGCCATTGTTTAAAAGCTTTAAAGACAGAGGCATGAAAGAATTTTTAAATCTGTCTGCAACGAGGGCAGCAGCTCGTACTCTGTATGCAGAACATGAGAGGATCTTATTGGCTTGACTTAGAGTAGCCTGGTTGAAAATACACAGCAAGGAAATGTGCTCTTAAACACCTATTATTTTCCGCGCAGTGTTGATCAATTGAAACAGTTTGTTTTTTAACGGCACAGAGAGGTTACCGAACCAAGCTGTGACCTGATTTGGCTCTCTAAGACTGCCTAATAAAGAATTATCATCCATTTTTGATCAACACCATGAACTCTCACAGACGTAAGAAATGCAGCCGTAGTTGTAATCTGCTACAGAGACTGTCAACATGTGTGTTGCAGGTTAGTGAGTTGTCAACAACCTGGATGGGAAAAGATGAAATTGTAAAAAATCTGCACAGTGATGAAGATGATCAAACTGAGTACTTGACTGTTAATTTCTTTGTGAATAACAATTAAAAATATTTAATTTTTACTTTAATATTTTTCAGAAAACAAACAGTGATTAGGAAAATGAATATTTGATAATTTATTGTATCAGTGCTCTGAATCTTTTAACTCCACAGTAACTTGGTTTTCACTGAACTTCACTCCAGGTATTCTGTTACAACATGTTTATTACTTTTTCACCCAACCCAGTATATGAATAAAGAGTTGTGAATGTATATTCCCTTCAGTATTTCATCAGTACTGGGGTGTTAGAGTCTCTGTAGGAAATCCCCTTAGAGATTTCAAAACTGTTTAACTGACACAGACCACTGAAGCGTGCCACTGTCAAACTGCACAAATAACAAAAGTCATATAATACTAGTCCTTAAGTTGATATGGAAATAGTTTTCTTTTCAAGCCCCAGTTGTGGTGTTTTCCACACAGACAGAAGCATGTTGTTAGTTTTATATGTACAGTAGTTGAGATGATTTCCTCTCACTGAATGAGCTTTGAACTCAGTATTTAAATCTTTGCAGTGCCACTCTCCCCCTGATTCATAAACAAGTTTCCTTGTGTTGATGGTAGACACATTTTGAAAGTGAAAGAATCGTCTTCTGTAAGCGTGGTACATATTAATGTGTGCGTGACAAAAGCTCTGCTCACACACGCCAGAACAAGAGAAGGAAACAACAGCTTTGCCATCATCCTCCTCGACCATGTATTTGGACTCAAATTTGAGAGCTGAAGTTTTGTCCTCAATACTTGGACAAATCGTTAAACCCTGTGACAAGAAAGGATATCTGACAACAGAAAATAGTTTGTCTGTTGATGACTTTCATCTCTACACCATCACTGGGAAACGACAGGCTTATGTGACTGAACGTTTCATTGATGAGAAAAATTTCTTTGACCCAAGTTATGACTTCGACTTCACCAATTTCTCCGACTCTGAGTGCCTGAGAGGTGATGAGCCTTATAAGCGCCCAAAAGGTTGGTACCGCATGGCCTTGAAGGTAAAAGGTAAATATCCAGATGGAGACACCTGGTTGGGCACAAACGGGTGGAGGAGTCGCTCTGTACCTGGAGAATGGCCTGTTTCTTACCATGGAACAAGCTTAGGTGGAGCCAAAGGCATCATCACAGCTCACTACAAAGCAGGTGATAGAGCTACGTATGGAAGAGGAATCTACTCAACACCAGACATACGTGTTGCTGAGGAAGAGTGCTATGCCCAAACCTTCACATCGAAGACGACGGGGAAAAGTTACAAAGTGATCCTGCAAAATCGAATCAATCCTGTTAAGAGAGAGATTTGCCAAAGATCTAACTACTGGCTCATTCCTGTTCACAAAGGAGTGTCTGCTGAGGAGGAGAAACAGATAGCAGAGAGCTCGATTCGACCTTATGGCATCCTGATTAAGGAAATCAGTGACAACAATGAAAGCAATCACAATGGAACTGGATCACTTAAAGGTAAATTAAAGGTATTCTTTACTCGGTCTATTCTGCAGTTTAAACACTGTTTAAATAAAGCCAGAGCAAGTGTCTAATTGTCTGTTGCTCAAAGGCTCTTCAAGAGCTTTGTTCAGATTTATTGAATTTATTAGACAATTTCAGTATAGAATAAAAACACCAGCTCAGCCAAAGCCGTGACCAGTTTCCTGTGTCTGTTATCATACTGTCTTCTTGATGTACAATTTAGAATCAACAACACTGACAAATTCCAATAGAAGACTGTTTCAATTGCACAGTGATAGCTTTACTGAGTAATGCAGACATTACTTTAAAGGCCTGAAAACTTTTTTTTGTCAATACGAGTCCTACGTCATCATTGCTCTGTTAAAACTACAAAGAAAATGTGTCATTTTACACAAGATTGCTGTATTTGAAGTGGCTGGGCGGGGCTGGTTGATGATAAAGACGATGATTAGCTGATGATTAACTGAGTTTGTGATTGTTAGTCTCTTTGTAAATAATAACTAAAGATGTTTTGTTTCCTAACTTTTACTTGGGCACAGACAGATGGAGGAGTTTCTCTGTATCTGGAAGGCGGCCTGTGCCCTACTGAGGGACAAGCTTCGGTGGAGCAAACAGGAAAATCTTTATCTGGTGATTTATTGTACCAGTGCTCTGATGATTGTAACAATTTTTAAAAAAATATATATATATAAATAAAGAGTTATCAATCTCTTATTTATCATCTCTTCCCTTAAATGTTTTATTGGTACTGTGGTGTTGGGGGTTTCCTGTTTAACCTCTGACTGACACAGACCACAGAGGTGTCTTGTGAAACTGTGCTAACTGCACAAAACAAAAATGACCATAGTCGTATAATACAAATAGCTTGATAAGATTTAGGTACAGAAAATGGACTTCTCTTTTTATAAGGAAGTCTGATTAAAAACACAGATTAAGAAAACACATCTTGAGTCCTTATGATAGTCAGAGATCAAAGTAAAGCAGAAAATAAAGTTGATATGGAAATACTTTTCTTTTCTAGCCTCAGTTGTAGTGTTTTCCACACAGATGGAAGTATGTTGTTAGTTTTATATGTACAGTAGTTGAGATGGTTTCCTCTCATTGAATGAGCTTTGAGCTCAGTATCTATAAAAGCAACCTTTACAGTTTTTACAATTCCCTTCTTAGTTTATGACCAAGTTTTCTGTCGTTGATGGTCAGCCGACCTGAGAACGACTATATTACTAAATGCTGTTATATGCTATTTCATTTACATTTTCCAGATTAAAATCATTAAACAACATTTGGAGAATCAGACGGGACTGTAGAAAAAGTTTCTGCTGCATCTGTTGCACAATGCACACAAAGCATTTTTTCTTTTTAAACATGTAGACCTACTGCAGCAGCCTGGTCTTCTTGCTTTTTTCCCCTTGACCTTAGCAATCTGTTAAATATATTTCACAGTAATGTCAGTGCTCATTCTTGCAACACTGTGTCTGATTATGTAGATCAGAGAATGAACGAAATGATACCTCTTAATATGTAGTTCTGGTAGTTCTGGTCAGCCTCTGCTCCCACCTTGATGAGACATGTCAGACCTTCAGCCATCACAAACTCATGGACCAGATCTTTGTCATCCTGAAATAAGACAGTGAGAGGCATGGAGCATACAATAGTTTATACAGTGTAGACTGGCTGCACACACACATTGCATTCTCTTTTGTTACCACATGGTGTCAGTAATATGCAGGATTAGGACCAAATCTGACAGTACATAAACTTTCAATCCCCCACTGGATCACACACACACACACACACACACACACACACACACACACTACAAAAACCATGATGTTGTTTGTGATTTTGTTGCTTTTGATAGATCGCCTCTTATCTAAAAAACTTAAAGGAAGCTGTCTGACCAAACACAAAGCACCGCTAAACTAATGTTGCATTCAGGTGCACTGTCAAAGCTCTGACGTCTCATTTGTACTTATTCAATGACTTTCTGTAAGAAATGAGCATGGAACTTGTAATTTTTGTAGAAACCAGTCAGTACAAAGCTCTATGCAGCAGCCGTGGAATCACCAGGACATGTAATATAGTTGTTTTTATTCAACTGTAACTCAAGTGTCACTGCATTTGCCATCATGTACTGACATGACTTCACGCTGTGGTCACATGGTCAAATTTTTGTGGTCGTTAAAGTGTGTGCAAATTGTACTCATGATACCTACAATAGCACCTAAATGCTGCTATAATTTAAAGTTCTCACATTGCTGTTTTTTGCTGAACTCTATGTTATTATATTTGAGTCGTCTTGTGTGTGTGTGTGTGTGTTCCAGAAACTGACTCGTCTCATCTTAAAATAAAGATTCACACAAACACAAATGCAAACACCCACACACACACACACACACACACACACACACACACACACACACTCAGACCTACACACGCCCACACAGATACACACACAGGGAGAGAAATGCCACGTTGATGGAGATCCCTGTCATCATGGAGGCGCATGGTGGCCACAATAACCAACTGTATTCTGCAACAACAAAGTGACAGTAATTGCATGTGAAATATGTGTGTGTGTGTGTGTGTGTGTGTGTGTGTGTGTGTGTTACCTGAAAAATTTGCTTTAGAGAGAACAGAGCCCTTCTCAAGTCACGTCCGTTGGAGTTATACAGTCTTTCTGGAGAGAGACAGAGAGACAAAGAAGTGGTTATTTGTCTATAATTCAACAAACAGTACCAAGGCGTAGCAGAGTGACTCGTTTCAAAAAGCTCATACAAAATATGAGCAACAATTTTAGACAAATGTTTCCATCTGACTTGAATCCTTTTTTTTGACACACTCTGATTGCATTGTTCGTTCCCCTGTGCACCTTTTAATCCCCATGTGTTTATATAGATCAATAAAACTTGGAAGGAAAATGAGTCTCAGCTGTGCAAAAGTTGCACAATAGTTTGATACGTAGAGGAACATCGGGGAGTCGATGGAACCAATCACACCGCTCGGCTCTGATCACCTGAGGCAGGCACTTCATCACACACTTTCGCCGTGTCCTCACTCCCAGAGCAACACGTGCGTGGTCTCTCTCACACACACAAACACAGACACACGTATACACACACATTGCAGTGGTGATTAGAGCTGTATTGGAATGTTAATGAGCTGCTGGCTGGACTTCAGCAGTGAGGTATTCAGGTCACGACACGGAAAGCACTCAGAACCAACGACTAGGAGCTTGTATACACTGATATTTATCCTTATTATTTCTATCCCTGAACACAAAGAGATAATTAATGCACTTCTATCACTTCTTTAAACTGCTGTAAATTGTGACTCTGAACTGTAATTGGTATTTCTAGGTATTACCTCCTATAGCAACATTACAAAAATCCTTTATATGAATCTGGGGTTTAAGGCACTCAGTGTTGCATTTATACAGTGGTGAAGGAGGTATTCAGATCCTTTGTTTAAGTAAAAGTACTAATACCACACTGTGAAAACACTCTGTTACAAGAGTCCTGCGTTGAAAATGTAACTTAAGTAAAAATAATATATAATCAGGAGCATTTACACATTAAAAGTAAAATACCCATTGCAGAAAAATCTTAGAGGGGTCTACAGTCTGTGTTTGAAGGATATATCCAGGATGTCAAACTGACTCAGCAGCAACAACAGGTTAAAAAGACAAAGATAGTTAGAAGCTAAAACCCAACTATAGGCTGCAGATCACAGTGTACAAGTGAACCACCACATCACTGCTGATCGCCACACAAGACAATGAATATAAAGGGAAACTTTGCTGATATTGAACCAGCTGTGTGGCATCGCAGTGTGTGCAGATGAACGGTGTTTGGCTTCATTCCTGTGCCGCTGCCGGCACCCAGACCGGACGGGCAGGGATCTCCAGGGGAAGTCAAACAACGTTCATCTGCGCACAATGCAATGACACACAGAGCTGCTTTTTTTCACTATTTTTGTCATTAGCACACAGGTATGAACACACACGCATGCACAAACAGGACCTATTCATGCACAAAGTGGAGAGATGTCAGAGTGAAGGGGCTGCCAGGCGCCCTGAGCGGTTGGGGGGTTCGGTGCCTTGCTCAAGGGCACCTCGGCAGTGTCCAGGAGGTGAACTGGCACCTCTCCAGCCACCAGTCCACGCTCCATATTTGGTCCGGACGGGGACTTAAACGGGCGACCCTCTGGTTCCCAACCCAAGTCCCTATGGACTGAGCTACTGCCGCACCTGAGTAAATGTACTTAGTTAGTTACATTTTTGGTAAAACTGTGTAATAAAGCTGTTCATTCCACTCCTATGGTAATTTCTGATGCTGTACTTTGTGCTGTTGTACTACAGTTTTTTATTTTGTCCTCCCCTGTATATACAAATGTTTTTATTTGCATACTGTACTTCTACACAGTACTTGTATTTGCATGTATACTGCTGATGATAAGAAGACAACAGAAATATTTTCCTAAGTGCTCTGCATTAAGCTCAATCTGTTGAGCAAGTCTGTTGAGTTGAGTGTTCATACTGTTCATTTGTGTGCATGAACAGTTACATGTTCAAATGTGTGTCAGCAGGGGGTTTGGGAGTCTGCATGTGTAAATCCAGAGTTTGCGTGTTGATGACAAATCCTTCAGTCCATCAGGAGGGGGTTAAAAGCGTACGGAGGTAAGGGCCTGCTGTCTGGAGTGCAGTGGTAACCGCCGCTAAGCTAAAAAAGGCTAACCCAAGGCCGGGGTCAAAATCATTATCATTCCGCACACAGACGAAGAATTACAGGCCGGTCTGTCTCTCCATCTGCAGGACCCTGTCTGTGAGATCAGCGGCGGCACTCATGAAATACATCTGTGAAAGTCTACAGCAGAGATAATCGAATCATCTGAATCATTAGTGCCAAGAGGCAACTGGCAATGAGTGTCAGTGTGAGGGAAGAAGTGACTCCAAACCTAATAGAAAAGCAAAGAGTATGGTAGGAGGGGAAGAGAGGAAAGAACATTTATACATAAGCATGAAAGAGGCAGACTAAGACATGGGGATGGAAAGAAATTAAAGGACAAGACAGAGAAGGAGAGAAACGGGAAGGAAAAGGAAGGAAATAAAATGAAAAGAGAGGAAAGGAAAGGGATGACCACTGAGTACAGGCCAAGGTCTGAGTTGAGGAAAGGCAGCCAATCGCTTCTTGGTAATCGAGGCAGAGGAGACAAATGAGAGAGCCGAAATCGTGGAAGTCCCCTTCCAAAAATAAATAAACGACATATATGTCTCTGCCATGTCTTTGGAGTAAAATGTTGATTTTTAACCTTTTCTGAGTCCAGCTGACTGAAGAGATGTTTAGTTTACAGTAAGAGCCTGGCAGCTGGAGGGGAACAACAACCACAGTGTTCAAGTGTTTGTGTCAAACCCAACTGACTTCACATTTACTCTGTTGGGTATTTCTCATTCTGTCTGTCTGACAGAGATGATTTTGGCATAATCACTACCTGTGGCACAGAAAAGGGCCTGATCCTGTTTAGGTTACACACTTCCTCTTAAAAAATCCATCACCCCAATAATGATTAATCACACTCGTTCGGTTTAATGTTCTCTTTCTTAGAAGCAGGGGAACACAGATAGGTGGCAGGTGCAACAACCTCATTGGACAATTCACAACAGACTGTGACTCAGCTCTTAACTCTTGGTCTGATTTCCTCGTTCTTGTTACTCTAGGTTTTCCTGGAAATCAAGTGGCCACTTAATGATCTGGGCAACGCTCTGTCTAACCCTTGAGGGTCGTCGGTTGATCCAGTCGGTCATGTGTAATGCTCATGGTCTTCATCAGGCCGTGAGTGGGGCTGTCACGGTAACCTTTACCAAAAGCGTCTGCTGTCCATCAGGAGCATGTCAGCAGCAGCGATAAGCCTTGAACTTGGCCTCATTCTGGTGTACTGCTGGTGGTGCAGTCAGGTGTGACAAGGTGGGCATTATAGTTAGCTACAGTTTGCAGGGAGAGCTACCAGCATTATACATAAACAAACACTGAATGAGCAGCCGCAATGCACCTGCCCGGGCTGACTGCAGACGCTCTGGACTAGACTTGGAATCGACTTCCGATTTTGCCGATCCACTTCGGTGTACGAGCTTAAACCAGTTTTATTTTATGCAAAGTAGCTACACTTGCATTTGTCATTAAGACACAGTCTGGCAAATTAAAAAGTAGTCTACGTGGTCGAAGTTGGCAACCGTCACAGCACTTAATCCAACTTGTTGCAGCGTGTTTCAGAAGCCTCCCAGAAGCTAATAAAAATACACGCCTTGTCTATTTTTGATGGCACTGCAATGTGTTGCACAGAGCAACACAAGTTTTCCTGCCAATAGGCACTACATGTGAAATATAGATATGAAATAACAATGAGAATTCATGTATTTTTCGTGACTAAAACACAACTGAAAATCTTTGATCCATGTCATCCATGACTAAACTTTTAACGTTAGTTTTTCGAACAATAAACACAATTAAAAATCAAACAAAAACAACTTTTAACTACATAGTCTAATTATGACCACATCAACAAAATCTGCAATCTATAAAATTTTGCTGGCAAAATATTCTGCTCTTAAAACTGTCCCAGTGTGGTACGACGCTGTACGGAGGGCTGAACAAAACTGAGTTGCAGCCGGAATGTGGCGTAGCTGCACTTAATGAAATTGTCCCAACCATACTATCTAGATGGTGGCAAAGATGTCAAAAAGGGGGATTTATTCAGCTTGTATTATCCCTAACTTCACTGGATCATTACATTGGGTATGGACTTAATCTGCAGATGCTGCAGCTCAAAATGAGACCAAACCTTCTTTGGATGTCAGTTTTTGAGCCATGACAAGGGTCAAAATTTGGCCTGCTGCAACAGACGGTGCGGCTTGTTGTTTTTAACCAAGCTGGAAAACAGGCAGTCCCCACCGAATGGTTAAGAGAAGTGAGCAGTCAGCTGTCAATAACTGTATAAAACAGTCAATAAAACTGTTTTCTAAATCATTTTAAATCACTGAAACCATGAGAGGTCCTTGAGCATTCAGTCATAAATGTGCACACAAAATCTTAGGCTGATTGGTAAAGTAGTATGTGAGATTAGCTGCGGGCAGACAAATACACACATGCAGCCACACGATCCCCTCCAGACTTACGCCTGACGGAGATACTTTAATGTTCAGAGATACATTAGGCTGATTGGTAAAGTAGTATGTGAGATTAGCTGCGGGCAGACAAATACACACATGCAGCCACACGATCCCCTCCAGACTTACGCCTGACGGAGATACTTTAATGTTCAGAGATACATTCTGATATTTTTTCCTGTTACGCAAAATATTATTATTATCCTAAATCCTACAGGGCCTAGCTCTTTTCTTACATCTCTGCAACATACTCTTTATAGCTTAGGGAATGGACTGGTTTAGTGTCTGAAGTCTCTCATCCTTGTACCTTGTGCCTGCCTGGCAAACACACAATTTATTTGTCAATTTAATAGTTACATGGCTTCATTTGCATAGGACCCATTAAGGACCTGCTATGTGAACAAAGATGAGTGAGTGATTATTCTTGCTGGATACAGATGATATACAGTGTGTGATAAGCTGTCGGGACACATTGTTTGAGCCAGAGCTGAATTCTGCAACAGACAACAGATTTTTGCATAATCACACTGTTTTTAATGTGAGCATTAAACATCTTCATAAGTCATTCAGTATAGCAATGGATTCTGAAATATTTTGTGAAACAAGTGATAATATCTTCCACTTGTGAGTGAGGGAATTTTATTTGTTTTTTAAGGGAAAAACCCCCACAAACCTTTCACAGATTTACTTCAATCAGATCTCTTTATTTCCTTGATACTCAAACACTGAGAGAATTCTTCACTTGTTTTCTTTTAGACAAACATTCATTAGTAAATTTCTTAAACTTATTAAGATGTTTTTTATAGTGCATAGTTGAACCAACAATCCCACGGTCATGCCAACATTGACGTTGTCATGGCGATACCCCGTGATCACCTGATAGCTGCTAACAAAGTCTTTTCAACATAATTACCCTTCTGCTCCAGAGCAAACAGAATCTGACACGCTAAATAATCAATGGGCCATTTTCCCATTGGCACAAAGGCCTCCAGCTGCCTTAACGCTGCATGTCTGGAGTGATGGTGTCTTCAAGTTGGAAATAATTCAAACGAATGACTCTCACCTTCAACCTCTGAGCCAAACAGCTTGGCACAACAACACTGCTTCAGTGCCAGCAATTCTCTAAAGGGAGACTGAAATGACAGCAAAACACAAACTAGGATGATAACACATCTTAATAAGAAGCCATCAACTGGAGGAGGAGAGGAGTAGATGTGGGAATGAGTGCGGAGGAAGGAGAGGAAAATAGCAAAAGGATGGGTTTTAAAGGGAGGATTTGTCTGTCCACGTGTCTTTGCTGGTCATTCTCCTTTTTTCCTGGCCCTAGGTTTTATTATTGTCACAAGAAAAGCTGAAACACTCACTGGGATGTGTCACTGTGGTTTGTGCATGTGTGTAGAGAGAGAGTGTGTGTGTGTGCATATGTGCGTGTGTGATTGAGTGCACAAGCCCATGTGTAAGCCAGTGCCTGTGTTTGCTGAGTGCAGACAGACAGATGAAGGAAAGACAGAAAGGCACATTTCATTTATAGGTTCGCTTGGAGTTTTACTGTTTTGTTTTGGAGGACTCTCAGTTCTTGTCCACACTGTTTCACCATGACCTCACATGCACTGCAATATGTCAGCCTTAACGAGTCATTTAGTCCCATATTCCGTCTTAAAATTTTTAATTTTCTTAAAGCAAGGGGAGAAAAATCTGCCAGCAAGATGAGATTGTTATTTCCACTTGTTTCTGATGCTTACTTCTGTTTATAATTTATTCTTATAAAATTTCTTATTAAAATAAAACTCTTTGCTCCTTTAATATCGTTTAACAACACACAAAACCTATAAACTGTAAAACAAGTGTCTGTACTCCATAACTTAAGAGCCTCCCCCAGTATGCCGGGTTTCATCTATAATTAGAGCTTTATTAAAGAAGTGACATGAATACTGGAGTCCAGTTACTGTCAGAGCTTGGTTTGCACTCCCATTGGGTTTATCACATCCTTAACTCCACAAGTGAGGACCCAATAGATGTGACAAGACATTCTAATACTTAGGGTCAAAAAGCCTGTTACAACAACTTACTAATGTATAAAGAATAGATTAAATACCACAAGCATTTGTTTCAGAATAAATGTATGTGCATTAGCACACGTGTGCATCTGTGCGTGGGAGTGTCCTCTGCAGTGAAACAGGGATTCCCCCAGTGCAGAGGCTGTCTGCTAAGTCGTTCAAGAGTGGTCAGATCCCTTCTTCCCCTCCTGCCATAATGAGATTAGTGCTGTGACCCTTCAGCTTTGACTAATCCCTCAACATTTACTGTACCATCTACACATCTCCAAACAGAAAAACACACAGGCCAACTAAGGGTACTCCAGACCTAATCCACAGCAATTACACTCAAAACCACACGTACGTTGTTGTACTGCTGCAACGCATCAATGCAAAATCCCAGAGTCCCCAGTTCACATTCTGCTTAGTTGGCCTCGGCAAAGGGCAGCAGCAGTCTAGTACTACTATGCCTAATCCTCAGATTTAACAATAGGCAGCCAGCTCAGCAGATGTTGGTTAAAGTCTACCTGGTTACAGAAACAGTGGCGTGAAGGTGAGACTCTGCAGACTGACAAAACAAACCAATTATTTGGAATTCAGCACATGAGCATCTCAGTTATCTATAAGCATTAAAAGTAGGTATTGGTACTCAATAGCTTTAAGGTATCGACAGAAATAAGCAAGGACCAAGTTGTATCAAAACTTCTCCAGCCAAGTGACAGCTGCATTTGATCCTTTTAATACCCAGATTTAAACGTTGTTCAATTTAATGCAACGTGTGATTGGCCCATTACTGCAGCAACTAACACCTGTACAGTCTGTGGTGTGCAGTGAAGTCCAGTGGCGAGTGTGGTGTATCTAACAGAGCTGGCAGTCTGAGCTCAGCGTGCCACGATGCCACATAAACGTTTGAAAGTATTGCTATAATACATGCCTGCCGCATATGGTAAAAATAAATGCATAAAATGCGGAGGGATAATTTCAGGAAAAACTGGGAATAACAGTAAGCACCTAATCAAGCATGTAAGAAACATCAGGGTGGACAGGTGCACCATGTTTGCAAGGCACCAGCATGGTATTCTCTGCAAGTGGACACGCTGCAAATGTTGATTACTTCAGGTAAGGTGAATGGTTACTAGGCTATAGTGCTGTTTTTTGTGTGTTTTAAACCTTAGCTTGGATTATATTGAAATGAAAATCGCTTTGGACAGGCTTTATTAGAGAGGTTTGTGTGCAAAGTTTCACAGTCTGTTTTGGATTTCCCACTACCTTATTTAGCATTAGCGACTATACTTTGACGTTAGTTGCCCCACATGTGCAACTGTCAAAGCTAGCTATGGGCACTGCAAATTATCTTCGGCTACAAATGCTGTGGTGTGTGGGTTTGGTTTATGCTTCATACTTGTCCCTATACAAATAAACATTACATAAATAAATGCTTAGTGCAATGGTTATGGTAACCAAGTCATAATTTCCAGAAAAAGACATTGCTATTGAGTTTTTCAAATGTATTTTTTCTGCCCTTTGAGCACCACAAGCCGAGTTTCATCTAGTTCCGTTAGAGAGAAGGTAGACATCTCGAAATCTCCAACACTCTGCAACTGACCCCAAAACAATCTAGATTGGTACATACCATGACAGGTAAGAGCAAAAACATGTAGTGTTGATTTTGATGTGAACTGTCCCTTTATGGGGTTTTATCAGTAATTTAGTGTGGTTGCTGCTTGCTTTACCAACCTCAGCCCTGTTGGCAAAATTTGGATTTTGTGGCTCAAAAACACTGACATGGCGCTCACGGTAAATCCAGAGCCATTTCTGAAACTTGATGTAACAGATGCTACATTCATGATGTCCTTGTGTAAGCACGAGAGATCCACGATAACCATCTGCTTTATCTTTTTCCTGTGCCAGGCCTAATCCTTTTTCGAGCCATAGCTTTAATGTTGAGCGTACTTACTGCAAGATTGTAAAGATCTGATGAATAAAACATGTATAGCATTTAATATAAAAGTGCTGCAGAGTGACGTTACAAAGAGAATAGATGCAGGCAAAGAGGCAAACCCCGACATCACAGATAAAAAGGTGGAACTTCTTCATCCACAGTATATATGTAAACCTGACCAGAGGGATTATTTCAGTGTAACACATTCTTTTGAGTCACAGGAAATTTACACATGAGCACGCACTGAGGTCAACCAAGGGTAATATTTTTTAGAATGGTACAAATGTCTATGGGTCAGGCGAGAGAGGGGCGGGTCACAGCTGGTGGTGCTGCATTTAAGCCCAGTTATAACCGCTGACTCGTGTTTCTGTAGGATTTCATTGCAGCCCTCTAAAAAAGCCTCCACACGGCTGTCTGGGCCAATCAGTCAGTTGGCGTTCAGACGAGGTCTTCGGTGGGATCTAAAATAAAGAAGTGAGAGGAGCATGAGGTGTAATGGCACGCTGGAGAGCTTGCTTTAATCCCAGGAAGTCTTTCCCTCTCTGTGCTGGTACCACGCTAAATATAGGTGGGTTGGGTATCTAGCATACTGTAACAAGCCTAGATACTGGGTTCAATCATTGCCCCGGTCATGCAGTGCACAGTGTGTGTGCTATCTTGTAGCCTTACATTCAGTCACGGAAAAACTGAGTCAACTAAATGATACAATTCCACTTATTGCCAATGCAGTTTCACCTGTGTCAGGATTTTCTTACGAACAACTTTCGACTTGTTTTAAGACAACTCAATGCAACATCAAATGACGCCTTAAAGGGATAGTTCAGATTTATTTGAAGTGGCATTGTATGAGGTATTTATCCAGTGTCTATTACATACAGGATATGTTGGTCTGCACACCTCCAGTTTGGAGAAACAGGCAGGACATGGAAGCTCAGTGATGTACTTCTGTAGACTGCTGTCAGCCACTTAAAAGAAGTCCTATTAAAAAAAAACATTAGCAGTTTAAGTGTACGCTATATTGACAGTATTTTTACTACTTTACCTCTCCTTCAGACAGCCTGTTTGGACGAGGAAGCTGTTTACAGCTTAAGTTCCCCATCTATGCTCTCGTGAAAGCCACCAGACTACATTGAGAAAAACACTAATTTTAGCTTGCAGAACACATGAGCTGCTGGTCTACCACTGCCTTAATCAGTTAGTTAGTTAGTGTTATTGTTCAACTTTGGTGAATCTGAACTTATCCTTTTAAATGCCAAATTTACACAATAATATAAACAAACTAACTGATCGAGGCAGCAGTGGTAGACCAGCAGCTCCTGCGTTCAGCAGTGTTAAATTGCTGTTTTTCCCAATGGAGTCTGGCTTTGAAGAGAATGACATAACAACTTCATTATCCCACTGGAAATCATTGTCTGACATTAAGGTAGAGCAGCGAAAATATTCTCAATATGGCAGACACATAAAGTGATATATATTTTTATTAAGGTGGGACTTTTTTGAATGGCTATATACATTTTGTTGTTGACAACTTCCACAGCAGTAGATTGCTCAGCTCCCATGTTAAACTCCAGCCTGCTTCTCCAAACTTGGGGCGTGCTGACTGACATCTACTGTTTGCAATATACTGTCTATGGATAAGGATCCCATACAACCTCACTTTGGAGCTATCCCTTTAATATTGGGTTTGCATTTTGTATCAGCACCCATGTGCAAAGGTACTGCTGGGTGGCATTTCCTTCTTGTGTGCACTTCCATTAATCTACAGTTAAAAAATAAATACTCCATCAATCTGTCAAAATCACATATTGTTTGGACAATAATGCATGATTTCAGTCTCATGTCAAGTGAAGTGAAAAGGAAAAGTTGGCAGGCAGCAAAGGCCAGACTGCTGTGGATAACTATTTTGCGACTGTCTATTTTCTGTCTGTTGGTCTTGGCCTACAGTGTGAGTACTGGAGGCTGCTGATGGTACAGATGACGATAGAGGCCCCATGAGCTCAGTGTGTGTGTGTTTGTGTGTGTACATGTGTGTTTGTGAAAAGAGAGCAAGGGAGAGTGAGACCTCTGAGGTTTCACTGCAGGATTCATGAGATTTAAAGAGTGGTGACGGACCTAGACAGAGCTTACACTGGGCTCAGCACTGACACACACATACTGTACTCACACATGCATGTACGCTTGTCCTCTGGCAGATACAGAACAACAGCAGAGGCCTTAATGCAAACGTACTGAGAATGAAAACACTTGGGAGTACATGAAAACAAACTTTTATATGATTCCCATAAATCCACCCTGTGGAAACAAACGGCTGCTATATTTTAAAGTTAACACACTGATATACACTGTAAATATACCCACGTACACACTATCACACATGCGCAGTTATGCATCTCCAGACTGACACCTTGACCCCTGATGAATGCCATCAGCTGTGAAAGTAGCTCAGCGGCAGATGTCTTCAGGAAGGAAACTTACTGCCACATCAACATGTAAAAATACACACACACACACACACACACTCACAAAGTGTATACCAACATACTCCAAGACCAGAACGTGCCCTGTGCCCTTCATATGCCCCTGGCACCTCTGAATTAGTCCACAAACACATACACACCGAAATAGTAACCACAACACAAACGCTGTGTTACACTGGTGATGACAGGCCTGAGCCCGACAGGCTGCTACAGGTTTTCTCCATATTCACACACAGACTTAATGGTTACTATACTGTACGCACAGGGACGGTGACAAGATATTTTATAATGTATGAATATTGAAGTGTGCAGTTCTCTCTTGTTAGTCTGTTTTCTTGTACCATTTGTTGAGACCAATTCTATGCAGTGTAACTGTTGGAAAGCAGGCCAAAAATGTATATGTACTGGTAAATATTTTGACTATCCATAAATGCTGTGGATTCCTGTTCCCAAAGCTGTCCAATCTTTAAAGGAAGAAAAGGAGCTTGCTCACATTGTCACACTGTCATTAAAAAATTCTGTTCCATAAAGAGCGCTTCCCACAAACGGAGGTGGTGGCATATAATGTAATAGCATATCCTTATATTTTGCACATTTGCTTTCTTGTCAAGAGTTAAATGAAAAGATGATTAAGAAAGGATAATAACAAGTTTTTAAAGAGGGAAAGTGAGTTCTTATGTTGATGGGCAAATTATTCCAGTCAGAGGGAGCTTTGAATTCCAAAGTGCATCTGCCAATTTCTTTGTTAGTTTTGGGAACTTAGAAATAAGGTTGTTGAGTATGCATATGAGGAAATATATGATGTCAGGTATTGTTTTGAATAAGAAGGAAAATTAAAGTGGATACATCTGAAAATGCACTGGAGCCAATGGTAGTGTCTTCGAGCACTGAGTGGTAACCAGAGGATTGATACTGCTCCCATGTGTACAGCAAATGTAAAGCTACGTAGCCAGTTAGCTTAGCTTAGCATAAAGACTGGAAACAAAGGGAACTGGCTAGCCTGGCTCTCTCCAAAAGGGAACTAAAACACTTAGCAGTCATTTCAAAGCTCACAAAAGAACACATATAATTTCCTGCAGTCTCTGCTGAAAAACACAGCTGCTAAACTTTAGAATGATCAAAGTCTATATTGTCATATAACTTTTGCCTAACTGTTGCATGCGGCCAATAGAGCTGCTCTGGAACTGCATTTCATCTGCATTGTTTTAAAGTGTGACCTGATTTTCTGCAGCGAGCAGCCAGACACAAAAGCTGATTGTAGGAAATATTGTGGTTTTCAATCCCCCACACAAGTGTGCACGTGTGAAACAAGCGCCCAGTGTTTTCCCTCTCTCTCCCCTCACCCTTTGGCACTCTCTCTTTTCCTCTCTCACTTCTCACGCTTGCTGCTGATGTCATCGTTAATTGACTGGATCCACTGGACATGTGCAATGACAGTCCATGTCAGCAATAAGACTGAGAAAATAAATGTTACATGAGAAGATTAATACGACTCTCATGCCTTTATGGTAAATGTGAAGCCACAGTCAGCAGGAAACAGTCATCCAACTTTTGCCCAACTGTTGCATTCAGCTTCATTATGTCATGTGTAGCTATATATGTTCTTAATTTCACAAGTACAGTGAGCACTGATGATGATGTAATACCATTTAATAATCATGATATGCCAAATGATCATTAAAAGGTGGTTTAAGTGTCTAAACCGCTCTTTTTTGGCTTTGAAAATGTGCTCTGGCAGAGTTTTGACAGTCAGTCAGCCAAATAAATTGGCTGGATTGAGTATATAGAAAAAGGGAGCCTGACTAAGAAGCGAGTGGAAGACAGACATAAAAGAAAGGAAGGACAGAGAGAGTGAGAAAGGCAAACACAGTAGAAACAGACGGAGAAACTAAAGTAAGACTAACAGCAGCCAGAGCGAGTAAATAGAGAGGATATTGGAGGATATGTGCCGCTTGCTGAGTGGATTAGCTGAGTGAAATCTTGCTCTGACTCATACCACACTTGCCTGTTATTATACTCCTCCCTTGCTTGTGTGTGTGTGTGTGTGTGCGTGTGTGTGTATATGTGTGTGGGAGAGAGTTTATTTCTGTTTGTGACCCTAATACAGCAGACATGATGACATATGACAAAAGCTACTGTATAAGGGAGTTCTGGCAAAGTTATGTATATATTTGAACAGAGAAGAGACTGTATCAGGTCCACTTTTTAAGTGTTGAGAGCCCTTTAAAGGTCCAGTGTATAGAATCTAAGGGGATATATTGGCAGAATATGCAAAATAATATAATAAATATATTTTCTTTAGTGTATAATCACCTGAAAATCACAATCATTGTGTTTTTGTTACCTTCATATGAGCCATTTATGTCTACATAGAAAGAGAGTGGATCTTCGTCCACATGTTGCCATGTTTCTACAGTAGCCCAGACAAACCAAACACTGGCTCTAGATGAGGTCATTTGCGTTTTGCATCGGCCACCATCCTTAGCAGCCCTTGTGCGATGAGCAGCATCAGAAAAACACTGATTTCTCTAAAGTGAAACTGCTTTATTCAATGTTTTTACCAGTTGAAATCCCCGGATGCATTTGTTTTGGACGGGAAGAGACCTCTGTGGATAATTTGGTTCCCTGTAAAAAGCTCTGGAACATCTGGATCTAAAGTTATCAAAGAAAAAGGTGAGCACACACAGCAGGTGCTGGGCTAGCAGCCCATTACTGATGAGCCACGCGGCATCAGAGAAACACTGATTTGTAACAGCAAACTGCTTAATTCAGTGTTTTTTATCAGTTTAAATCATCAGAGCCATTTGTTTTGGACAGGAATTGACCTCTGTGGATAATTCAGCTCACAGTAAAAATCTCCTGAACAATGAAAACTGAAGGAATCTTAACCAGGAGGAGTTTCAGCTGGTTGCAATCCTAAATGTTACACACTGGACCTTTAACTCAGTATGTGTGTATTTGTAAGATAGCACAAGATAAACTAAATTTAGACAAGATAAGGCACACTGTATAAAACTACAGAAAGCATTTGTTTATACTGGACTTATCCACAGCATGATTTGCACTGATTATAGTTTAGTAAGTATAAAAAAGTATATTAAAAATACTGGGGCAAGGAGCAAAATTAACTCCTCATCTGTTTTAGCCAAATTATTCTCTAAAATTAAACTGCCAATTCCCCAACTTTTCTGGTCTGGAGTCTGAAGCCCAAAAATAGGAGCACATTAAGAACCACAGTGTGTGTTAAACTAAGTTGAAAAGTTTTCTTTCTTTACTCACTCTCCTCACCTGTAAGTTGGCGGACCACAGCGCTATGACATAACTCGTGGAGCTGCTGCTCTGTCTGGCAGGTGCATTTCCTCCTTGCTTTGTTTTTCCCTTGTGTTTCCTTCCCTAAATGATTTACCATTTCCCTGGAAATCATCCCTCTCCCCGTCTCTCTCCACACATCCCCTAAACCCATCATCTCTAAAACCCAACGCTGCATGAGATGCCAAGCCCGCAGATTCTCCAGTGTGTGTTCTGGATGTTTAGCTTGTGGTAATTGTAATGTTTTATTGCATTATGTAATAGCTTCAAAATGATTAAAACAGACCAGCCAGAGGTCTGTGCAGGCACACTCAGCTGCATATATGAACAAGCCCAGACATAACACTCGGACGCACACACACGCACATATGTAGTGATATATTTCTTACTTTCTTCCAGTAAAAGCACTGAGGGTTGGGAAAGCAAACCTCAAACAGCAGCGTGTTTTGCCACCACACAACAGTTGGGCTGCTCCTGTTTGTCAGCATAACTAGAGCCCAGGGAAAACCCTGCCACATCCACAGCAGGCAAAACACTATAGCATTCAGACAGGATCCAGCGCACCACAGCAACTGATCACGATGACAATAGGCACACAGCTGCAACATACAGCTGGATTACACAGCAAAACCATGAAAGCCATAAATAATCACACTGTAGTTTAATAATATGGAAATGTGGAGCTTGACAGCTGAGTGTATGCAGTGCAAAATGCTCAGGTATTTTTATCTGCTTATGGCTTTCTGCATGGACTTTGTTTGATCAGAGTCCCCCTCTACAGCTGGATCTACTACTAAACTCTAGGAAAGCAAGAGGGAAGGTTACAGCTATAGACAACTTGAAGAGTGATTCTGCAGTGAGAATGGAGAACAGCTGCAGGATAGATGTGTTACAGACTTTTCTACAGCAGCTACTGCTGTAAAGTTATTCCACCACTTCCACTGCTCTACACCTCCATCCCTAATGCCTCATCAGCCCATCTCTCCATCTCCCACAGCAGTAACTAAGGCATGACTCATGTGGGCGCAATGCTCTCAGTCGCTCCTCAGGGTCTCAGCTGCTGGTGAGGGTAGAGGGGAAACTATTTGAGTGATTTTCTCATTCCTTCTTTCTCCCTGCGAAACACAGATGAAAAGAGAGCAAGGTGTCCTGTATTTTGAATGCATTACTGCAGATGGCGAGATAGTGAAAACAAAATACGGACACATAAACACACATTTGCACGGATGATATCATGGCTATGCACAGATAAAACAGATTGAGTGACAGGTCTAAACTTGCCGAGGAGCATGCAAACAATTCATAAGCGGAGCAAAATATCCTTGTTGACTCACACACGTGCACACGGGGAGATCATAAGACACAACTCCTTGAGCCAAAGCCACAGGTGTCTATGAGAACAAAGAGTCACGAACAGTATGTGAAGCGAAGCAGAGTAAATATAGATTTAGAGAGCAGAGCAGGCAGGCCAGGAAAAGAAAGGGAATGCAGGGGTTAAACAACAGAGGTGGGGGAGTGTTTGGATGAAACCAGTTAGGAGACATGGAGGAGAAATGGAGACAAATGGACAATGTAGAGCAAGGAGGATGAAGGGCAAATGATGCCAAATTAGAAGTTGTTAGAGCATGCTGGATGAGGTTAGCACAGATATAAGAGTGCAGCGTGTCAGCAGAACCATATAAAATGTCTGGAGTTTTACAACTGCAGAGCCACAGATGTCCTATACCACTGCCCCCTCCCAGCTTACCCATCACCAAGCATTATCTCCTAGTCACACCATGCCATTACCAGGCCTTATCTCCCACAGCGGGGGGACACCAGCACAGTAAATCACTGTTACAACCAGCTGTAGCCATCTCTGTCTGCAGCATCTCAAGGCCAGACTGCTGTCACTACCACTGCACCCCCATCTGTGCAGCAACACTGAATAGTTACTACTGCTTTTCCACTAGAGACCACCATGTCAGTAAACTCATATTTACAGACTTTGATTTGTGTAACTCCCACTAATGCCATAAAATCCTCCAAATATCTCTTTACAGTATAAATACAGTTGCCAGGGGGGCCTATTATGACTTTTTATCCAGTGAAAGCAGGATTTAAACATACAGCTGAACCTAAAGCATGAAGAGACAGACAGACGCAACATAATTCGACTCAGCTTTCGACAATCTGCTAATTTGTTATGCAACAGCACAACAAGAGAAAATCAAAGCAAGTCAACCTTCACTCACCTCAACTTCTGCTCACCCCCCTCTTTTACAGTACTGCGGGGGGTGATTAGAGACGGATAATTGGGACGCAGAAATCCAGCTGTAAAGACGCCAATTTTTTCTTTGAAAAAAGGGCTAAATTCCAGAGGTAAGTGCCAAGGGATTGAACAGGCTCCAAAACACATGCGAGGTCTTTTGTTCTGCACTCTGGATCTTTTGTTTCACCTGCTGTACAACTCATTACAGGGAGCTTTACCTGTCAGATGGCATACCCTCTCTATATTTGATAACTTAAACTGTATTTAATTGCTACATATCCTTTCACCTCAGGAGAGGCTGGGAAATGAGGCCACATGGGAAACAAAAGCTTTGGGACCCTGAAAACATTCTGTTAAGTACTGTGCAGCTTAACAGTGAAAAAATGAGAAAATTACAGTTTGTGCTTAGTCAGTGCAGCTTTATGTAATTCTATCATTAATATTTAATGTTGTTTTTTTTTACTTTGGCCTTTATTCATGTCTCTTTACATGAGTGTCTTGTGCTTAGTTCTTGTACATTATGTTTGGGGTAGATAAACAGAGCAATAGCTTATGAGGATCCGAAACAACAAACCAACAAACATAGCTACATTTAATTCTTAAAGTGGCTACAATCAACATTTTTATATTAACAATAGTTCGTATGACTACTTGTATGTGCAACTGTTCATCTGACAGCTCTACGTAGCTTTGTGGCAACTCTTAGCTAACTGTTCTGGTTTTCCATCGCACAACTTTTGGCTCACTTTCACCGCTTTAACAGCGTCTTGTTGGCCACAATTCTAAAAAGCTACACTACGTTCTATGCTACCTGCCCAGCACCAAACAACAGACAAATGCAGAGGAGCGTTTAGCTTCTAAAGAGCCAGATATTTCCCTCAGGAGGTGGTGGAGACCAAAAAAGAGCTAAAAGACAAGTGAATATTGACCTTAAATTCACCAGGGGCCTCATTTATAAAACAATGTGTAGAATTCATACTAAAAATGTACGTATGAACAAAGCCAAAAATGGTCTGCGGCAAAAAAAAAAATTCCACAATTTCTACAATAAGGTTTCCACCTCACCATCTGTGCGCCAATTTCCCGTCTCCAACATGTTCATAAGCATGGGTCAAAGTTTCTTCCATTGATACTCGTAAGTGCTAATATCGTAGGCAACTGGACTTGCTTGCGTTTCTTGAAGACGTTTCGCCTCTCATCTAAGAAGCCTCTTCAGTTCATACGTACATTTAGAACTGAAGAAGCTTCTTGGATGAGAGATGAAATGTCTTCAAGAAACGCAAGCAAGTCCAGTTGCCTACGATATTAGCACTTACGATTACCATGACCTGGATGACTGAGAATCTTCACCAACAAGTTTCCACTGATACTGTTTTTATACATAACAACTTTTGCTTGGGAAGTCGCGATTGCCTCTTTTAGGCCTTGTTTTGTGCATATATTATGTTTATAAATGAGACCCCAGGTTGATGGAAAAATGCCCCTAAATAAATGTTGATGTGGCTCTTTATTTGTTTTAAGAGGCAACAGTTTGCTGTGTCGTCATCAGATTTTTTCAAAACTCTCAATCTTGTCTTGTCTTGTCAATCTGTCTGGGACTAGTATTATCGTGGTCCCATGATGTTTTAGGTGACCCCTTCAACTTTCCTCTGGTGACAGACAGGAAAGTTGGTCATTTATACACAAATTACATTCAACTGCCATGAAATGTACTGAGCATAAATATATGCTCAAAAGCTTAAACCTTTTCCATTTGGGACATTTTGCTCTCAGGTTAACTTTGCACATCAGCCATGTAAGAAAATAATTGTCAAATTGCCATCAAATAAGCAGATCATGGTTAGGACAGGGCATTATGTCAGTATATTTAGATTTGGTGATTAAATGATGTCTTTTCCTGGTTTTAAAGGCTGCATTGTAGTATTCAAATGCCTGATAGATTTTGGCGTCTCATATTGTGTGATTTCCTGAGCACTGATGCCTTCAGGTGCCACTGATACTGCTAGCCGTCTTGTAGACCTAAAGTCTTGTAACATTAAATTCTTCCTTTGTGTAGTTTTAAGACGCAATCATTTCTCGCACTACCTTTCAACATTAATCCTTCCAGTTATCCTCTATCTCCCTAAATTGACCCTTTTCACACCTCTCGCTTCCTGTAACTGTGAACAGAGGTTCAGCACTGTGCTGCCTTCCTGCATGTTTCTGTGCTGTCAACACTTTCTAAAGATAACACCTCCATTTCACCCCCACCCCTGAACCACCTCACTCCACCAGTAAGCTATGATCTACAATAACTCTGCTGCAACGTCTTCTGCTAAAATTAACCCCTAAACAAGGGCTTCTGACTGGCACCCTGAAGGGACTGCAGAGCACGGGATCATCTGAGAGAGGGAAGGAAATATAGGGAACAATGTGCACGAGTAGAAAATGAGAGACACAAGATCAAATGGAAGAGAGACATAAAAGTAGACGTGCACTGCACAATGATTTGGATCAGGTTGAACCTTGTTCAACCTTAAGCTGAGGACACTCAGGACACCTGAGAAAAACATTCCTGTTAAACTGACCCCAATCTCGTGGTGGGGGCAATGCAGTGAGTACTGTGAAGAGCTGGATCATTAAAGTGCCAAGAAGGCCTCTCCAGTACAGACACATTGCCTGCAGAGTATTGCTTACACCAGCAGACAAAGTCACTGCTTTGCTGACCATGCCAGTATGTACTCCTTTTCATATACAACAGAAAAACTCATTAAGTAACACACATTATCACGGCCTCACTCACACACACACACACACACACACACATCACAGAGCATCCTTAATCCAGAGTTGGCAAGCCTGAAAGTAATTTGATCTTTCCCTTAGCAGTGATGCCAAGAAATGCCAAGGAGAGCTGTATTTCTCATCGTAATACTCCTTTTCATAACCTTCTGGCCCTGAAAGAAGATCAATGAACAACTGCAGAAGTTCACAAACCCTAAGATCTCCCTATTGTTTGACCTTAATACAATCAAATCCTGATCCTTGTCAATCAAACCTGAAAGCTGATGAGGACAGCAAGATTAGGAAAATCTGTGAGTAATTGATCCTTTCCTGCATTTCAGTCACATAAACCAAATAATTATCATGCATGTGGCAAAGTCAGCCATCAGTGTACTCAATTCAAAGCCATGCAATCCTACTGCACTGAGCAACTGTATGTGAGTCACAGATACTTGATTCCACAAGTAATTTGTATCCTTGATTGTGACTTTTCATTTAGCGGATGGTATGCTGACCACTACTCAGGCGATTTGAAAGTCAAGTCCCTGAGGGATTAGAGAGCGTTAAACTGGCAGATGAGCGGATCGCTGAACTGACTCAATGAAACAACGATAAGAGGGGGTAGAAAATGGTCAGTAGATCTCTAAAGTGAATGGATCGCTGATTATACATCTGCCTAATGCAGCAGTATTACAAAGTGCCACTCCAGAGTATCAACTACAGTCAGGATCTGGTTGCTGCTCAGTATCTGTGCCACGCTGAATGAAATCTGGATTGTGGGCAATATGGTGAGCAAACTCTCTCATCAGGCCTTGGCACCCGCAAACTTCAACTCATGCCCTTCAAAAGGCATTGCATCTCATATGGTGATGATACAGCCTTTTCTCCAATAAAAAGTTCTGTTCTTGTAAGTTGTTTTTCAAATTATGCTGGTGTAAGGAAATATAGCCCAGCCGTGCTTTTTTTTTCAAGCCAATATGAGGCATGGGAAGATCCCTCATAAGAACTTGTTTGCGTGGGTGTGTACATCCCATGTGCATGAGTGTGAGAGAAAGATTTAGCTTTCAGCACTTCACACTAAATTAACTCAGCTGTTTCTACAGGATGCATGTGCATTTATATATATTTGCATCTATATGGAACAGACAGGAGTGAAAGTGTAAAAGACAGACACAATAATCGAGGGACTGAGGTAACTTTTTGCCCACTGGCAACATTGGTAAACTATCTTCCTTAAAAAAAATGGAACATTTACAACATTTCTCTATTTCACTGAACACTTTACAAAAAATGCAACAGGTCAAAACAAGCTATAAAACTAAAAAGCATCTCTTATGCCATGGAACTGGAAATACTAAAACACAAAAAGAGGTAAGAGGTTGTGTTTTTCAATTAGTTCCACCACGGCTATATTCAAACATTCAAAGCACCCAAACACTCATCATCTCAGTGATTGGACCATCTGGGTGATGCTGTCAAATGTGCATTTGCATTTTGTACATGTTTCCATTCACAGACCCTTCAACAGTGGAGGAACCCCGACACACCATCCTCATCTTACACACAACTCTTTTAGTTGCTGCTGTAGCTGACCCGGGACCTGTAGATGGGTCTTAAAGCTTCAGGGTTTCATTTGTGCTCACCATAGTGTGGCTACCCCATTGTACACAACCTCTGTATGAATGGGACAGCTGGCAGAATGGGATCATAGTGTGTCCTTTTGACAATGTGTTATGTGTGCGACCCAAAGCAGGAGATTTGAAAAGTAGCTGCTAGCAGTTGGCAGCTAACCCAAAGAAGAACAGCATCCGAAAATGTCCGCAAACTGGGAAAACAATAAGGTCCTTCAGCTCAGCCGCCATATAACAGGGAATTATTGTTATTGCCATGTTGTGCCGTTGTTATTGTTTAGAAAGTGCTGACAATGTGTATGTTTTATGTCACACTACAGGCCAACGCTACTGTGTCACGTCACACCTGTCACGCTTGTTTCGATTATGCGATGCTGGCATGCTGTCTATCACACACAGGAGCAGAATGATGCCGCCCCTGTTCCGTTCTGTGTAAAAATGAAAAGGCGGCATGAAGATGGGACTTAGTAACCTACATAGCCCTATGATGCGATCTCTGTGTAAAAAGGGCTAGTGACTCACACGACCTGCTTGTTGTGCTAACCTCAGCATATGTTATTGACAGTGCACGGCCAAAAGTTTCCGGGTGGAACTTGCACTTGTGAACTTTGGTTCCACCTTATGTGCATCAGTTTTCAAATAAACACAAGAAGTTTGTGCTCTAGAGAAAGGATCAGCACTCAGTGAATAACCTTGTAAGCCCTATGATAAGCTATTATGGCAAGGCTTAACTATACAGACCAGTGAGCAGTGATAACTAACATGTCTTTGGGGTCATCGGGTGGGAACCTCCTTTCACCAGTGTTTCGTCTAGTTGGTCCCACGACACCTCCAGGAGGCTAGACAGTGATCTCTGGCGTCCCAGAGACACTCCCCTAATGCCAGGTCTCACTGCTCCCCGCACCAACCCAATAACCTCCTTTACCTTACTTATGCATGGCTTTCTCAGCCCAAACAGCACCGCCACCTTCTACCAAACCCAGTATACATATTGTGTATTCTGTATGCAGTTGCATGCATCAGACCGCGACCACGAGACCGTGGTCAGGTTTTCCCATCCCAGTAACAGCTTGGCTGTGGGATTGAAGAGCTCCTTCCTTCTAAAAAAGACAGGAGCCATACGTCCATGAGTATCTACTGAAGAAGGGGTTAATATTGAGCATGTTTGCAGGTTCATGTGTCTAAGATTGGGTGAATGCAAACTGCTTTTTACGGCATATTGCAAAAATATCTCTTATAGCCTTGGCTTGTATGATAATTTCATTCATTTCAGGCTTACATATAAAATATGTAGCTCACATCCTGAATTGAGAAACCAATGATTTTTCTGTATGTGCACATTTTCTCCCCTAGACACCATTAGTCCAACAGTGACCTTTCACCTCATCACCTTCTCAACCAATCCAAGGCACTGATTCTAGGATCCAGAATTAGCACTGCTATCACTGGCATGGAGAATGTTGGCCATGCAGACAAGTCATGGAGGGAAGAAGTGAGCACAGGTTCAGGGGAAAGAGAGAATGAAAGTGTGGGGTGATATATAGAGAGGGAGTTACAGATGGAAAAGGAATACATTGGTTACATTGCATTGGTATAGGACTGGGCTATTCAGATTTTATGCATCTGGTGGTGAGCTCCTCATACCATATGTTTTCCTAAAATTAAATTAGAATGGCAGTATATTGCTAACACTATCACGATATATCGCAGTAGATTGAATTGTAACACCTATATCTTGAACCATATCTGTCGCCAAATTCTTGCCGATACACCGTACTAATAAGAAAACAGACACCAAAACCATGCATGTGTTCTCAGCTGATTATTTTTTGTTAACATAGACCGACTGCACATTAAATGATAAGCCAGTAGGCAAGAAATAAGATCTCAGATGAGAAAATAAAGTGTTGTAGAAGCTGAGATGCTAAATTATGAATTGTTTTAAATCATCATCATCTATCATCCCTCCCTTGTTAATTTGTCTTTTTCTTAAAGATTCTTCAACTCCCTCCCTCTGTCTCTTCCACTCTCCTCCTCCCCACCATTACAAACTGGGAAAACTTAAAGTGCTTCACACCATGAAGACTTCACCAGCCCCAGATGTGAAAAAAACTGCACTCACATTTACAGCCACATAGAAAGTTACTTTCACTTTTCTCTCTCCAAACCGTGTAAAAGCTCCCATCTGTTTAATGCAGAATACTGACATGATCACAATACCACGTTGAACTCAGAGAGATTTCACATACCAGTCAAACCTGCCTCTGAGTGGGAGGTCTCAGGTCTGACCCCAGCATGGACCACGTGTAAACCCCTGGACGACCATCTAAGCATGTAGTACAACGTGTTCTTAGGGCTTGCTGATGTATCTGACAGGGCATGTGTGTGTGTGTGTGTGTGTGTGTGTGTGTGTGTGTGTGTGTGTGTGTGTGTGTGTGTGTGTCCGGGGGGAAACTTGTGTTAAACACATACATAAACATGTCACACAGCACTCACCGATGCAGGCGTGTACACGGACGGTCAGCTGGGTCCGAAGAATAACACTGTGCTTCTTCCCTCTGGACCTGAAAACGAAAGAAGCCAAATTGTCTTCATGAATGAAAGCAACGCAGTGTCTAGTTTCTGCACAATAATTTCACTTACAGCCAAACCTAATAAACGTGTTTCATGTACTTTCTAGAATTAAATGTAATTTTGTTGGCATTAGTGGAGTGATCTGTCTTGATTGTAGAGTAGAATATCCTGCAACAATTGAAACGGCTACTGTACTGTTGGCTACTGCTTTCAGGAAAATATCTTTTTTTATGTGTGTCAAGAAAATGACATTTTTAAGACAAAATATGAAGTGAGGAAGAGTGACATTTTTGTAATGCAGAGGCACCTGGCCTGACGGGAATAGTGCAGACAAACATTGACCTGCATTGGATTTGTACCCCTATACTGATACACATCTGGGCCCTGAGGACCGACAGCAAAAGTGCAGGAGCAGACACAACACATCCCTCCACATACCATCCTCCATCACACATTCAGCATATTTCCAGTGGGAAAACAAAATGAGCACACACAAACACAAAGGTAAAATATGATGGTATTTTGAGAGCAAATCAAACTCACTCCTGACCTCAGTTATCCTCCAATCTGCAGGATCTAATCACTGACTTCCATCACTAACATGCTGATATGGTGTCCAATCCAAGCAGGGAAAGCCCTGCTCTGATAACACACACTGCTGCAATACAGCCATAATGCATAGCATGTAGTAAGGATAACACACACCCAAACAAGAGACCAGCTGGTCTTCTATCCTTCTGTTAAGCTCCGTTATCAGCTTTGCTTGGAAATAGAGCAAAATGTTAACACGATCTGTTGAGATACTGATAAAACTGTGTTTTTCTTGCAAATTCGTTTTTTTTTTGCTGTACCTGTCTGATAATGTCTTGTGTGAGAATGACAGTCAGGAGAAGAATTAAACTCAAAATGCAACCATTGGATTGAGAGTATAAAATACTCAACATATATAATTTCTAACTGTGAGGATAAAAAAATGTTAGTAAGACGGATGGGAGAGATATTGTATTTTTAGATTTTTAGCTTTTAAATCACTATTTTAATACATTCTGAATATTGCAAAAAAAACGGCTCAAATGGCTCAGAGAGACTCTGGCTACAGTGCGTTATAATCTATAGCAATTTCCTCCCAATTTTTTAATTCACTTTCCTTTAGTGAATGCATACTCTGAGCTGTCCTCGTCACCAGAGGCCCTTGTTTACTGTCAACTGTGGTGAGCAGCGTCCTGCCGCAGCTGGAATCACACCACATTTTTGAAGCGTGGGAACATAAATTGTGGGTGCAAATCACTGACACCAATCTACTCTTTATAACACTCTGGGCATTTTTCAGTGAATGCAATTTTTAGTTGTCCAGTGCAGGTTTGTCAGTAAAAAAGCAGATTTCAAAGGGACACTTCGCCAATTTTAAAGCAGCTTTGTATCGAAACAATGTGGGTGGGATGTGTAAATGAACTGTGGATGAACCTTCAGTCCATCTAATTACTGCCTAGAATTCCTCCCAGGGGAGCTCCACTAAGTGACGTGGAAGATGCAAAGCAGGTCATCCGGCGGAGTTTTGCTGTCTCTTCTGGGCTGTTTAGACAAACATGAAGCACGCCAGGCTTGCAGTGGCCAAACAGTGGTACTGCAATTTCCAGGGTCATCACATGATGACATTGGGCCCAACTTTTTCCCACAGACTTACAGTGGGAAAGAAATGTCTGTAACTCAGTGGATACATTTGTTTTGGGCAAAACAACCCCTGTGAAATGACTTGTTTTACTGTCCAGATTTGAACCATTCAGTCCAATAATATTTGGAAAGTCTATAAGAGCAACAAGATTAAGTCATTTTATCCCCATTCAAGTTAGTGGAGTGTTAATTTAGAAGTCAGCTGCTTGGCCAGCAGAAGTTAGCCACTTGGCCGTTCCTGGCCATGCTTGGCAGTCGTAAGCCTAATGATGTGGAAGCAGTGCCAATCATCCCGGTAATTTCATATCGCAGACATAGACCATTTATGGCTTCATGCATCACTGAGCAACTTTCATAGGAATGAACGAGGTCCCGCCTTCAATGCTGTATCCAGGTCACTTAATACATCCGTGGGGCTGCTGCTTGAACATCATGTTACTGCACTGTCTACTTCTAGCTTGAAATGTTTTCAGAAACGTGTCTTAGTGCCCTGTTTAGCTGTAATAACAAGAGTTTGTGAACAGGAAATGGGCACCATATACTGTGTCTTATCTGCTATCTTTCTAGCAGTGAAAAACTCCTTTAGTGGCCATGTTTAAAGATGAGACAGAATTATTGTGAGATTAGAGAAGCTACAGCTTTTAAGGTGTTAAAACAGCTGTCAAAAACGGCCTGACTTTAAAACACAAGTAAAATATGCAGTGTGAGGCTGAGATGTTGAGAATGATTAGTTTGTTCATTTCTGACACTATATAAATAGTGCTCTTCTGAGGAGGAGGACAGGTTTAGTCGGAAGCATCCATCGTCAACCTCTGTGAGGGTCAAACCCAGCCCAGCCTGTGATTCATTTCCTACTGTCAGTGCAGTGTGACCTTGGTAAAAGCCAAGTTTGATAGGATGACAGACAGGCCTGTCCAATCAGACCGGTTCCCCAAGATCTCACCCACTTCAAAAAACACACACGCCTCTATACACCTGTCCATCATCTGTCACATGGCTTGCCAGGGGCACAATAAAAACACACACAGGGACAAACAAATAAATGTACACATGGAAACAACCATACAGAAAAAGACACAGATAACAACCTGGCTCTGTGGGTCTGCCATCACTTATCATGATTCCACCGCCCCCCTGGTCTCCAAACAGATCAACATACCACAACTCTTCACAAACACACACACACACACACACACACACACACACACACACACACACACACTTACATACACAGCCAGCTGCCATCTCTGTGTATTTGTCAGAGCTCCACATGACAATGCTTTGTCACCAATGTTGGAGACAACAGCTGAGAACAAAATGCATTTCTGAAGTTGTGACTCAGCCCTCTCAGCAGCAGCACTGAACACAATGTATCTCCTGTTTTCATACTGGGAACCTACTAATTCTCTACTGACAATGTTACTGTACACCAGTTTTTATACAGCTTAGTAACTAAGGTGACAACAGCTGGCCAGCTAGTTATGAAGCAACACGGATTTATTGTGAAACCACTGGACTTACACAACAGTTACACAGATAGTAAATATGCATGCATAGTTACTTATTGCTAATAACCTTAGCCACTTGTAACGTTCAGTATTGCTAATTTAACTGGAAGCTGGCTAGTTCCCCAGTGGTCACTTGTGATACTGCAGCGAAAAAAATCCCCTGCATTCCGAAAAGCATTTTCCCCATAGGCCGAAAAGTGTTTTTTTTTAAATCTGTGACATTATCATAATGTAAAGTCTATGAGGCAGGTGGGACCTCACAGGCAGGGCCAGTGGGAGAAACTTTACACTGCATATTCAGTGTGCAGCATACCACAGAAATACACCCAGATGCTGGAAATTTCTTTTGGCATATGCTCCAAGTGAGCAAAGCCATTGGAATGAAAAGGTGCCATCTTGGCATTTAGTGGCTAGATAAGTGTGTAGAGTGCAGGAATGAGTCCTAAAATCTGGAAATGAGTTAGCATGTTAGCAATCATGGTTCCCTGGTCCCAAAGTCAGTGTTTTTTTTAAATGTGTTTTTAATTAGGTGCCTGAAATAAGCTTAAGAGACTTTCACGTTTTGTTCTACAACATAAAATACGTGAGTGAAGCTTCTGTATCTCTTAAAAAAAGGTGATTGCTAATAAGTGACTACAGAGCGTCATCACGCCGCGCTGCACCGCGCCAAACAAGGCTTTACAGTTTGGTTTTGGTGGTGACGTTAGGTCATGCGGCTGCATTGTTGCTTGTTTATCGGCTAATGTTAACTTTTGACTTCTAGCAAAGGCATTTTGGCCTCAATAATTATCAGAAAGTAGTGTTAATTTGTGATTATCTTGCTGAACAAATGTTTGTTTGCCACAGAGCTTATTTTCTGCAGTAATCCAAAATCTAATGGAAAAATGGCTTTTTGACGAGGTAAACAGTGCGATGCTAACTTCCACGTCTGCCTGCAGAAAAATGCCATCCCTGGGGCACTCTATTATAAATCTATTGGTTCGCCATAGCACTGAGAAGATAACTTTAACTTGTGTCACCATAACATAATTTTGGAAACAAATGCAGGCATGTTATTTGGTAATTTATTTTCAGTAACTGTATAACGCCTCTGTCTTTTTTATATGGTTCCCCTGTTGAATCTTACTCTTTGTAGCCTTGTGTTGTATAGCCAGGTTTTCTCAGCATTTTAACACTATAGCAGAGGCTAGTTACCTGGGCTGAAATAAAGACCACTTCAATTAACAGTATAAAAAAGTAGTTCACTTTTCTGAAATAAACAAATAACCTTTAGTTATTTAGTAAGGACGAGGGTATGTTTGAAACACTATGCTGCAACTAGGTGTGGATAACACATGATGACACATGATGATAAATCAGGCTGGCAAGCTACTTATCATTATATAGAAAACCTCAAACATGTTGAAATCACTGTACATTTTGCAGATTTTTTTTTTACAGCACAAAGAGCTGACTTATCATACAAATGACATGATTATTGCACATCTGGCAACACAAAGGTGCTATTTCACACTGAAAAGGCCAAATTTTTGCGGATCTTGTTTAGGCCACAATCTACTAACTAAATTAACACAAGGCATGTCAGGATCTAGTTTGCTCACCACGACTGCCACACAGTTTTCTAGGGGGAAATCTTCAGCCCTAGCAGCAGATATTTATTTTCCATTTCTCTTGTTAACCCAAAGACAGACACCAGCATAACTTTGCTGCTGGGAGGTATGAGAAACTGGGAATACTTCACGACAGTGCTTTTACAAAGTGATCATGCTGTGTCGTCTGGAGTTGACAGGTTTGTGATCTGTGAAATTTTGTCGCAAACAAGATCAGAATATCAATTATTATAAAAACACAGTCAGAGAGCCGTAGCTGTGGAAGGGAGGGCACATCTGTCCCGCTTTCCAGAGCGCTTCATACTTTCCATGAACTCGTGCTTCCAAGAAATCCATATCCAGCAGCTTGTGATGCTTCCAATTTATAAGAATGCATAAAACTCAGAGAAGATATTTGAGTGTGTGTAGGAGAGAAGGGTGAAGAGTGTCAGTCTATATGTCTTGTTTTAAAAGATATGAATGTGAATCGGTCTTACCCTGTGTCATCCTGCTGGAAGCCCTCCAGTTCGTCCTTTTGCTCGGCCAGAGAGGACTCCAGATCCAGATAGGTGCCATTGTGGGAGAGCTGCAGCGTGCAGTCGTCAAGCTATGGAAAAGAATGAAAAAAATCTTTAATGAATGAAATGGACCTGAACTGAGATACTGGAATGGATTTAACTGCATTGAACGAAATGAAAAATTGGCATTCATACCCAAATTAGGGATGGAAAATTCGATTGAGCACTTGGACATAGAGGGTGGCATGTGAAACCTCCCTGGGCATGCTATGATGTACGTACATGAACCACCCACAGGAATGACATTGGACCCTGGGCCCATTATTTTTTAATGCACGCTCACTATGTCGCTGCATGTGTTTTACACCCTTTTTTGAAACAATCTGAGCCTGTAAAATAAAGCCAGTTTACGGGGCAAAGACTTCAACACGAGTGTGTACAGTGATCCGTGAAAAGTGGGAGAGCCATATGCGTTGCTGCTCTGCTTTTAGCATTACAAAGCTGTTAAAGGAATTAACTAGTAGAGACGTAGCAATAAAGGCTGCAGAACATGAAACCAAAACTGGAGGGATACAAAGAGGAAGGAGGAGAGATTTTAGTGCATTTGAATGTCAACTGTAAGTGAATAACATTCAAATATAATTTAAAAAATGTGCACAATATGAAGCTGCAATCACAGTCATTCCCACTTACTTAATCCAAGTAAGTAAATACAGAAATACAGAAGCTTGCAAAGTGCGCTGAATGTGCTAGTTCTGGCAGTGCATGTACACATTTATGCACATGACAGATTCTGTTTTTCACCTCTCCAGAGCAGACCAATCCTGCACCCATGCCTTCTGTGACTGCATGATCTAAGGTAGCACTGCAGAGTAGCCTACGTCAGAAGTGATTGGCTGTGCTGTGTAACGAGAAACTCTGCTGACTTTGAGACCAGGTGCACTGTAATATATCTGCACGCCACTGGCATTGATGTTTATGGGTACAGTCACAAGTTAATAGCAGGTGCACGCAGCCATCCCAGCTACAACGCATAAAAAGTAACATACATCATTGTGTTGCTGTGACAATATGAGCTTTACAAGTAATTGTGAAAAGTATGACTAGGTAAATGAGATCAGAGTCATGAGTTGCGTTAGCAGTTAGCACCTCTATATAATCTGTAGGTCGAACCTAGCCTCTGGTGTGCTGCCAAACGCCCCCTGGCTGTTCGGGGCGAGCAGCATGACGACACTCCCTGACCAGCGGAGACCGCAGATCACAAGACCTGCTGCTGCTCTCTGTCTGTCCCTCCTTCTCACTGGGAAACAGAGAGACGGACTGTCGGATGGACTCACAGCATAAATATAACCTTGCTATATTTACTCAGCACTGAGGCAGCATGCACTCAGGAGCTCAAGGGTGGGTGTGTCCGCAGGGGCTGGGAGTTAATGGGGGAGGCACTGCCAAGGCCAAAGTGTTGCAAAGGAGAAGCTGATAGCCATCCATGTTGCAATGAACTCTGCAGGGCTATGCCAACCTATCATAAAGTATTTGAGCAATCCCAAGCTCAGAGCAGGGAATCATGCGCTGGGAGAAAATGAGGTGACTCTGGGTTCTGCTCCAGTTTCCCCTCACCCCCTCACAACAACATTAATCCTTCTGTGCCAAATGGCTAATCCGTATAGCAAAACACACAGTTCTCGGACACGTCCCCTGTTGAAATTTAGTCAGTTAGGTAAAAGTAAATCCTGTCATAGCCACATTCTCCAAGGTAGACCCCTCTGATATGGTATAGACAGGAAAAAAACTAGGGAAGAGCCTAAAAAACATTGTGGCTGACAGCTATGTAAAAAGACAGTAAGAGGACCTTGAGTGGACTTTCCCTTTATTAAGCTAAATGTTAACCTTAAAGTAGCAAGGTACTAACAGTGACAACATGCTGATGTTTAGCAGTTGTAATGTTTACCAAGTTCACCAGCTTACCTTTCTCTGCTAGCATGCTAACAATTAGCACTAAACACATGGTAGGGGAGACCGGGGATGGTTGTACCACAGATTTATAATAGTACCTAGACACTGGATGCTAAGATGGTACCTATTTGTTGTTCGTCTGGCGTACACGGTAAAAAGTTTCTAGCCTCAGGTTTATTTCCACAGTATGCAGCCCACTGAATATGCGCAGTAGTGTTTCTCCTCCTGGCCTCGCCTGTGAGTTCCTGCTCTGCTTATAGCCTTCATATTGTGATGATGTCACAGATTTTTATATTGTGTTTCTTGGGTCAACAAAGTTTTACAAATATAAAACCTCCATGGATCAATCAATCAATTTCAATCAATTTTATTTATAAAGCCCAATATCACAAATCACAATTTGCCTCATAGGGCTTTACAGCATACGACATCCCTCTGTCCTTAGGACCCTTGCAGCGGATACGGAAAAACTCCCCCAAAAAAACCTTTAACTGGGGAAAAACGGATCAAACAGATCAAAAATTCATAATAGAGAGAGTCATAATTGACCTTGTTAGCAGTTCAAGGTGTCCTGTCAACAGTTTTACTGATGTCTCTTTTACAATAGTCACCCTTAAAAAAATTATTTTTGGGCCACAGCTGATTTTTTTTTTTTTGCAGCAATACCACACATGACCACTGGGAAAAACTGGCTGCAAGGCTGAGCGGCTTTTTTGGGGGTGGGGGACACTTTTTGAAACAATTTATCCAACAAGCTATTAATTACCTGATTCAATCTGCACATGCTCAGTTTAGTCTTTATTCATTGGCATTGGCACCGTGTGGCAGTCAAAGCCAAGTTTAAAACAATTTGAGGTAAGGGGATAATTTTTTTACTAAATGTATTTTTGTAATAAAACTGTCTTGTAGATAAATTCATCAGACTTAATTTATTATGTGTCTACATAGATATCTTTCATGCGCTAATGTTTTAGCTGTTAACTGTAGGGTAAGCTGGTTTGTGGCTACAAGAGTCTGGGTCAATTGTGACAACATGTGAAAAAAATGTTAACAATCTACCCCACGCAAAATTTTAGTATTATACATAAACACACACACACACACACACACACACACACACACACAAATTGTGTTAAAAAGTCATTTAAGTGTCACATTAAAAGCTTTTACTGTAAGTAGTTGGTATCACATTGAATGTGCTGGTTTAAACAAGCTCCAAGATACAGACAGAAATGTCAAAAATGTTACAACCATCCCCCGTCTCCCTGATGGAAATGTCAGTTTTTCTGGTATTTTGTCACAAACCAAAGCATCGGACAAACTGAAATTTTTACCTGATGTATGAAAATTCAAGGGATTACCAAAGTTGTTACAACTCGTCCTAAGGAGGACATTACTATGTGCCAAATATCAATCCAAATTCTTGTGATGTATCCAATAGTTGATGAGATATTTCAAGCTGGCCTAAAGTGGTGGACCAACCGCTAAACCAGCTTTGCCATTCCTAGACCCTGCTTGGCTGCTAACACAGCTAAAATAAATCCACTAACCAAATATTTTATGGGCCATTTTTGTAGTCTAACCCCAATATACCAGCTGTTGAACCCTAGTGCAATGCTATTCTTAATCAAACCTTTCGTGCCAATAAGGCATAAGAGATTTGGTGGTTGAGGTTTAATGAAGTACTCCTTCTTTTGATTAAGGAGACAGGGGTTGAGGATGGGGGGGTTAATCATGCCCTGTCCCACTGCCCCACTTTTTATGTAGGAAGAAGACAAAAGCATTTCTTGTGCCCAATCCATTTGCATTATTCAGCAGTTTTTTTCAATATTCCACATATACATTACTGTCTTGTCCTTGAATGAGGCTTTGTTTATGTGTCTGAAAATCCCTCATTCTGTCTCACACATGTCCCAAGATGGAGTCCCACCACCGCTAACACCTCCAGCTTCAGCTCCAGCTCCCTGCTTTCCTTTGCTGCTCCGCTTTATCTACACACATTACTCAATCATACAAATACTGCTTGGACAGCGAGAAGTGAGCCCCGGACCACTCTGTAACACAATACGTTAACAGCCCGCCGTCCAAAGGGTGTCTCTTTCCTAAAACACTCCGCTTGGGTAATAGTAGTAATAACATAACAAAACACATCATGCTGGACGGAGCCGGCAGAGAGGTGGCTCCAGAAGGAACCGCAAGCTCTTCACACTCAAGGCTCCGGGACAAGCCAGGGAAACACTTAGTGGCTAGTATACTTTACACTCATTTAATCAAATTCTCCCAGAAGAGCAAAGCAGAGAGAGAAAGAAGTGGGGGTAGTGGAGTAATTACTTCCACATTAAAACAACACCAAGCCTGCTGGCGGGTTGACACTTAACAATACCCTTACGTAACTTAAACGATGACTTTTTAAGAACGTTTTTATGTCAAAATCAGAGCCACTGAGGATCAGGCTCTTTGAAGAGCGTGGAGGAGGGTGTGTTCTACATGGCTATTAAATCTCCCTGTGTTGCTTTAATGGGAGCCCTTTGGTAATGAAATAAAAGTTGAGCTGTGGAGTCTGGGCTTTGTTGTTTTTGAGGTGAATAGGAGTTTTTTTTACTGAAAAACTGGCTGCTGACTGATGGTGAGGCTTCTGCATTGAGCTGAACATCAATGCATCATTTTGGGGGGTGACTTGTCTAAGAGTTTAGGCTAACTCACTGATCTGAGTTTAACATCTTTAACATTCACATGACACTTTGATTAGCTTTGTTGAGCCTAATTGATCATTTCATTTTATTTTTTACTTAAGAAGAGTCAGGTCATGTAAATTGCATATTCCATTTGGATTTTCCAAATAAGGCCTTTTACGAATATAGCGCCATTTCCTGATTAGGATTTGGGATATGCCGATATAATTTGGGTTTTAGGAGCATTCCTTGAACATGTGTAGGCTACAGCACATTCTGAATATGCGTCTCGATTGGGGTTTTCACCGCAGTTTGGGACAAACGGCATATTGCCTGTTTACAGCTCTGTGGCTTGTCATGGATGCATTTGTAGACAAACCATTAACCTTGGAAGTCAGAGGTCGGAGCTGGGAATGACATTACACACCTGAGTTGATTGCATTTTAAGTTGAAAAAAACAAGATGTTGTCAGCAATACCAGCTCCAGCCAGGTTAGCCATTGTTAGCGATACCAGTTGATAATGCATTACGCTGTATTTTGGGCATACAAACACTGCCAAAACATGTCCACAGAGTGAAGTTGGACAAAACGGTGTATGAGACTGTTTTAATGTGACACAAAAAAGACAATAATAAATGCTAACAAACAGTACATTACTACAGCTTTCACTACTGTTGATCCATGGAACAGCCATCTTGGATTTTAAGATTGGGGTTGGTGAGGTTCCTCTGACTTTCTGAATCAGAATCTGAATTCAGGGTTTGTTCCAGTTGAAATTTCTGAGTGGGAGCTATTCTGACTTCCCAGCGCAAATGGCAAGGCTGAAATAAAGCTGCATACCCAAAAGAAAAGCCAATGTTTCTGGTCAGAAGGAGAAACACACTGACTTTTGAATATTATGAAAGAACTGGATATCAACAGGTTTTTGGATATGCGGAAATATCACCACACCAACCCTTATTGCCTTCATTAGATAGGACGGAGATAGACACCAAAGGGGGACGAGCCAGACAGCAAAGGGCCGCAAGTTGGACTCAAACCTGGGCCACCGCTAAGGATTCAACCTCTGCCAGGTGAGCTACCATGGCATCCCACAACACGGTTCATATGATCCAAAACGTCTACCATTGGTGGAAAAGTTTGAAAAGTCCTATCATGATGCAAAGAAGCAAAATGGCACAAGCAGCTTCACCCATTCCACTTTTCCACATTTTGACACCACCCTATGTTAGGGGGATGTCAATGGGAATATTAATGGAATGTTCATTGTCATTAGCTATGTAAACAGCTTAGAAGGAATATTGTCTTTTTTGGGAAAAGGGCAAAAAGCGAGTTATTTTGGGCATGTAAACGTAGTCATTGTGATTCTGTGAGAATCAAAAGGAAACTTCTTTGTTTAGCAGCTTGGATAAAATGACACATCCCATGCACACAAACCAGTGATGCACTGATTTAGCCCTGGCATGTTAGCCTAACCGTGTGTGTGTTTGTGTGTGTGTGCATGCATATGTTTATGTGTGTTTGTGTTCAAGTCCACAAACTGGTGCATGGTCAGAGAGGTGGAAGAGCAGAGGGAGGAAGAGGTCAGGAAAACCACGGCACCCAAAGTGAGGAGAACAAAGTGTCGCAGGGATCCAGGCCCCGACCGCAGGAATTCTGGGACAAGTGACCTATACTTTACATGCAGCCCAGCCAGCCATACACAGAGCTCTACCATCACAACATAATAATACAGTAGGCTTTTCTCAGAGAAGAGCACAGAAGGTTAGGAACAAAAAGAGAAAAAGGCGACTTAAACAAAGAAAGACTAAGAAGCTATTCAAGAGAGTGTCAAGCTCTTGCTCGCTTTGGCATTTTCCAATACACCAACTTTTCGATCTGAACAGTCTGACGGGCGAATTTGCAACAGTTCAGTTTCATCCCTATAATCTAAGCACAATATCCAGTTGCCATTTCGCACACAGTCTTCCTTCTGATGTGAACAAAATTGCAAACACGAACGCAGGCTGTGCCATCTGTCTGTGTATAGGTTGTAATCATAAGCTTTTCTGTGCTGTGGGCCATTTTTCATTTGTTTTGTGGCTTTTAAAGATGGGGCAGCAAAAGATCTTTTTGGTCTGGAAAACCACTTTGCTGTTGAACGCTGGTTTGCTGTCAGGGTTGTGTGCCAGCACTGGAGCTCTCTGTTTCTCTCTATGTCTCACTTTTATTTCAATCCATCTGTTAAATGTTTTCAGCTTGAATTATAAAATATCTATTTACACATTAAGAATACAAACAAGGTCTCAAAATGTCTGCTCCACATGTTTGTGTGACTCAACCTTGTGCGTAAGGAATGTGTTGCTGTGTTTATATTTATATCTGGGCGGCTTTAAACACTGAAATTCACTAAGAACCACACACAGATACTTTTTCTCTATCCATCGTAATCTGACCAGCGCCTAAATTTGATCATCTGTGATTCAGGCTTTTCGCTGCCGGACACCAGAGCTTCCACTGACTGTCAATCACAGACAAATGAGGCAACTCAGGATATATCTGGTTGCACGGATGCCTTTGCACACCTGCCACAGTGACAGAGCACAAAAAAACAAAAATAAGACAGGATTATTCGCTTTAAGGAGGGGATTCATCTTCATTCTGCCCCACTCACCAGAGAGGCCAAAGGTTAAAGTCTGCTTCAAGTTTTTTTTGGGGAAATCCAGTGGCACTACAGCAGAGCAAATGTACGCCAACATGGGATTAAATCAGAATATTTTAGTATAACACAAATGAAGTCCATGTGTCATGTTGCTGTGGGCTTTGAGGCAAACCTTGTCTCAGTCCCGAGGCTGGAGAGCCAGTCAGTTGTGCTTGCATGTGTTCTCAAAATAGACTGTGAATGGTGGGTATGAAAGTTTATTTGCAGCAGGCTTCAAGAGAAAAACAGCAGTCAAAACAACCTCATGTAGCCCTGATTTAAACCCGTGTTCACAAGAATGTGTGCTTGAATCTAAACTTATGTTTCCATTAAGACTTTTATTTGTCCTTGAGTTTCTATTGATTTTATACTGTGGAATTTATCACTATAAAATTCCTGTATTCGCCATATATGACACATTCTCATAAGGCTACAAGTGTAGGATGAGTTGTTTACCACGCTGGTAATCCTACCTTGTGCGGAGCTTTGAGGAGCCGGTGGATGCCTGCTAACTGGTTGATGAGTGGGATATCCTCCCTGAAGGTATACAGCGGTGGTCTCGTCGGTTCTGGGAAATTCGTGCTGTTGAACGGATCGGTGTCATCTAAAAACTGAACCCTGCAGACAAACGTGGCCATGGTGCATCCATGCAAGTGTCTCCGCCGAGGGGACAGCCCGGTTCAATGAGAGCTATACCAGCTATGGCTCGGCTCGCTGTGCGCTCCTCTCCTGGTAACGACAACAAACCCGGGTCGCCAAGTGCGCTCCTGTGCGCAGCCTGTCCTCCCGCAGGACAGGGGTAGGTAGGGGAGAGGAGGTTGTGTGTTTGGAAGCCGAAAAGGTGGCACTGAGGAACCGGTCAAGGATCTTGTCTCGCCTCCTTGCTGTGGTTGTGCTCGCACTGAGCTTTTTTGGTGTGTTATTCTCGGAGAGGCAGGTGGCCAGTGATAAAGGAGAGGCGGCAGGCGGACTCCAGCTTGTTGCCGGAGAGTGAAGGATCAGCGCAGCAGCTTGGGACAGCCGGTCTGCTGTCTGTCTGTCTGAGTCCCAGTAAATCCACCCCCCACACCTCCCTCCCCCGCCTCCAATATCTATTTTCCCCTCTGCCTCATCACTCCCTCCTCCCCCTCCCTTCAGATCACTGTCTCCGGCTTAGCAGTGGCTTCCTATATGAAAATGAACTGCACTAATCATATATAAAACACATATTCATGTGTGGAAGAATATGAACATACACGTGTAAAATAATGACCTAAAATGTCGTTGCAAATTTCGAGAAAAGGGAAAAATCATGAGAGCAATATTCCACCTTTATTGGACGTTATTGCGTCATTTAATAAATAAAGCAATGTGACCAAAGGAGCTCTTAAAAGCTAAAAGTACAAAACGTTTTCTGTCAAACTCAAAGTAATACAGGGATAAAAATATTTCCTGGTAAGTTTAGCCACAAGTTTCAGTCTTGCCCAATGCTGACCTCTTGTGTCTAAAAAGTTTAACTGCAGGTATTTCTGCCAGTTAATCATTTCTACCAACCTATCTATTAATGAACCTTTTCTGAGTCTATTAAACCAACTGTTGACTAACAAGTGTACATTTAGTTACTGTACTGAAACCACTGGAGTAAACAGACTGCCACAGGCACTATCATCTTCTCTAGGAGCATTTCTGTCGTGTGTTAATGGTTTTATCTGCTGATGAGATTAAAATGATCTGAGGTTCTGAGTTGTTGATAGTGTCTCCAAACTTAAACACACTATTTAAATTTTTTTAAGTGTCCTTTTAATTTGTGTATTGTAGGCCTTAGTCTGTCAGCGTAGATGATTGAATTGATTAGGCCCCTGTGTTCTCTGGGGAACATAGACCATAGACATCAGCCCCTCCACCTCTCAGGTATTGTGCCTTTTGATCCAGTTGTTGCCATGCATTGGCGACCCCAAGGGGTGGCCAAGGGGGGCCATGGCATATGCCACTTTTGACGATAACTGTGAGATTTAAAACTGAAATATTGATAATACACACAAATGTACTGTGTAAATAATCCAGTGCTTCTAAAAGCATTTCAGCTTCTCCTCATTGTCACTTTGTCTCCCTCTGCTGACACCATCCAGTTGCTTCGTCACTAAAAGTGGTGCAGTGGATAGCACTGTTGCACTGTTACAGCAAGAGGGTTCCTGGTTTGAACCCAGGGCCCTTCTGTGCGGAGTTTTCATGTTCTGTCAGCATGGGTTCTGTCAGTACTCCTCCCACAGTCCAAAGACATGCAGGATAGTGTACTTGATGACTGTAAATTGCTCACAGGTGTGGATGTGAGTGTAAAGGTTGTCTGTCTCTATGTGCCAACCCTGTGATTGTCTGGCAACCTGTGCATATCCTGCCTCTGGCCAAATGTCAGTAAGGATAGACTCCAGCCTGGTATCATGTTGTGAAAATCTGGTATCATGCCAGCCCTAGCTGGTGGTAATGTTCCATGTTTCAGATCCATATAACAGAATGGATGTGAAGTTTGAATTAAATCTTTTCAGTTAGCTTATCCAGATGCTATTTGCTGTGTTAAATCATAAATATAAGTAATTTTCTTTTGAACTAAAAAAATGACCATCCCTTATCAAAACAAAAATAAACACTGTATTTATTGCTGCTGGAGTAAAATGTAGCCTATTCATAATGAAACCCCCTCTCCTGAAAATGGTATGAGCCATTTTATTTCCGTATGCACCCGATGCAAAAAAAACCAAAAAACTAAAAACTGCAGTTCACATGACCTGAGAAATGTACTGATCTCAACTAGGAAAGACAGCACACACACGCATTAATATGAGTGCAGCAGATTTGGGGAAGGGCAAATTTACTGGACCTTTTCAGGGGCCCAGCTATTTCCATGGGTGGGCAGGCCCTGATAATCAAGCCATCATCATGTGAGTGTGTGTAAATGAGAGGTACAATGCTTTATGGCACAGTCCAATTACTATTTACTACATTACTAAGCCCTTAGTCTGTGCACCTGTAATCATCATCTGTGTATATGAGCAAAATCTATTGTGTAACATGCCATTAAAACCCTGAGGGAAAACTCAGTAGAGATCTTTGTTAACACTGGAGGGCAAAACAACACTTCTTTTAACACTGCTAAACCAAGAGAAAGACACGTCAGTTCCATATTATAATCTTGTCCATCATTTGTAAATGACTGGTTGTAAAAGCAGAACAAAGTGCAAGGATTTCTTCACACACCCTGACAGCCAATCACAGCACATTCTCTTATCTGTAGCTCTGTCACATTTTCCGGAATGGTTAAGAATTACTAGCCTTTGTTAATCTAAACATAGGCTGATAATCCTTAAATTGAACTCATTAGCTTGAATGAGTTGATGTGCTTTTAATCAGCCACAAGCTGAATCATAATCATCATGTGTTAGAGTAAGTATATGTGAAACATCCTGAGGGTTGAATGAATGAGACAACTGGGAACACAAAGCTTTCTCTTTCCTCAGACTTGTGATACAAAAATGAATCACGCCAATAACATATCAAAGCCATTTTTAAACAATATATAAGAGGAAAATACCAGCATGTCCACATTTCATATCCCATATATTTCTAAATAATAATACAAAATTATCTAGTTTTAAGTGGTGTCAAAAAACACATCTTGATTCATCACGTCAGCTGCACCAAAGAGGAAAGAAAAGCCATTTTCTCCCAGGATGCAATGGGGTACCACTGGGTAAGTAACCCTTACCAGTGTTGGGTAAGGGTTACTTTAAAAGTAATCAAAGTATGTTACTGCGTTATTTTCTTTAAAAGTAACCAGTTACTTTAAAAGTACTTCCAACGTTACTCCCTGAGAAAAGTATCTCAAGCACTTTTAAAGTACTTTTGAGTATTCTACATTTCCTATTGGACAATGGACCACAGGGCGCTAAGCCTACATTTTTTGTCTCCAAAATTAAAGTTATGGACCACTTGCCCTTCACTGAGATCCAATTCTCCCATCACAGC